>NC_041388.1:550156291-550228954 GCF_002162155.2 Triticum dicoccoides | reverse complement strand
CGCCTCCCCTTGTGGGCTCGCCTCTCTCTCCCCTATGGCCCATGTAGGCCCATTATTTTCCCGGGGGGTGAGGCCGCCTATTATAGCTGGCAGCTCGCGCGTGGCCCTTGGCCGGCCTCCTCCCCTCCTCCTTTATATACGGGGGCGGGGGGGGGGGCATCCCAAATGACACCAGTTTTTTCTTAGCCGTGTGCGGTGCCCTCCTCCGCAATTTACTCCTCCGGTCATATTGTCGTAGTGCTTAGGCGAAGCCCTGCGTGGATCACATCACCATCACGGTCACCACGCTGTTGTGCTGACGAAACTCTCCCTCGACACTTTTATGGATCAAGAGTTCGAGGGACGTCATCGAGCTGAATGTGTGCAGAACTTGGAGGTGTCATACGTTCGGTGCTTGATCGGTTGAATCACGAAGATGTTCGACTACATCAACCGCGTTAAGCTAACGCTTCCGCTTTCGGTCTACGAGGGTACGTGTACACACTCTCCCCCTCTTGTTGCTATGTATGTCCTAGATAGATCTTGCGTGATCGTAGGAATTTTTTTGAAATTGCATGCTACGTTCCCCAACAGTGGCATCCGAGCGAGGTCTATGCGTAGATGACATGCACGAGTAGAACACAAAGAGTTGTGGGCGATCATAGTCATACTGCTTACCACCAACGTCTTATTTTCATTCGGCGGTATTGTTGGATGAAGCGGCCTGGACCAACCTTACATGACCATGTTCATGAGACCGGTTCCACCGGCAGACATGCAACTTGTTTTGCATAAAGGTGGCTGGCGGGTGTCTGTTTCTCCAACTTTAGTTGAATCGGATTTGACTAGGCCGGTCCATGTTGATGGTTAAAATAGCACACTTGACGAAAAATCATTGTGGTTTTGATGTGTAGGTAAGAACGGTTCTTACTAGAAGCCCATAACAGCCACGTAAAACTTGCAACAACAAAGTAGAGGACGTCTAACTTGTTTTTGCAGGGCATATTGTGATGTGATATGGTCAAGACATGATGTGATATATTTTGATGTATGAGATGATCATGTTTTGTAAAAGTTATCGGCAACTGGCAGGAGCCTTATGGTTGTCGCTTTATTGTATGAAATGCAATCACCATGTAATTGCTTTAATTTATCACTATGCATTAGCGATAGTTGTAGAAACATAGTTGATGAGACGACAACGCCTCTACGATGGAGATCAAGGTGTCCAGCCAGTGACGATGGAGATCATGACGGTGCTTTGGAGATGGATATCAAAGGCACAAGATGATGATGGCCATATCATGTCACATATTTTGATTGCATGTGATGTTTATCTTTTATGCATCTTATTTTGCTTAGTACAACGGTAGCATTATAAGATGATCCCTCACTAAATTTCAAGGTATAAGTGTTCTCCCTGAGTATGCACCGTTTCGACAGTTCGTCGTGCCGAGACACCACGTGATGATCGGGTGTGATAAGCTCTACGTTCACATACAACGGGTGCAAGACAGTTTTGCATGTGCAGAATACTCGGGTTAAACTTGACAAACCTAGCATGTACAGACATGGCCTCGGAACACTGATACCAAAAGGTCGAATGTGAATCATATAGTAGATGTTACCAACATATAGATGTTTGATACGTCTCCAACGTATCTATAATTTTTGATTGTTCCATGCTATTATATTATCTGTTTTGGGTGTTAATGGGTTTATTTTACACTTTTATATTATTTTTGGGACTAACCTATTAACCGGAGGCCCAGCCCAAATTGCTATTTTCTTGCCTATTTCAGTGTTTCGAAGAAAAGGAATATCAAATGGAGTCCAAACAGAATGAAACCTTCGTAAGAGTTATTTTTGGAACGGAAGCAATCCATGAGACTTGGAGTAGACGTCAGGGAATCTTCGAGGTGGCCACGAGGCAGGGAGGTGTGTGTAACACCCCGGATATGATTTACCTAATATGTACTCCAACTCTTTCCATTTCCCGCGCTAAGTTATTTTATTTTCTCGGGTTCGGGTTTTGGTCTCTGTGTGTGGTTGTTGTTGTCATGCATCTCATATCATGTCATCATGTGCATTACATTTGCATACGTGTTCGTCTCATGCATCCGAGCATTTTCCCCGTTTTCCGTTTTGCATTCCGGCGCTCCATTCTCCTCCGATGGTCATTTCTACCTTTCTTTCGTGTGTGGGGGTTAAACATTTCCGGATTGGACCGAGACTTGCCAAGCGGCCTTGGTTTACTACCGGTAGACCGCCTGTCAAGTTTCGTACCATTTGGACTTCGTTTGATGCTCCAACGGTTAACCGAGGGACCGAAAAGGCCTCGTGTGTGTTGCAGCCCAGCACCCCTCCATTTTGGCCCAAAACCCACCAAAACCCTCTCCATCATCTAGAGCGTTCGATCACGATCGCGTGGCCGAAAACCGCACCTCATTTGGACTCTACATATGTTTTGTTATGATTATTGTGTGCATGATATGCCCATGAGCCATGATTATTGTGTGCATGATATGCCCATGAGCTCTACATATGTTTTGTTATATGCTTTGTCATCTTTCCAGAGGTGCAATCCATGTATTTTTGTGATGTGTTTGGTGACTAGCACAAGCTTGCAAAGTGGTGCATTTGTTAATGCTGATTTCAGGGACTTAGCAATTCCACTAAGTCCTTGATCTGTTTTTATCAATATGCCATATGTTCATGTTGTTTCCTTGTGATCCGTGCCCCTTTTGAGGGTGATCAGTAAGGATGATTTGTTAATATTGTAGTGCTCTATCCATCCACATCTTTGTTTGCAATTATGGAGCACCGTAGCTTGAGTCAATCGAGCTCTACTTTTGCTATTTCGTGAATCTGGGCAGATTGTCTACTTGTTAGCGATTTTGCCGAGGATGTTGTAGTTGATCCGTGCATGCTATGTTAGTGTTCTTGCCATGTATAGCTTGTATAATGTGTATTCTTGATGGGTGTATGCTTAGATTGTCTTGACATGATCTGTAGTGAGTTCATCGAGTTCGTAAGCATGACTACTTGATATCTGATTTGCATGCTCTAGTTTTCACTAAGTCTGTGATCTGATTAGTTTTTTGCCATGTTCACATGCTTGCAATTGTAGTTTCTAATCCCTTTTGGCTCAAGGTCACTAAGGGACTTTTGTTAAGCTCTTTGAGTAGCTCCATGCCATGCTTTACTTTGCCATGTTAAGTTCTTGTAGCTTATAGTTTGCTTGATCCAAAGTGTGCTACCTGATCTGAAATTCCAGACAATTGTTAATTTCACTAAGTCTGAAATTTGTTTACCAATTGCACTTTTGCCATGCTTGTTTGAACCTGTTAATGGATGATTTGGCCGTAGCCCAGTGTTCATATTTTGTTAAAATTTATGAGTGGATCCCTGCCATGTATTTTGTTTCCTTGTTTGAGTGTTGTAGCATGTTTGTCTTGTTGCCTTTAGATGGCTACTTGCTGTATATCGCAGACCGGTGCCATATTTGAATTGCTTGCCATTTCCAAACCGTGTCTCCAATTCCGGCGTTCTTTATATCGTTTTCAAGAGAAATCATCTCACCTTTCCAGTGGCACACTTGGATTTCCAAGTTGAGGCCAGGTTCTTTCATTCCTTGTCAAATCTTGCATATGCATCACATATTGCATCCCGCATAGCATACCATGTTTGCATCATGTTGTTTGAGCTTTGCACGTGGTTGATTGTGTCCTTTTGCTTGTTTGTCTTGTTTGGGTAGAGCCGGGAGACGAGTTCGCTAACGAGGAGCCCATTGAGTTTGCTTTCGAGGATCCAGTCAACTCTGACAACTTTGCAGGCAAGATGATCATACCCTCGAAATCACTTCTATCTTTGCTTTGCTAGATGCTCGCTCTTTTGCTATGCCTATGCTACGATGCCTACCACTTTCTTATCTTGCCTCCCAAATTGCCATGTCAAACCTCTAACCCACCATGTCCTAGCAAACCGTTGATTGGCTATGTTACCGCTTTGCTCAGCCCCTCTTATAGCGTTGCTAGTTGCAGGTGAAGATGGGAAACCGTTCCTTGTTGGAACATTATTTTCTTGTTGGGATATCATTATACTTGGTAAAGGGTGGAAGGCTCGGCCTTTTGCCTAGTGTTTTGTTCCACTCTTGCCGCCCTAGTTTCCGTCATATCGGTGTTATGTTCCCGGATTTTTGCGTTCCTTACGTGGTTGGGTGATAATGGGAACCCCTTGACAGTTCGCCTTGAATAAAGCTTTTCTAGTAGTGCCCAACCTTGGTTTTACCATTTGCCACCTAGCCTCTTTTTCCCTTGGGTTTCCGGAGCCCGAGGGTCATCTTATTTTAATCCCCCCGGGCCAGTGCTCCTCTGAGCGTTGGTCCAACCGAGCGATGTCCGGGGCTACCAGGGGCAACTCTAGGCTGGCCTACCCGATGTCTGGCTCATCTGAGTGTGCCCTGAGAACGAGATACGTGCAGCTCCTATCGGGATTTGTGGGCACATTCGGGCGGTGTTGCTGGATTTGTTTTAACTTGTCGAAGTGTCTTGTAGAACCGGGATACCGATCCTGATCGGAATGTCTCGGGAGAAGGTATATCCTTCGTTGACCGTGAGAGCTTGTCATGGGCTAAGTTGGGACTCCCCTGCAAGGATTTGAACTTTCGAAAGCCGTGCCCGCGGTTATGGGCAGATGGGAATTTGTTAATGTCCGGTTGTAGATAACTTGAACCTTAACTTAATTAAAATGAATCAACTGTGTGAGTTACCGTGATGGTCTCTTCTCGGCGGAGTCCGGGAAGTGAACACAGTGTTGGAGTAATGCTTGCCACAGGTTGTTCTCTAGTTATGCGTTCGCGCTTTGCCTTCTCTTCTCGCTCTCATTTGCGAATAGGTTAGTCACCATATCATGCTAGTCGCTTGCTGCAGCTCCACATATTTACCTTGCCTTACCTATAAGCTTAAATAGTCTTGATCGCGAGGGTGCGAGATTGCTGAGTCCCTGTGGCTCATAGATTACTTCCAAACCATATGCAGGGCTAGACGACTCCGTTCCAGATGACGCGCTTGAGCTCAAGTGGGAGTTCGACGAGGACTCACGCTGTTATTATGTGTCTTTCCCTGATGATCAGTAGTGGTGCCCAGTTGGGGCGATCGGGACCGTGTCGCATGTTGGGTTGATCTTTTATTTTGGCACCGTAGTCAGGCCATGAGTGATTGGATGATGCAATGCTATTTATGTACTTTGTTTGACGTGGCGAGTGTAAGCCAACTATGTACCTTCCCTTTTATTATTTGTATTACACGGGATGTTGTGAAGATTGCCTATCTTGCGACATTGCTTTCAATGCAGTTATGCCTCTAAGTCGTGCTTCGACACGTAGGAGATATAGCCGCATCAAGGGCGTTACAAGTTGGTAATCAGAGCCTTCCCCAACCTTAGGAGCCCCCACTGCTTGATCATTTTTAGCAGCTGAGTTGAGTCTAGAAAAAAATGTTTTGAGTCATTTAGGAATTATATATCGGAGAGTTTAGGAATACTTTTTACTCCCCAGTCCCTTCATCGCTCTAGTAAGGCATCCTGACGTAGAGTTTTGACTCTTCTCTTCTCAAATTTCACTAATTATTTTTTAGGATCACGCGGGTATCTTGGAATCGTTTCGATGGATTTGTGACGAGAACATTGTTCTTCGTGCCTCCTGTCATTTAGGGGTTGTGGCAGTGTCCCGGGGAGTTGAGCTCCGAGGTGTTGTCGTCACAATTTTATCGTTGCAGTTCTGGAATACCTGAGTTTAGTACGCCGACATTGAAAATCTCTTTTATGCAGTTGTTGGTGAGATAACCTCGACGCCACCCAGTACTGGGGCGGGAGTTCGGGAGTATTGCCATAACTTGTATAACGAATGCTTTTCGAAGGTTGAGGTAGACGGTTTCCGAAGTTTTTCTCGGTTATTTGTTGAAGGATGGATACAGCTGGATGTAGGATTTGCTAGATTTGGGTGAGATATAATGCTTCCCCTGTATCCCCAACACCTGATTGCATAACCGGAAAGGTTCGGGAGTTTCATAGGTGGGAATTCTTGTAGCTCTAGTTCTTCTTCCACGGATATTTGGTTTGAGATTGGGATTTCTTACCGAGTATTCGTTCTTGTTCCGTACCTTGTTGATTTATTCCTCTACCTAAATTCTAGTGGCTTCTCAATTTTTGGATATGTGACCATTTCAAGTGGAATGCATTCGTTCTCATGTTCGGATGTGAAGACTATATGTTGCAATTTCAACCCGCTTGATTCAGCTTCAATTTTATCTGTCAATGTGCTAACGGATGTCACCCTCTTCAGGATGGCTCCCGCTAAGAGCAGCAATCAAAATCAGAATCAGAATCAGAATCCGCCACCACCTCCTCCTCCTCCGGAGGCATGGCAAGCTGTGATGGCCGCAACCAATGCAAACACGCAGTTGATCATGCAAATTCTTCAAGAGCGCAATCAAGCGAACCAAGGCAACCAAGGCAACAATCAGAATCACTTTGCTACACTCAACCAGTTCCTTGCTAACGGGCCAAAGACTTTCAGCAATTGTGTTGAGGCAACTGATGCTGACGATTGGCTCGTGGACTTATGCAAGCATTTCGAGTGTAGTAACGTCAAGCCTGAGGGCTTTGTCAAGTTCTCTTCCTTCCAACTCAAAGACCAAGCTGCAGAATGGTTCCAACAGTACAAGGATTCTAGAGGTGGCCGTGTGATTACCTGGGATGAATTCCGTCAAGACTTCAAAGCTCATCATATTCCGCAGAGCGTGGTTGAAAGCAAGCGTGAGGAATTCCGCAACCTGAAGCAAGGCTCTTTGTCTGTCTATGACTACAACAAGTTGTTTCAGAAACTCGCCCGCTTTGCTAAGCAGGACGTCCCTGACGAGAAGAGCATGATATACCAGTTCAGGGGTGATCTCAGAGAAGAAATCTAGCTAGCTCTTGTTCTCTTTGAGCCCTTGAGGTACGATGAGTTCTACAACATGGCATTGAAGCAAGAGGCTGCCTAGCTGAGGTGTGATGCTTCCAAGAAGCGAGTCAGAGATGCTACTCCTTCTTCCTCTACTCAAGTGGCCAAGCAGCAAAAGTATTGGCTTCCTCCTCCTCCGTTCCGTCAGCCGTATCAGAAAAGCAAAGGTGGCAGTGGATCTTCCCACCCACCCAACCTTGGCTTTCAGAATAAGACTTCGTCTCAAGCTCCAAGATCGAGTGCTCCGTATCACCGTCCGCTTTCAGAGGTCGCGTGCAACAAGTGCCAACAAAAGGGTCACTATGCCAACAAATGCTTCAATCAGAGGCGTCTCCCTCCTCCTCCTCCTATGAGATCGGCAAGTACAACTGTGGTCAAGCATAACCCCAAGTCTTCCAAGGTCAACTTGATGAATGCAGCTTAGGCAGAGGACTCATCAGATGTCATCATGGGTAACCTTCCTGTTAACGATATTCCTGCAAAAGTTCTTTTTGACACTGGTGCATCGCATTGTTTCATCTCGAAACCATTTGTTTCTAAGCATGAGTTGCCTTTACAAGATTTGCCTAGTCAGTTATCTGTTGTTTCTCCGGGTAAATTCATGAATGCAAGCGCTATGGCCCCGAATGTTACTATCATGTTGGGCGACTACAAGTTCCTTTCTTCTCCGGTGGTTCTTGGCAACTCGGATATTGATCTTATTCTCAGAATGGATTGGCTTTCTAAGCACAAGGCGCATCTTGATTGTGCTGCCAGGCAGATTCAATTGACTCATTCATCTGAGGATGTAATTGTCTTTGCCGCTCGTGATGATACAATCTGTCTGTTTTCTCTCAATGAGAAGGGTGAACTGGATGCCATCTCGCAAATTCCAGTCGTTTGCGAATATCAAGACGTCTTTCCAGAAGAGCTTCCAGGAATGCCTCCGCACCGGCCAGTTGAATTCGTCATCGATCTTGAGCCTGGCACGGAACCGGTTTGCAAACGTCCCTACAAGCTCGGACCTGAAGAGTTGAAGGAGCTGAAGAAGCAACTCGATATTCAAGAGCGAATGGGTCTCATCCGACCTAGTTCTTCTCCATGGGGTTGTGGAGTTCTTTTTGTGAAGAAGAAGGATGGAACGGACCGACTTTGTGTTGACTACCGTCCATTGAACAAGAAGACTATCAAGAACAAGTACCCACTTTCCAACATCAACGAGCTGTTCGAACAACTCAAGGGTGCCCAAGTATTCTCCAAGCTTGATCTCCGTATGGGCTATCACCAGATTCGAATCCGTGAGCAAGATATTCCCAAGACGGCTTTCAGGACAAGCTATGGTTCATATGAATACACTGTCATGTCTTTTGGCCTCATCAACGCTCCTCCGACTTTCTCTCGCATGATGAACTTCATCTTCAACGCCTACACCAATGACTTCGTTTTAGTCTATCTCGACGACATTCTGGTCTTTTCGAAGAACAAGGAAGATCATGCCAAGAACTTGCGTTTGGTGCTCGATAAGCTCAGGGAACATCAGTTCTACGCCAAGTTCTCTAAGTGCGAATTTTGGCTCGATGAGGTTCTATATCTTGGGCATATCATCTCTGCCAAGGGCATTGCGGTGAATCCTGAGAAGGTGTCTGCAATTGTGAATTGGGAACCACCTCAGAACGTGAAGCAACTCCGTAGCTTCCTCGGTCTCGCAAGCTACTGTCGAAGGTTCATGGAGAACTTTTCAAAGATCGCGAAGCCTCTCTCAAATCTTCTCCAGAAGCACGTCAAGTATGTTTGGTCTCCGGAGTGTGACATTGCTTTCAACACTTTGAAAGAGAAATTGGTCGCTGTTCTAGTTCTGACTCCTCCTGATGAATCCAAACCGTTCGAGGTCTTCTGCGATGCCTCTCTCCAAGGTCTCGGTGCAGTGTTGATGCAAGAGAAGAAAGTTGTGGCTTATACCTCTCACCAATTGAAGCCCAACGATAAGAACTACCCCACTCATAACCTCGAGTTGGCGGCAGTTGTGCATGCTCTTTTGACTTGGAGACATCTCTTATTGGGAAGAAAAGTGGACATTTTCACTGACCACAAGAGTCTCAAGTATATCTTCACTCAGCCTAATCTCAACCTCAGGCAGACTCGCTGGGTCGAAATGATTCAAGAGTATAATCCGAGTATCGAGTATACTCCAGGCAAGGCCAATGTGATTGCTGATGCATTGAGCAGGAAGGCTTATTGCAACAGTCTTATTATCAAGCCTTATCAACCCGAGCTTTGTGAAGCTTTCCGCAAACTTAATCTACAAGTTTTTCCTCAAGGTTTCCTCACCAACCTTCAAGTCTCTCCTACCTTGGAAGACCAGATTCGCCAAGCTCAGCTTCTTGATGCTATGGTGAAGAAGGTGAAGATTGGGATTGCCAAGAGTCAACCCAAGTACAAGTGCTACCGCCTTGATGACAAGGACACTCTCTTCTTCGAGGATCGTATTGTTGTGCCCAAAGGTGATCTTCGTAAGGTTATCATGAACGAGGCTCACAATTCACTCCTCTCCATCCACTCTAGGAGCACGAAGATGTATCAGGACCTCAAGCAGGCTTATTGGTGGACTCGAATGAAGCGCGAGATTGCTCAGTTTGTGAACGAGTGTGATGTCTGCAGAAGAGGGAAGGCAGAACACCAAAGGCCAGCTGGTCTCCTCCAACCTCTTGCCATTCCAGAATGGAAGTTTGACCACATTGAGATGGACTTCATGACTAGGTTTCCAAAGTACAAGCGTGGCAATGATGCTATATTCGTTGTCATCGACAAACTCACTAAAGTGGCTCACTTTCTGCCTATCAAAGAGTTAATCACTGCGGCTCAATTGGCGGAGCTCTATACCTCTCGGATTGTCTCTCTACACGGTATTCCACAGGTGATCTCTTCAGACCGTGGCAGCATCTTTACCTCCAAGTTTTGGGATTCTTTTCGGAAGGCCATGGGCTCCAACATCCGCTTCAGCACAACTTTCCATCCTCAAACTAGCGGTCAAGTCGAGCGTGTCAATCAGATTCTTGAAGATATGCTCAGGGCTTATGTGATCTCCTTCGGCATGAAGTGGGAAGATTGTCTTCCATATGCTGAATTCTCCTACAACAACAGTTTTCAAGCAAGTTCGGGCAAGGCCCCATTCGAAATCCTATATGGCACGAAGTGCCGTACCCCTCTCAACTGGTCTGAAACCGGCGAACGTCAACTTCTGGGAAATGACTTAATCACAGAGGCAGAGGAGATGTGCAAAGTCATTCGAGACAACCTCAAAGCAGCACAATCGCGCCAGAAGAGCTACTATGATAGTAAGCACCGCGATTTGGCTTTCAAGATCGGAGATCATGTTTACCTCCGCATCTCTCCAATGAAGGGTACTCGTCGCTTTGGTATCAAAGGGAAGCTTGCCCCTGATACGTGGGACCTTTCAAGATCGTCAGCAAGAGAGGCGATCTCGCCTATCAACTCGAGCTTCCTTCAAACTTTGCAAATGTGCATGACGTGTTCCATGTCTCTCAGCTCCGCAAGTGCTTCAAGACTCCTGACCGCACCGTCTACTTTGAATACATTGATCTCCAAGAAGATCTCTCTTATCGTGAGCACCCCGTTGCTATTCTTGAAGAGACTGTACGCAAGACTCGCAATAAGTCAATCAAATTCCTCAAAGTCAAGTGGTCACACCATTCCGACCGTGAAGCCACCTGGGAACACGAGGATCACCTCCGTTCTGAGTACCCGGCATTCTTCCAGTCCTAGATCTCGGGACGAGATCCTTTCGTAGTGGTGGAGTGTTGTAACACCCCGAATATGATTTACCTAATATGTACTCCAACTCTTGCCGTTTCCGGCGCTAAGTTATTTTATTTTCTCGGGTTCGGGTTTTTGTCTCCGTGTGTGGTTGTTGTTGTCATGCATCTCATATCATGTCATCATGTGCATTGCATTTGCATACGTGTTCGTCTCATGCATCCGAGCATTTTCCCTGTTTTCCGTTTTGCATTCCGGCGCTCTGTTCTCCTCCAATGGTCATTTCTACCTTTCTTTCATGTGTGGGGGTTAAACATTTCCGGATTGGACCGAGACTTGCCAAGCGGCCTTGGTTTACTACCAGTAGACCGCCTGTCAAGTTTCGTACCATTTGGACTTCGTTTGATGCTCCAACGATTAACCGAGGGACCGAAAAGGCCTCGTGTGTGTTGCAGCCCAACACCCCTCCATTTTGGCCCCAAACCCACCAAAACCCTCTCCATCATCTAGAGCGTTCGATCACGATCGCGTGGCTGAAAACCGCACCTCATTTGGACTCTCCTAGCTCCCTCTAGGCCTATATATAGCTCCTTCCCGAAAAATTCGGATCTCTTCCCCGAAACCCTAGCCCTCTTCTTCCTCCATGCGCCGGACGTGTCCACTGCACCCGCTGCCGCCACATGGCGCCTTCCCATTCGCCACCGCCACCGCACCCACATCGCCGCCCGCGGGCCCGCCTGGGCCTGGAGAGAGCCCTCCCGGCCCACGCGCGCGTCGCCGCCCCGCGCCTTCGTCCTCCCCGCGTCCAGCGACCAAGCCGCCGCACCGCGTCCGAGCCGGCCAGCCCCCCCGCCTCTCCTCCACGCCGGCGAGCTCGTCGCCCGGCCGGCCCCGGTGACCTCCGCCGCCCCGCCGCGGTTCCTCGACGACGGCGACTCGGCCGCGCCTCGCCCCCTCGCCGTCCGGCGGCCCGCCGCCCTCCGCCGTCCTCCTCCTTGACCTCCGACCTCGGCTCCGGCGACGTTGAACATCGGGAGGCGCGCCAGCTACAGTAACTCCGGCGAGATCCGATCTAGATCTGGAAACCCTAGGGGTTGACTTTCTCGTTCCTAACCCTATTAATTTTGCTATGTTCATCGTGCCATAACTTTGCATCCGTAGATCCGTTTTGGGCGTGTAGCATATCAGGATGTTCGTCTTAGAGAGTACATCATTTAATCTCATTGCGTCATTTTCATTTGAGTTCATATTGATGCCCGAAATTCTGTTGGAAGAGTGCTATTTGAGATAATTGCCAGATCTGCTGCTCCAAATAGCTATTTGTCATTTTTGCCATGATTATTGTGTGCATGATATGCCCATGAGTTCTACATATGTTTTGTTATATGCTTTGTCATCTTTCCAGAGGTGCAATCCATGTATTTTCGTGATGTGTTTGGTGACTAGCACAAGCTTTCAAAGTGGTGCATTTGTTAATGCTGATTTCAGGGACTTAGCAATTCCACTAAGTCCTTGATCTGTTTTTATCAATATGCCATATGTTCATGTTGTTTCCTAGTGATCCGTGCCCCTTTTGAGGGTGATCAGTAAGGATGATTTGTTAATATTGTAGTGCTCTATCCATCCATGTATTTGTTTGCAATTATGGAGCACCCTAGCTTGAGTCAATCGATCTCTACTTTTGCTATTTCGTGAATCTGGGCAGATTGTCTACTTGTTAGCGATTTTGCCGAGGATGTTGTAGTTGATCCGTGCATGCTATGTTAGTGTTCTTGCCATGTCTAGCTTGTATAATGTGTATTCTTGATGGGTGTATGCTTAGATTGTCTTGACATGCTCTGTAGTGAGTGTATCGAGTTCGTAAACATGCCTACTTGATATCTGATTTGCATGCTCCAGTTTTTTCACTAAGTCTGTGATCTGATTATGTTTTTGCCATGTTCACATGCTTGGAATTGTAGTTTCTGATCCCTTTTGGCTCAAGGTCACTAAGGGACTTTTGTTAAGCTCTTTGAGTAGCTCCATGCCATGCTTTACTTTGCCACGTTAAGTTCCTATAGCTTATAGTTTTCTTGCTCCAAATTGTGCTACCTGATCTGAAATTCCAGACAAGTGTTAATTTCACTAAGTCTGAAATTTGTTTACCAATTGCACTTTTGCCATGCTTGTTTGAACCTGTTAATGGATGATTTGGCCGTAGCTCAGTGTTCATCTTTTGTTAAACTTTATGAGTGGATCCCTGCCATGTATTTTGTTGCCTTGTTTGAGTGATGTAGCATGTTCATCTTGTTGCCTTTAGATGGCTACTTGCTGTATATCGCAGACCGGTGCCATATTTGAATTGCTTGCCATTTCCAACCGTGTCTCCGATTCCGGCGTTCTTTATATCATTTCCAAGAGAAATCATCTCACCTTTCCAGTGGCACACTTGGATTTCCAAGTTGAGGCCATGTTCATTCATTCCTTGTCAAATCTTGCATATGCATCACATATCGCATCCCGCATAGCATACCATGTTTGCATCATGTTGTTTGAGCTTTGCACGTGGTTGATTGTGTCCTTTTGCTTATTTGTCTTGTTTGGGTAGAGCCGGGAGACGAGTTCGCTAACGAGGAGCCCGTTGAGTGTGCTTTCGAGGATCCAGTCAACTCTGACAACTTTGCAGGCAAGATGATCATACCCTCGAAATCACTTCTATCTTTGCTTTGCTAGATGCTCGCTCTTTTGCTATGCCTATGCTACGATGCCTACCACTTGCTTATCTTGCCTCCCAAATTGCCATGTCAAACCTCTAACCCACCATGTCCTAGCAAACCGTTGATTGGCTATGTTACCGCTTTGCTCAGCCCCTCTTATAGCGTTGCTAGTTGTAGGT
The DNA here is from genome assembly GCF_002162155.2 of Triticum dicoccoides. Taxonomy (NCBI): domain Eukaryota; kingdom Viridiplantae; phylum Streptophyta; class Magnoliopsida; order Poales; family Poaceae; genus Triticum; species Triticum dicoccoides. The sequence goes on along the minus strand of NC_041388.1, from coordinate 550,215,344 downwards.
GAAGATGGGAGACCGTTCCTTGTCGGAACATTATTTTCTTGTTGGGATATCATTATATTATCTTGTTATTTTAATGCATCTATATACTAGGTAAAGGGTGGAAGGCTCGGCCTTTTGCCTAGTGTTTTGTTCCACTCTTGCCGCCCTAGTTTTCGTCATATCGGTGTTATGTTCCCGGATTTTTGTGTTCCTTACGCAGTTGGGTGATAATGGGAACCCCTTGACAGTTCGGATTGAATAAAGATTTTCCAGCAATGCCCAACCTTGGTTTTACCATTTGCCACCTAGCCTCTTTTTCCCTTGGGTTTCCGGAGCCCGAGGGTCATCTTATTTTAACCCCCCCGGGCCAGTGCTCCTCTGAGTGTTGGTCCAACCGAGCGATGTCCGGGGGCTACCAAGGGCAACTCTGGGCTGGACTACCCGACGTCTGGCTCATCTAAGTGTGCCCTGAGAACGAGATATGTGTAGCTCCTATCGGGATTTGTCGGCACATTCGGGCGGTGTTGCTGGATTTGTTTTAACTTGTCGAAGTGTCTTGTAGAACCGGGATACCGAGCCTGATCGGAATGTCTCGGGAGAAGGTATATCCTTCATTGACCGTGAGAGCTTGTCATGGGCTAAGTTGGGACTCCCCTGCAGGGATTTGAACTTCCGAAAGCCGTGCCCACGATTATGGGCAGATGAGAATTTGTTAATGTCCGGTTGTAGATTACTTGAACCTTAACTTAATTAAAATGAATCAACTGTGTGAGTTACCGTGATGGTCTCTTCTCGGCGGAGTCCGGGAAGTGAACACGGTGTTGGAGTAATGCTTGCCGCAGGTTGTTCTCTAGTTATGCGTTTGCGCTTTGCCTTCTCTTCTCGCTCTCATTTGCAAATAGGTTAGTCACCATTTCATGCTAGTCGCTTGCTGCAGCTCCACATATTTACCTTGCCTTACCTATAAGCTTAAATAGTCTTGATCACGAGGGTGCGAGATTGCTGAGTCCCTGTGGCTCACAGATTACTTCCAAACCAGATGCAGGGCCAGACGACTCCGTTCTAGATGACGCGCTTGAGCTCAAGTGGGAGTTCGACGAGGACTCACACCGTTACTATGTGTCTTTCCCTGATGATCAGTAGTGGTGCCCAGTTGGGGCAATCAGGACCGTGTCGCATGTTGGGTTGATATTTTATTTTGGCACCGTAGTCGGGCCATGAGTGATTGGGTGATGTAATGATATTTATGTACTTTGTTTGACGTGGCGAGTGTAAGCCTACTATGTACCTTCCCTTTTATTATTTGTATTACATGGGATGTTGTGAAGATTGGCTAACTTGCAACATTGCTTTCAATGCGGTTATGCCTCTAAGTCGTGCTTCGACACGTAGGAGATATAGCCGCATCGAGGGCGTTACAGTGTGCCTGCCCCCTGGGCGCGCCCCACCCTCGTGGGCCCCTTGTGGCTCCCCTAACTGACTTCTTTCGCCTATATATGTCCATATACCCTAAAAACACCGGGGAGCAGAATAGATTGGGAGTTCTGCCGCCAGAAGCCTCCGTAGCCACCAAAAACCAATCTAGACCCCTTCCGGCACCCTGCCGGAGGGGGGAATCCCTCTCTGGTGCCCATCTTCATCATCCCGGTGCTCTCCATGACGAGGAGGGAGTAGTTCACCCTCAGGGCTGAGGGTATGTACCAGTAGCTATGTGTTTTATCTCTCTCTCTCTCCCGTTTTCTTGAGGTGGTACGATCTTGAGTATCGTGAGCTTTGCTAATATAGTTGGATCTTAAGATGTTTCTACCCCTCTACTCTCTTGTGATGAATTGAGTTTTCCTTTTGAAGTTATCTTATCGGATTGAGTCTTTAAGGATTTGAGAACACTTGATGTATGTCTTGCATGTGCTTATCTGTGGTGACATTGGGATATCATGTGATCCACTTGATGTATGTTTTTGTGATCAACTTGCGAGTTCCGTGACCTCGTGAACTTATGCATAGGGGTTGGCACACGTTTTCATCTTGACTCTCCGGTAGAAACTTTCGGGCACTCTTTGAAGTTCTTTGTGTTGGTTGAATAGATGAATCTGAGATTGTGTGATGCATATCGTATAATCATACCCACGGATACTTGAGGTGACATTGGATTATCTAGGTGACATTAGGGTTTTTGGTTGATTTGTGTCTTAAGGTGTTATTCTAGTACAAACTCTATGATAGATTGAACGAAAAGAATAGCTTCGTGTTATTTTACTATGGACTCTTGAATAGATCGATCAGAAAGAATAACTATGAGGAGGTTTCGTACCCTACCATAATCTCTTCGTTTGCTCTCCGCTATTAGTAACTTTGGAGTGACTCTTTGTTGCATGTTGAGGGATAGTTATATGATCCAATTATGTTATTATTGTTGAGAGGACTTGCACTAGTGAAAGTATGAACCCTAGGCCCTGTTTCAACACATTGCAATACCGTTTGTGCTTACTTTTATCATTAGCTACCTTGCTGTTTTTATATTTTCAGATTACAAAAACCTATATCTACTATCCATATTGCACTTGTATCACCATCTCTTCTCCGAACTAGTGCACCTATACAATTTACCGTTGTATTGGGTGTGTTGGGGACACAAGAGACTCTTTGTTATTTGGTTGCAGGGTTGCTTGAGAGAGACCATCTTCATCCTACGCCTCCCACGGATTGATAAACCTTAGGTCATGCACTTGAGGGGAATTTGCTACTGTCCTACAAACCTCTGTACTTGGAGGCCCAACAACGTCTACAAGAAGAAGGTTGTGTAGTAGACATCAAGCTCTTTTCTGGCGCCGTTGCAGATGAGGTTAGCGCTTGAAAGTATATCTTTAGAACTTGTAATCGAATATTTTTGTTTCTTGTTTTAGCACTAGTTTAGTTTATAAAAGAAAACTACAAAAAAAATGGAATTGAGTTTGCCTCATATGCTTCATCTTTTTAATATCTTTCGTGAGAATGATGGAAAGGAAAATTGTGCTCAAGTGCTAGAAGAAGAAGTCTATAAAGTGTTTGGCACTAAATCTTTGAATGATGAGCATGATTGCAATGTTGTTAGTATGAACTCCTTGAGTATCCATAGTACTAATGATGATTGCACTAGTCATGATGAAAATGTCTCTTATAAGCATGTCAACTTTTGTGGAATATATAGAGCCTGCAAGTACACACCAATTAGGGAAAATAGATTTTGCAAGAGGCATAAGTATTTGGAAACTAAATGGTTGCAAGAGAGGCTAGATGTTTGTGCTAAAAATTTAAAATTTCTTCACCATACTTGTGAACTTTGCAATGAACATGGTCATTTAAATCTCAAATGCAAATTGTTTCATGATCGTATCGTGTCCAAAAGTTGTGATGATTTGATTTCCCTTGCACATCATAATGAACTTAGTTTGCTTTTGGGTTACGAAGAAATGAAACGTATAACTAAGCATATTCCAGAATATAACCTTGAGAAATTCCTCGATATTGATCTAGAAGAAATATTTATGTATTGTGCGGTGAATTGCATTGAAAATCCTTATATTGCCAATTACATAAAGAAATTAAAACAAATAGAAGATGAAGAGAATACTAATGAAAGGGAAGAGGCTTCCCAATATCCTCCTATTATTTCTTATGATGAGTCAGGTAACGAGGAAGAGCCTTCTATTCAACCAATCTCATTAATAAGGAGCTCCAAAAAGAGGATTAAACCCACACATGATGTGAAGAAGAAAAACAAAAGACGGAGAACCAAGGGTAAAAATGTATCCCTCCCAAATGATGTTGCTCCTATTACTCATTGTGATGATGATAATTGTTATACTATTGGTGCTATCCATACTATTAATGATGAGAGTGATTATGCTTATGATATGAAAAGGCCCAAGCTTGGGGATGCTATGTTTGATGAGAATGACATGTTTGAGAATATATTTGCTGCAATTAGTGTTTGTCCCAAGCTTGGGGATGCTATGTTTAATGAATATGATATTTCTAGCCTCCCAAGTTTTGATGAGCAAATTTATTATGACGATACCATGCCTCCTATGTATGATGGTTATATTGATGAAAGTGGGTTTGGAAGAGTGTCAAGTTTAGGAAGTAATCATCCCACTATTTTGGAGGATGTTGAATCTTATTTTGACAATTATGAAAGTGGATTTGGAGAGGTCATGACTTTATTTAGTAATGATTCCACTATCTTGGAAGAGGTTTCAATCGATTATGATGAGAACAAAGTTGCTACTTATGATAATTATTGTGATGATACGTCTGCTATAAAAAGTAGTGATGATTATATTAAAACTTGTCATGATTATGATTACCCTTTTCTGAACATTACTCTTTTAATGTGGAAACAATTTATAGTATTCGAGTCTCTTATGATACTCCCACTATTACGAATGAGAAGAATTTTGCTTGTGTGGAGAGTAATAAAATTTCTATGCTTGTAGATCATGAAAAGAATGCTGTATGTGATGGTTATATTGTTGAATTCATTCATGATGCTACTGAAATTTATTACGAGGGAGGAATATATGCTTGTAGGAGTTGCAATAATATCAAGTTTCCTCTATATGTGCTTAAAGTTTTGAAGTTATGCTTGTTTTACCTTCCTATGCAAGTTGATTCTTGTTCCCACAAGTTGTTTGCACACAAAATCCATATGCATAGGAAGTGGGTTAGAGTTAAATTTTCTAGTAATATTCTTCATGATGCTCTCTTTACGTTACAATTCTTATCTTTTATGTGAGCATCATTGAAATCATCATGCCTAGCTAGGGGCGTTAAACGATAGCGCTTGTTGGGAGGCAACCCAATTTTTATTTTTGTTCCTTTCTTTTTGATTCTTTTTAGTAATAAATAATTGATCTAGCCTCTGTTTAGATGTGGTTTTATGCTTTTAATTAGAGTTTGTCCCAAGTATAACCGTTGGGAAGACTTGGGGAAAGTCTTTTTGATCTTGCTGTAAAAACAGAAACTTTAGCGGTCATGATATTTGCTGCCATTTTTTTTACTGGAGAGTGATATTTAGTTAATTATTTTCGAAGATGATTAATAGATAAATTCCTCACGTCCATAAATTTATTTTATAATTTTTGGGTTTCCAGAAGTGGTCGAAACCTACAGATTACTACAGACTGTTCTGTTTTTACAGATTCTGTTTTTTGTGTGTTGTTTGCTTATTTTGATGAATCTATGACTAGTAAAAGAGTTTATAAACCATAGAGAAGTTGGAATAAATTAGGTTTAACACCAATATAAATAAATAATGAGTTCATTACAGTACCTTGAAGTGGTGGTTTGTTTTCTTTTTACTAACGGAGCTCATGAAGATTTTCTTTTAAGTTTTGTGTTGTGAAGTTTTCAAGTTTTGGGTAAGGATTTGATGGATTATGGAACAATGAGTGGAAAGAGCCTAATCTTGGGGATTCCTAAGGCACCCCAAGGTAAAATCCAAGGACACCAAAAAGCCTAAGCTTGGGGATGCCCCAGAAGGCATCCCCTCTTTCGTCTTCGTCTATCGGTAACTTTACTTGGAGCTATATTTTTATTCGCCACATGATATGTGTTTTGCTTGGAGCGTCTTGTATGATTTGAGTCTTTGATTTTTAGTTTACCACAATCATCCTTGCTGTACACACCTTTTGGTAGAGACACACATGAATTGGAATTTATTAGAATACTCTATGTGCTTGACTTATATCTTTTGAGCTATACAATTTTTGCTCTAGTGCTTCGCTTATCTCTTTTAGAGCACGGCGGTGGTTTTATTTATAGAAATAATTGATCTCTCATGCTTCACTTATATCATTTCGAGATACCTTTAGAACATCATGGTAATTCACTTTGGCTATAAATTTTACATGCTAAGAGAAGTTGGATGCTTGATAGATGGTTTTGAGATATAAAGGTGGTAATATTAGAAGTGTGCTAGTTGAGTAAATCTGAAATTGATGAATACTTGTGTTGAAGTTGGCAAGTCCCATAGCATGCACGTATGGTGAACGTTATGTGACAAATTTGAAGCATGGGGTGCTCTTTGATTGCTTTCCTTATGAGTGGCAGTCGGGGACGAGCGATGGTCTTTTCCTACCAATCTATCCCCCTAGGAGGATGCGCGTAGTGCTTGGTTTTGATGACTTGTAGATTTTTGCAATAAGTATGTGAGTTCTTTATGACTAATGTTGAGTCCATGGATTATACGCACTCTCACCCTTCCATCATTGCTAGCCTCTTCGGTACCGTGCATTGCCCTTTCCCACCTTGAGAGTTGGTGCAAACTTCGCCGGTGCATCCAAACCCCGTGATATGATACACTCTATCACACATAAGCCTCCTTATATCTTCCTCAAAATAGCCACCATACCTACCTATTATGGCATTTCCATAGCCATTCCGAGATATATTGCCATGCAACTTTCCAGCGTTCCATTTATTATGACACGCATCATCATTGTCATATTGCTTTGCATGATCATGTAGTTGACATCGTATTTGTGGCAAAGCCACTTTTCATAATTTTTTCATACATGTCACTCTTGATTCATCGCAATCCCGGTACACCGCCGGAGGCATTCACATAGAGTCATATTTTGTTCTAAGTATCGAGTTGTAATTCTTGAGTTGTAAGAAAATAAAAGTGTGATGATCATTATTAGAGCATTGTCCCATGTGAGGAAAGGATGATGGAGACTATGATTCCCCCCACAAGTCGGGATGAGACTCCGGACGAAAAATAAAAAATAAAAAGGGAGAAAGAAAAGAGGCCAAAAAAAGAAGGCCCAAAAAAAGGAAAAAAATGAAAATAAATGAGAGAAAAAGAGAGAAGGGACAATGTTACTATCCCTTTTCCACACTTGTGCTTCAAAGTAGCACCATGATCTTCATGATAGAGAGTCTCTTATTTTGTCACTTTCATATACTAGTGGGAATTTTTCATTATAGAACTTGGCTTGTATATTCCAAAGATGGGCTTCCTCAAATGCCCTAGGTTTTCGTGAGCAAGCGAGTTGGATGCACACCCACTTAGTTTCATTGATGAGCTTTCATATATTTATAACTCTAGTGCATCCGTTGCATGGCAATCCCTACTACTTGCATTGACATCAATCGTGGGCATCTCCATAGCCCATTGATTAGCCGCGTCAATGTGAGACTTTCTCCCTTTTTGTCTTCTCACACAACCTCAATCATCATATTCTATTCCACCCATAGTCTATGTCCATGGCTCGCGCTCATATATTGCGTGAAAGTTGAAAGAGTTTGAAAAGGCTAAGTATGAAACAATTGCTTGGCTTGTCATCGGGGTTGTGCATGACAAGAGCATTTCGTGTGACGAAAATGAAGCATGGACAAACTATATGACTTTGTAGGGATAAGTTTTCTTTGGCTATGGTATTTTGATAAGACATAATTGCTTGATTAGCATACTTGGAGTATTACTATTTTTATATCAACAATAAACTTTTATCTTGAATCTTTCAGATCTAAACATTCATGCCACAATAGCGAAAAATACATTGAAGAATATTCTAGAAAGCATTCCACATCAAAAATTCTGTTTTTATCATTTACCTACTCGAGGACGAGCATTCCACATCAAAAAGAGGTAGCAAAGCAATCGTGAGTACTCATCCAAAGTACTCGCAAGACTTACATTAGATCTAAACTAAGTATGCATCTGTATCAAACGAATGGGTTGTACCTGTGGACTAAACTGCATAATGCCAGAAGAGAAGGGGACAGCCTAGCCTATCGAAGACTAGCATCTTCAAGCATCTTGCAGCATATAGAAGAGTACATATCAACATAATGTAAAGTAGTAGTAGTGTTAACAACCTCGGCCAGAGATCCTTTCTCGCCTCCCTGCGAGAAAGCAATCCCAGAGCCATACTATCCATTTCTCATATCCAGCTCTCATCTCAAGTATCCAGTTCTAGCTGTATCGATCGGGATATGATGTCTACTACATAACCTTCTTCTTGTAGACGTTGTTGGGCCTCCAAGTGCAGAGGTTTGTAGGACAGTAGCAAATTTCCCTCAAGTAGATGACATAAGGTTTATCAATCCGTAGGAGGCGTAGGATGAAGATGGTCTCTCTCAAGCAACCCTGCAACCAAATAACAAAGAGTCTCTTGTGTCCCCAACACACCCAATACAATGGTAAATTGTATAGGTGCACTAGTTCGGCGAAGAGATAGTGATACAAGTGGTATATGGATGGTAGATAAATATTTTTGTAATATGAAAATATAAAAACAGCAAGGTAACTAATGATAAAAGTGAGAACAAACGGTATTGCAATGCTAGAAACAAGGCCTAGGGTTCATACTTTCATTAGTGAAAGTCCTCTCAACAATAATAAGATAATTGGATCATATAACTATCCCTCAACATGCAACAAAGAGTCACTCCAAAGTCACTAATAGCAAAGAACAAACAAAGAGATTATGGTAGGGTACGAAACCACCTCAAAGTTATCCTTTCTGATCGATCTACTCAAGAGTCCATAGTAAAATAACACAAAGCTATTCTTTCTGTACAATCTATCACAAAGTTTGTACTAGAATAACACCTTAAGACACAAATCAACCAAAACCCTAATGTCACCTAGATACTCCAATGTCACCTCAAGTATCTGTGGGTATGATTATACGATATGCATCACACAATCTTAGATTCATCTATTCAACCAACACAAAGAACTTCAAAGAGTGCCCCAAAGTTCCTACCGGAGAGTCAAGACGAAAACGTGTGCCAACCCCTATGCATAGGTTCATGGGAGGAACCTGCAAGTTGATCACCAAAACATACATCAAGTGGATCAATAGAATACCCCATTGTCACCATGGGTATCCCACGCAAGACATACATCAAGTGTTCTCAAATCCTTAAAGACTCAATCCGATAAGATAACTTCAAAGGGAAAACTCAATCCATTACAAGAGAGTAGAGGGGGAGAAACATCATAAGATCCAACTATAATAGTAAAGCTCGCGATACATCAAGATTGTACCGCCTCAAGAACACGAGAGACAGAGAGAGAGAGATCAAGCACATAGCTACTGGTACATACCCTCACCCCCGAGGGAGAACTACTCCCTCCTTGTCATGGAGAGCACCGGGATGATGAAGATGGCCACCGGAGAGGGATTCCCCCTCCGGTAGGGTGCCGGAACGGGTCTAGATTGGTTTTCGATGGCTACGAAGGCTTCTGGCGGCGGAACTCCCGATCTATTCTGCTCCCCGAAGTTTTTAGGGTATATGGGTATATATAGGAGGAAGAAGTATGTCGGTGGATCTCCGGGCTGTCCACGAGGCAGGGGGCGCGCCCAAGGGGCCCCCATCCTCGTGGGAAGCCCGGGACTCTCCTGGTCCATCTCCAATACTCCGTGGGCTTCTTCTAGTCCAAAAATATGTTCCGTGAAGTTTCAGGTCAATTGGACTCCGTTTGGTTTTCCTTTTCTGCGATACTCTAAAACAAGGAAAAAACAGAAACTGGCACTGGGCTCTGGGTTAATAGGTTAGTCCCAAAAATAATATAAAAGTGTATAATAAAGCCCATAAACATCCAAAACAGATAATATAATAGCATGGAACAATAAAAAATTATAGATACATTGGAGATGTATCAACACCCCCAAGCTTAATTCATGCTCGTCCTCGAGTAGGTAAATGATAAAAACAGAATTTTTGATGTGGAATGCTACCTAACATATTTATCCATACAATTCTCTTTATCGTGGCAAGAATATTCAGATTCATAAGATTCAAGACAAAAGTTTAATATTGACATGAAAATAATAATACTTCAAGCATACTAACAAAGCAATTATGTCTTCTCAAAATATCATGGCCAAAGAAAGCTATCCCTACAAAATCATATAGTCTGGCTATGCTCCATCTTCACCACACAACGTATTTAAATCATGCACAACCCCGATGACAAGCCAAGCAATTGTTTCATACTTTTGATGTTCTCAAACCTTTTCAATCTTCACGCAATACATGAGCGTGAGCCATGGATATAGCACTATATGTGGAATAGAATGGTGGTTGTGGAGAAGACAAAAAGGAAGAAGATAGTCTCACATCAACTAGGCGTATCAACGAGCTATGGAGATGCCCATTAATAGATATCAATGTGAGTGAGTAGGGATTGCCATGCAACGGATGCACTAGAGCTATAAGTATATGAAAGCTCAACAAAAGGAACTAAGTGGGTGTGCATCCAAATTTCTTGCTCACGAAGACCTAGGGGCACTTGAGGAGGCCCATTGTTGGAATATACAAGCCAAGTTCTATAATGAATATTTCCCACTAGTATATGAAAGTGACAAAACAAGAGACTCTCTATCATGAATATCATGGTGCTACTTTGAAGCACAAGTGTGGTAAAAGGATAGTAGCATTGTCCCTTTTATTTTTTATTTGGCCTTTCTCTTTTTTTATTTGGCCTTTCTTTTTTTGGGCCTTTCTCTTTTTTTGGAACAATACTCTATGAATGATGATCATCACACTTCTATTTATTTACAACTCAATGATTACAACTCGATACTAGAACAAAGTATGACTCTATATGAATGCCTCCGGTGGTATACCGTGATAGCAATGATGCATGAGTGACATGTATGAAATAATTATGAATGGTGGCTTTGCCACAAATACAATGTCAACTACATGAACGGTGGCTTTGCCACAAATACAATGTCAACTACATGATCATGGAAAGCAATATGACAATGATGGAGCGTGTCATAGTAAACTGAACGGTGGAAAGTTGCATGGCAATATATCTCAGAATGGCTATGGAAATGTCATGATAGGTAGGTATGGTGGCTGTTTTGAGGAAGGTATATGGTGGGTGTATGATACCGGCGAAAGGTGCGCGGTATTAGAGAGCCTAGCAATGGTGGAAGGGTGAGAGTGCGTATAATCCATGGACTCAACATTAGTCATAAAGAACTCACATACTTATTGCAAAAATCTATTAGTTATCGAAACAAAGTACTATGCGCATGCTCCTAGGGGGATAGATTGGTAGGAAAAGACCATCGCTTGTCCCCGACCGCCACTCATAAGGAGGACAATCAATAACCAAATCATGCTCCGACTTCGTCACATAACGGTTCACCATACGTGCATGCTACGGGAATCACAAACTTCAACACAAGTATTTCTCAAATTCACAACTACTCAACTAGCATCACTCTAATATCACCATCTCCATATCTCAAAACAATTATCAAGTATCAAACTTCTCATAGTAATCAATGCACTCTATATGAAAGTTTTTATTATATCCCTCTTGGATGCCCATCATATTAGGTCTAAATTCATAACCAAAGCAAATTACCATGCTGTTTAGGACTCTCAAAATAATATAAGTGAAGCATGAGAGTTCATATATTTCTTCAAAATAAAACCACCGCCGTGCTCTAAAAGGGATATAAGTGAAGCACTAGAGCAAACGACAAACTACTCCGAAAGATATAAGTGAAGATCAATGAGTAGTTTAATAATTATGCAACTATGTGAAGACTCTCTAACATTTAATAATTTCAGATCTTGATATTTTGTTCAAACAGCAAGCAAAACAAAATAAAATAAAATGACGCTCCAAGCAAAACACATATCATGTGGTGAATAAAAATATAGCTCCAAGTAAAGTTACCGATGAACGAAGACGAAAGAGGGGATGCCATCCGGGGCATCCCCAAGCTTAGGCTCTTGGTTGTCCTTTAATATTACCTTGGGGTGCCTTGGGCATCCCCAAGCTTAGGCTCTTGCCACTTCTTATTCCATAGTCCATCAAAACTTAACCCAAAACTTGAAAACTTCACAACACAAAACTCAAAATAGAAAATCCTGTGAGCTCCTTTAGCGAAAGAAAAGAAAACACCACATCAAGGTACTGTAATGAACTCATTCTTGATTTATATTGGTGTTAAACCTACTGTATTCCAACTTCTCTATGGTTCATACCCTCCGATACTACTCATAGATTCATCAAAATAAGCAAACAACACACGAAAAACAGAATCTGTCAAAAACAGAACAGTCTGTAGTAATCTGTAACTAACGCAAAGTTATGGAACCCCCAAAATTCTAAAATAAATTTCTGGAAGTTAGGAATTTATCTATTAATCATCTTCAAAAATAATTAACTAATTAGCACTCTCCAACTAAAAATGGCAGCAATTCTCGTGAGCGCTAAAGTTTCTGTTTTTTACAGCAAGATCAACAAGACTTTCCCCAAGTCTTCCCAACGGTTCTACTTGGCACAAACACTAATTAATACATAAAAACTCAATAATAAAAGAGGCCAGATAAATTATTTATTTCTAAACAGGAGCAAAAAGCAAGGAACAAAAATAAAGTTGGGTTGCTTCCCAACAAGCGCTATCGTTTAACGCCCCTAGCTAGACATGATGATTTCAATGATGCTCACATAAAGGACAAGAATTGAAACATAAAGAGAGCATCATGAAGAATATGACTAGCACATTTAAGTCTAACACACTTTATATGCATAGGGATTTTCTGAGCAAACAACTTATAGGAACAATAATCAACTTGCATAGGAAGGTAAAACAAGCATAACTTCAAAACTTTAAGCACATAGAGAGGAAACTTGATATTATTGCAATTCCTACAAGAATATGTTACTCCCTCATAATAATTTTCAGTAGCATCATGAATGAATTCAACAATATAAATATCACATAAAGCATTCTTTTCATGATCTACAAGCATAGAAAATTTACTACTCTCTACATAAGCAAAATTCTTCTCAATCGGAATAGTGGGAGTATCATAAGAGACTCGAATACTATAAATTGTTTCCACATTAAAAGAGTAATGTTCAGAAAAGGGGTAACCATAATCATGACAAGTTTTATAAATATAACCACCACTACTTTTTATAGCATACGTGTCATCACAATAATCATCATAAGTAGCAACTTTGTTCTCATCATAATCGATTGAAACCTCTTCCAAGATAGTGGAATCATCACTAAACAAAGTCATGACCTCTCCAAATCCAATTTCATAATTATCATAATAAGATTCAACATCCTCCAAAATAGTGGGATCATTACTTCCTAAAGTTTACACTCTTCCAAACCCACTTTCATCAATATAATCATCATAAGTAGGAGGCATGCTAGCATCATTATAAATTTGCCTATCAATACTTGGGAGATAAAAATATCATCTTCATTAAAAGTAGAATCCCCAAGCTTGGGACAAACATTAATTGCAGCAAATATATTCTCAAAAACACCATCTTCATCAAACATAGCATCCCCAAGCTTGAGCCTTTTCATATCATAAGCATAGTCTCTCTCATCATCAATAGTATGGATAGTACAAATGGTATAGCAATTATCATATTATTCCAAGCAAGTGCCAAAAAGATTTTCAAGATCATAAGAAGTATCATTATCTTCCCAATCATAATCATCAAAACAAGCAATAGGCATAATGAGATCATCATCAAGTGCATCATATTCCACAACTATATTTTCATGAGGCACAACAGTAATAGGAGCAGCATTATTTGGGAGAGATATCTTTTTACCTCTCCTACTTTTTCTTTTCTTCTTATTCACCACATCATGCGTGGGTTCAATCCTATTTTTGGAGCTCCTTATTAATGAGATTGGTTGAATAGAAGGCTCCTCCTTGTTACCTAATTCATCATAAGAAATAATAGGAGGATATGGGGAAGTCTCTTCCCTTTCATTAGTATTCTCTTCATCTTCTATTTGTTTTATTTTCTTTATGTAATTGGCAATATAAGGATTTTCAATACAATTCACATCACAATACATATAAATTTCTTCTAGATCAATATCGAGGAATTTCTCGAGGTTATATTCTGGAATAATCTTAGTTTGACGTTTCATTTCTTCATAACCCAAAGGCAAACTAAGTTCATTATAATGTGCAAGGGAAATCAAGTCATCACAATTTTTGGACATGATTCGATCATGAAACAATTTGCATTTGATATTTAAATGACCATGTTCATTGCAAAGTTCACAAGTATGACTAAGAAATTTTAAATTTTCAGCAATAACATTTAGCCTTTCTTGCAACCATTTAGTTTCTAAATGCTTATGCCTCTTGCAATATATATCTTCCCTATTTGGTGTGTTCTTGCAAACCCAATGCACTCCACAAAAATTGGCATGTTTCTAGGAAGCATTTTCATCATAACTAGTGCAATCATCATTAGTACTATGCATATTCAAGGAGTTCATACTAACAACATTGCAATCATGCTCATTATTCAAACATTTAGTGCCAAAATTTTTAATGCATTCTTCTTCTAACACTTTGGCACAATTTCCCTTTCCATCATACTCACGAAAGATATTAAAAAGATGAAGCGTATGAGGCAAATTCAATTCCATTTTTTTGTAATTTTCTTTTATAAACTAAACTAGTGGTAAAACAAGAAACAAAAAGATTCGATTGCAAGATCTAAAGATATACCTTCAAGCACTAACCTCCCTGGCAATAGCGCCAGAAAAGAGCTTGATGTCTACTACACAACCTTCTTCTTGTAGACGTTGTTGGGTCTCCAAGTGCAGAGGTTTGTCGGATAGTAGCAAATTTCCCTCAAGTAGATGACCTAAGGTATATCAATCCGTAGGAGGCATAGGATGAAGATGGTCTCTCTCAAGCAACCCTGCAACCAAATAACAAAGAGTCTCTTGTGTCCCCAACACACCCAATACAATGGTAAATTGTATAGGTGCACTAGTTCGATGAAGAGATAGTGATACAAGTGGTATACGGATGGTAGATGAAGGTTTTTGTAATCTGAAAATATAAAAACAGCAAGGTAACTAATGATAAAAGTGAGCACAAACGGTATTGCAATGCTAGGAAACAAGGCCTAGGGTTCATACTTTCACTAGTGCAAGTCCTCTCAACAATAATAACATAACTGGATCATATAACTATCCCTCAACATGCAACAAAGAGTCACTCCAAAGTCACTAATAGCGGAGAACAAACGAAGAGATTATGGTAGGGTAGGAAACCACCTCAAAATTATCCTTTCTGATCGATCTATTCAAGAGTCCATAGTAAAACAACACGAAGCTATTCTTTCCGTTCAATCTATCATAGAGTTCGTACTAGAATAACACCTTAAGACACAAATCAACCAAAACCCTAATGTCACCTAGATACTCCAATGTCACCTCAAGTATCTGTGGGTATGATTATACAATATGCATCACACAATCTCAGATTCATATATTCAACCAACACAAAGAACTTCAAAGAGTGCCCCAAAGTTCCTACCAGAGAGTCAAGATGAAAACGTGTGCCAACCCCTATGCATAGGTTCATGGGAGGAACCAACCCACAAATTGATCACCAAAACATACATCAAGTGGATCAATAGAATACCCCATTATCACCACGGGTATCCCACACAAGACATACATCAAGTGTTCTCAAATCCTTAAAGACTCAATCCGATAAGATAACTTCAAAGGGAAAACTCAATCCATTACAAGAGAGTAGAGGGGGAGAAACATCATAAGATCCAACTATAATAGCAAAGCTCACGATACATCAAGATCGTACCACCTCAAGAACACGAGAGAGAGATCAAACACATAGCTACTAGTACATACCCTCAGCCCCGAGGGAGAACTACTCCCTCCTCGTCATGGAGAGCACCGGGATGATGAAGATGGCCACCGGAGAGGGATTCCCCCTCCGGCAGGGTGCAGGAACGGGTCTAGATTGGTTTTCGGTGGCTATGGAGGCTTCTGGCGGCGGAACTCCAGATCTATTCTGCTCCCCGAAGTTTTTAGGGTATATGGGTATATATAGGAGGAAGAAGTACGTCGGTGGATCTCCGGGCTGTCCACGAGGCAGGGGGCGCGCCCAGGGGGTGGGCGTGCCCCCACCCTCGTGGGCAGCCCGGGACACTCCTGGTCCATCTCCGATACTCCGTGGGCTTCTTCTGGTCCAAAAATAAGTTCTGTGAAGTTTCATGTCAATTGGACTCCATTTGATTTTCCTTTTCCGCGATACTCTAAAACAAGGGAAAAACAGAAACTGGCACGGGGCTCTGGGTTAATAGGTTAGTCCCCAAAATAATATAATAGTGTATAATAAAGCCCATAAACATCCAAAACAGATAATATAATAGCATGGAACAATAAAAAATTATAGATATGTTAGAGATGTATCAGGATACAACTCCAAGTGTCCGTTACCGTAGGACAGGCTATCGATAGATGTTTTCTTCCCTGCAGGGGTGCACCAACTTACCCACCATGCTCGATTAACTCCGGTGGGACACACTTTCCTGGGCCTTGCCCGGCCTCGGCCAAACAATACGCCGCAACCCGACCTAGGCTTAATAGAGAGGTCAAGCACGCAGGACTAAACCTATGCCCCCAGGGGTCATGGGCCATCACCCCTGGAACTCCTACACGTTGTGAATGCGGCCGGTGAGCAGACCTAACTACCTCCTTCAAAAAGGCATGTGCTTACCAGTCCAACCCGGCGCGCGCCGCTTAGTCGCTGACGTCTATTAAGCTTCGGCTGATGCATACGACGCAGAACGCCCATACTATGCCCACGTGATGGTTAGTGCTATCAGGCCAGAGGCCCCTCGGATCAAATATCCAAACCGTTAGTGTGTTGATAGTGCGGTCACGAGCAGAGACTCAGGAAATATGTGACCCCATCGCCCCATCTCGGGTACTTGCGGCAAGGGCTAAGAATGCCCAGCCACACCTCGTGTTCAACTCTCGGGTACCCTCCAGGTCAAACCATCTCCACATCACTCGCGCCCCCTCAAGGTCGACCTGCCTTACCAAGTAACAGTTGTAAAGTCCAAGTATCCGTGTGTCCAAACATCAAGGGAAAAAACCCGAGGAATCACCCCCGGTGAATTCCACTCGATGCAATCATCAAGGTGAACATAAGAGGATCGACCCTCGAGGTTCACACTTGAGGGGTTTCAAGACAGAGCCGTATCGGAAGTGGTTAAGGAGGAAACCACCCTCGATGACCACGACCGAATAGCTACACTACATAGGTCTCATCAGGAGTGATGTAAGAGGTTCTACCCTCGGCACTCGATGGTAACTCTGCAGAGTCGTACAACTAGGGGGTGATACGTGTCCGTCGTATCTACTTTTCCAAACACTTTTGCCCTTGTTTTGGACTCTAACTTGCATGATTTGAATGGAACTAACCCGGTCCGACGCTGTTTTCAGCAGAATTGCCATGGTGTTATTTATGTGCAGAAACAAAAGTTCTCTTAATGACCTGAAACTTCACGAAACATCTTTTCAGAAATAATAAAAAATCCTTGCAAAAGATGAAGACCAGGGGGCCCACACCCTAGCCACGAGGGTGGCGGGCACGCTTGCCCCCCTAGGGCGCGCCCCCTACCTCATGGGCCCCCTGGAGCTCCTCCGACCTCGACTCCAACTCTATATATTTGCTTTCGGGAAGAAAAAAATAAAGGAGAAGGATTCATCGCGTTTTACGATACGGAGCCGCCGCCAAGCCCTAAAACCTCTCGGGAGGGCTGATTTGGAGTCCGTTCAGGGCTCTGGATAGGGGAATCCGTCGCCATCGTCATCATCAACCTTCCTCCATCACCAATTTCATGATGCTCACCGCCGTGCGTGAGTAATTCCATCGTAGGCTTGCTGGACGGTGATGGGTTGGATGAGATTTATCATGTAATCGAGTCAGTTTTGTTAGGGTTTGATCCCTAGTATCCACTATGTTCTGAGATTGATGTTGCTATGACTTTGCTATGCTTAATGCTTGTCACTAGGGCCCGAGTGCCATGATTTCAGATCTGAACCTATTATGTTTTCATCAATATATGAGAGTTCTTGATCCTATCTTGCAAGTCTATAGTCACCTATTATGTGTTATGATCTGTTAACCCTGAAGTGACAATAATCGGGATACTTACCGGTGAAGACTGTAGTTTGAGGAGTTCATGTATTCACTATGTGTTAATGCTTTGGTCCGGTACTCTATTAAAAGGAGGCCTTAATATCCCTTAGTTTCCGCTAGGACCCCGCTGCCACGGGAGGGTAGGACAAAAGATGGCATGCAAGTTCTTTTCCATAAGCACGTATGAATATATTTGAAATACATGCCTACATTACATTGATGAATTGGAGCTAGTTCTGTGTCACCCTAGGTTATGACTGTTACATGATGAACCGTATCCGGCATAATTCTCCATCACTGATCCATTGCATACGAGCTTTCCATATATTGTTCTTTGCTTATTTACTTTTCCGTTGCTATTGTTATCATCATTACAAAATACCAAAAACATTACTTTTGCTACCGTTACCGTTTGCTACCGTTACCACTACTATCATATTACTTTGCTACTAAATACTTTGGTGCAGATATTAAGTTTCCAGGTGTGGTTGAATTGACAACTCAGCTGCAAATACTTGAGAATATTCTTTGGCTCCCCTTGTGTCAAATCAATAAATTTGGGTTGAATACTTTACCCTCGAAAACTATTGCGATCCCCTATACTTGTGGGTTATTAGGGGGGTGATGTGCGGTGTCGGGGCCTGGACGTCGATCACGTTGATCGAGTCATCAAACATAAAGCGGGGCAACTAGGACAAGGTGGGGGTCACTGATGGATCACTAACCAACCTATACTAAGTAGTTTAGGATAAGCAGGTAAGGTATGAAAGCAGGTAACAATAACAGGCTATGCATCAGAGTAGGATCATACAGAAAGCAGTAGCAGTTCTAATGCAAGCATGAGAGGGAAAGAAATGGGCGATATCGGAATGCTCAAAGGCGGTTTGCTTGCCTGGAAGCCCTGCTGTAAAGGAAGAAGATTCATCAGTGACGTAGTCGATCACAGGGGCATCAGCAGCGGTCTCGGGGTCTATCGGAGAAGGAGAGGGGGAAGAAACATTAAATATAAGGCACACATATGCATGACATGACAATAAGCAGCACTAGGCGTGTTCTAATGTAGTACTACGCGATATCGGCGAAGGGGGACAACATCCGGGAATGTTTTCCCGAAGTTTGGCATATTCAGACAGACGAAACATAGGGGAAAGGTTACATGTTCGCTATGCTAGGGGCACATGGTGGATGAACGGATCGCGTATTCGAATACGTCTCGTCGTTCTGAGCAACTTTCATGTATAAAGTATTTCCATCCAAGCTACTGATTAATTTCTATTAATTTCCAAAGTTTTAAATCATTTTCAGAACTAACAGAATCAATTTAAATAGATAAAAGCCATTACTATGTAGGCATGACATCAACATGATGTCATCAGTCAACAGTCTGTTTGACTGGTCAAACTAGCACGTGGGTCCTGGTTGTTATTGACTAACACTAATTAACAGTTTAATTAGTTGATAAGTTAATTGGGTTAATTAATAGGATTAATTAAGTTAATTAATAGGATTAATTAAGTTAATTAACTAATTTTAATTATTATTATTACTTCTTTTGTTTAACCCTTTTATTTTCGTTTTTCTATACCATTACAGGGACGGACCCCACGTGCCATAGGCACAAAGGCCAAAACGGGCTAACATGCGAAACAGGGCAGAGCCCCAGGGTGCGGTCGCGGGTGCCGGGCATCGGGCACTAGAGCACGCAGCACCGCGGGCGAGCGTAGGCGGGCGCGGAGGCCGTAGAGGAGGCCACGATGCGGGGAGGCGGCGGACGGAGAGGAGGCCATGGTGCGGGGAGACGGTGGACGCCAGCGAAGGCAGCCGCGCGGGGATGGGGAGCAGGCCCGGCTGCAGCCAGAGTCAGGCATGGGAGGGCAACGACCTGGGAGCGTGGTGAGCACGCGCCGAGGAAGGTGGCAGTGCGCGGGCGCACGCATCGGGCATGGTCGAGGCACAGGCGGCGCGAGCAACGGTGAGCACAACAACAGAGGGAGGAGGAGGCCGGTGGGGTTCCTCACCCTCGTTGTAGGGGAGACTCGGGGAGGCCGGCGGTGAGCAGCCCGATGACGACGACGTGCGGCGGGGGGTTCAGGGTGGCCATGGACGGAGCACGGGCGGAGCTTGAGGAAGACGGGCGCGGTGCAGCATGGAGAGGAAGGAGGCGAGGCGGTCCGGTGGCGTCGTGGTTCCGGCGAGGGGGCTCCGAGCGGCGGCGGCGGCGTCGAGGCCGAGCCCCAGTTCCAGTTCAGGGGTGGAGGGGACAAGGCGGTGCGCGGATGGGAGTCGGGGGCGAGGTGAGGCAGCTACTGCGACGCGGACGGGCGCCCTGGGTGCGGGCGGGCTTCCAGATCGAGCGGGGCAGGGGGTCGTGCGAGAGAGATGGGATCGTGGGAGTGGGGAAGTGGATCGGGGGTCGAGCGTGGGGCTCTCCCCTGGCGGCACTGTAGGGAGAGGGTAGGGTTTGGGGCAGTCTAGGTTAGGTCGGGGGCTGGGGGAGTTATACGGGGCGGCTAGGCCGGTTGGCTACTGGGCCGGTTGGCCCAACGCGAGGGGAGGGGTTGTTTCTTTTTTCTTTAACAAAAAAATGCTATGCAATATTTGAGCTGCCAAAAGGAGTTCTGTAAAATGTGGGACTTGACCAAATAAATACATTACAATATTTGGCACTCGCCACAAAAAGTTTGGGAGGAGTTTGAATTGATTTGGATTTTTCACAAATGGAAAAGCATTTAAAAATGCCAATTTGGAACTGCATTAATTCCCAGAGGAAATTAGCTATCTCAAATGATGTTGAATCACTCATGACATTTAGTTAGTGAAAAATTGCAACCCAGCGAACATTTTTTTTACTTCTTGGAGAAATAATTTATTTGACTTTATTTTAAAATTGAATTTGAATTGGTTTTGAATCAAAGTGAGATTAGCAACGGTAACAATGATGACTTGGCATCATTAGTAGGGGATTACTATAGCTTTATTATCCGGGCATTACAATTCTCCTCCACTACAAGAAATCTCGTCCCGGGATTTAAGAGGTGGAGTAAGGGGAAGCTATAAGGACGATTGTCCGAAAGGATCAGCATCCGGTAGTTATCTCAAGGAAGGAGATTTTTAGAAGCACCAGGACCTATCGAGAGTGCTATACGGAGATTCAACAAGTTCTAACCAGGTAGGCATCCAACTGATGCCTAAAATAGGTGATGAAGGGGTTCAGAGCAAAGAAGAAGAATGTTGCCTTTGATACCGAAATGAAACATGGTGAGGAAGTTAGCTTGTGTATTACATATGAAGCTGAGTGCCAAGAATATTTCAGAATCAATGTTGTACAGGAGAGTCAGGTTCCGATCTTGTGGAACTGTGGGTTATGAGCCCACCATGTGGTTTAAAAGCAGGAACACGCTAACATTTGCACGGTCAAGATAGCAAGGTATGTCAGAGGATAGCCTGTTAGTTATGTTGGCAACAACGTTGGTACAAGGGCGAGGGACGAAGAGAACCATTTTCCTGCTCGTCGAAACGAGGCGGACCAATAGGCAAAGTTCTCGTCCATCGGTGGTTACCGGAATATCGTCAACAATAGTAACAGGGTCTTACTGACCGATTTGTACACCATGATGTTTACATAAGCAGGGAGATATTACTGCTGATGTCATATAGATCACAGAAAGGTTAAACAAAACAATGGAAAGGAAATTATGTTTATCAGATTAAACAAAACAATGGAAGGGAAAATGTGTTTAAACACATATTTCAGGGGTATATCCTTCCCAAGGACAAGCGGTCCATGATATCCATGATAGGATATAACGTACAAAACCATTTAGGTTAGGGGAGAGGAAGTTCATGACATTACCCAAACAACGGTGTTTGAATAATTGATAGAGGAAATTTAGCATGGTGCTTCAAATGTTCTTATTGATGATCAGAGAACCACACACATCCTCCGAGATAGCATTGACATGGCCATCAAGTAAGGGTCAGAATTTGGATGAACAAAGGATCCATTAGGGAAAACTTATAGAATAAGTCTTACGATTTCCTCATGGAAGATTCACTAAACTTGCTAAGAAGGGAACTATAACAATAGGTCCTACGGCCAGGTGTTCTAGGCATGACATCATCTTACCGGGTCATATAAAAGACCAATGTTATAACTCTTGGAATTTATGTTCCAACCATCATATCCGATCGAGATTCAGATCTGATTGGGGTCAGGATACCTCAGACTCAGGATGCCTGAGAAGAAAAAGGTGCGACACAAATTGATGAGAAGAAATCGTAAGATTCTCATGAAATGAACTATGGAAGCGAGTTCTGATATAAGAGTTCATTAGTAAACCATGGAGAGGATGAGGAGGTGGCTGATGGACTTAGCGGAAATTCATTGAGGTTTCCAAAAAGATGGATTTGCACAATTAAGTGAACGAGGTGATCGCATCGGACACACTTAAGTATATAATGAGGTATGTACGATGAGAACATCCACAATTAAATATTGAACAAAAATGCACCTGGAAATATGGACGAAGAAGGATGATCAAATTTAGAATGGTGATTCGATAACGAAACTATCGACCAATCTCTTAGAAACAATAGGGTTGCTAGAGATATTAAATTATCACAACAGAGTTCACTCAACACGGGGGACAAGAAAAGAATGGTGAGGGTGATAAGTATCACTTGTATCGAGAATTCTCAAGACGTGGTGAAATTTCCACGACATCCTTGCATAATAGATGGTAATACTCCAGGGTAGAACTGTGACACCCCAAAAATTTAAACATGTTTTGTTTATTAAAAGTTTGCCAGGAAATTAAATTTTTCATTTTCTGGTTTTCCTTTGATTTCAGAACCATTCTTTTCTTCGATATTGTGGAGTTTCTACCAAGTGGAAACTTTCCAAATGTGTTGATGGACTTGTGAACCCTCTCAAGGAAAACATTTCCTTTATCAGTGGATTTAATTATATAATTATTCTTCCCTGATCTTTATTTCTTGAAAATGGTTTCCTATGGTTTTAGGGTCCCATTTGAACTGCAACCCTTTGATACATTTATTTAAAATTCCAACCAAAATTTGGTGATGTCATGTGATGTTTTAAAATCACTTTTATGCAAAAATATATTTCATTCATTTAATATTTTGAGCTCTACACCATTTTTTTAAATCTAGTCCAGTGGGCAATTTTGCACTACAACCTATTTAAATATTTCTTTAAAACTTCCACCAAAATTATGGGATGTTCATAGGAGTATATTATTCAACCTTATGCAAAAAAACCATTGATGTTCTTTGAAAAATTTGAGTGAATCAACCTCATCTTCATTCTGGCCCAGTTAGGTGTTTTCTACTGCATCCCTATTCAATTTTGCTCTAGTGACCATGAGCTTTCTCCTGCTTGTAGTACACCATACCAAACCCTTAAGTCCAGGAGGTTGGACTCGTTGGAGCATGTTTGGTACATAAAATGATGCCCTTAACTTCCTGTCTAGAATTGGTTTTCTTAAAATCTTGCATTAACAAGTTTATAGTTTTGCCAAACTAACCTTACCATCCTCTTTATCATCCAAAGAGACCCCAACCTGGAGTCTTTGGCCACTAGAGGGGATGCCTAGAGGCTCCTGATATTCTGTCGAACACCTTGAGTTCATGAACAGAATTGACATGCTCAGGAGTTTGCATTATAGACTTGCCACAGCAGCCAAACGAGCATGTCCACTAGCATCCCAGCTACCACTAGCCTAGATCTGTTGGTCACCAGCCTCTCCTATGCCCTCTAGCACACGTTGGCATTTCGGCAAACACATAGCATGCGTGAGCTGGGCGCGCCCAGAGCGTGCGTTTTGCACATGCGTGCGCCCGAGCCGCCGCGTCGCGCCCCTGGCCCTTGCTCGCCTGCAGAGCCACACCCCGACCTCATCCACTCACCAGAACACTCAAGACGCCCCTGGAACCCCACCGCGCCGTCGTCAGGTCAGCAACGGTGGCTAGCGGCCGGCCACAGTGGGTTCCTGCCGTGGACGGCGCCGCCCAAGCCATGCGCGCGCGCCAGCTCGCCACTGGTACAGAATCCACTCGTCAGCTAGCTTCTGCCGCCATCCCCAACCCCACCACGCCACCCTGGCCACTACAGAACGGCGGTTTGCCGGCGACCTTATCCACTGCCGCGGAACCGACATGGCTGCACTATATAAGGAGCCCCCGAGCTCGTCCAGGCCCTCAAGCAACCTCATACCACCTCTCTCACTCCCTCACTGATCCTCCCATAGCAGTAGAAAGACCAGAGATGGTCGTCTTCTTCTTCTCCGGCAACCACAGCCGCTACCACTGTCTCGATCATTCCGGCGCCACCAGGGCCTCCCCCTCTCCACTCTCTTCACCAGAAGCCCTCTCTTCATCTCGTGAATCCATCCCCATACTCGATTTTGATCAGGAGCCGCGGGAGGCAAGAGCCCCACCCTGCCCGACGGCTACCGTCCGCTGCGGAGCTCGCCGCCGGCGACTCCATCCACCCCAGGGACCATAGCGACCACCGAAGGGACCGCCTCGACCCCCTGAGCCCGCGGATGGCCCCGGTTTCTCAAATGGTGCCGCCGTTCACTGGCGAGCATCGCTGGAGTGCCGCCTCTGCACGGCTGGAGGAGATGGCGCACACGGCGACTAGTCAAACCTGACCAGTGGGCCAGGCAGGCCCACGGTCAGTGACCCGTAACCTCGCCATGTGGATAAGTGGAGACGGGTTCCGTCGGAGTTGCTTTTCTGCGTGTAAAGCGCTTTCCACTAAATACGCTTTCGATGTCATAGCCCTTCCGTGCGCCGAGCGATTGGGCTTGGCCCAGTAACGCTAGGCGGCTATACTGCGCCCAGGGCGCGTTTCTGCTCAGCCCATCACAGTAAGCTCCGTTTCCTTTTTCTTTTCCAGCAGATTTCAAATAATTCCACAGAAGCCATTTCACATCCGAATTCTATGATTCAAATTTCTGCCTACTCCTAAAATCGTGCTCTATTTATCCGGATAGGGTGAACATTTTGCCTAAGCCTGGTTTTCGCTGGATCTAATAAATAGTCCAGTTCCTTGATTATTCCAGCTTAGTAAATCCATAGGAAAATCATATGAACTCCAAATGACTTGATTCTTTTTCTATTATTTCTCAAATTTCATCTAGTTTATTTTTGTATTTATTTCGAAATTTTCCAAACAACTTCTATGTACTGTTTTGGAATTGTGTGGTAATTAGAATATTTTGAAAATAGGAAATGGAGGGGAGATATAACTTTCAAAAGTTTTGGAGAGCACCTCACCTCTCCACACCTTGAAGGCAAGCATTCTGAACCCGGGAATAATATTTCCGTGTGTTGTTTAATTTGGTTACAACACCACCCTGTCTCGAAATTTCCGTTATTTATGGGGGTGATGTGATCCTACTCGTAAGTGCATGTTAATGATATTGTGCTTTTGAACATTGATATGTTGTGATAGTGGTCACCCTCATATAGCCTTCATGCCTACCGGAAGGAAACCGGAAAAGCCTCTGTCTTGGGTAGACACGATGCTTGTCTCCAGTTCCTCATTGAGATAGTTGTGTCCGGTATGGCATGATGAGGTATGATGAGTGGTGATTCTGTCTGTTGGATTGAAATATTTGTTATGCTAATCATGCAGGGAATGCCTAAACCTCCTGAGTCGACCATAGATCGAGTCTTGTTCCGGTAACCCCCATACTTGTATCGTACTACCACTTGTCCCTGCCATAGGTAGGGTACGGTTCAGTAAGTTGTCAATCCCTTTCCTAGCACACACCGTACAGAGAGGCCATGGTGGAAGATACCGGCTGCATCCGGTAGGCATGCCACCTGGTCCGGGGGCATGGGTGTTTCGGTTGTAGCCGAAGGGGTAGCTCCCCTAGTTTGCGCGCGCTATAAATTTTGTGATCCCATGCTAGACGAGGTTGTAGCCTCCCCACTTAGAGTTTCGCTTAACAGGTGTCAAGGGTGATTCCAGACACTGGTGAGTTAGGCTGGTGTGTGCGGTCAGGTGTGTTTTCAATCAAAAGACCGTGGACGGAATTAGTCCCGATGGACTAAAGGAATCCGTTGCTAGTGGGTAAAGAGTACACCCTCTGCAGAGATTAAATCTATTCGAATAGCCGTGTCCATGCTTAAGGACTACAGTTTGGGATGGGTCAAGTTTCGGTCTTAGTGTCGGTCTTCGGAGGAAAAACTACTAAACCAGAACATTGATCATGACCTGTGACATATGATGGTTATGATTATTATTGTGGACTAATCTTTTGTATTATTTGAAATTAACGAGTATCCCTGGGACGGTTCTACCTCCTGGATATTCACTGTGATTATTCTTATATAAGCCCTTTATGTGGTGTCGCTCAGACACCCGACTGTGGCATGCTTATTATTTCAATTACTTATAAGCCCTTTATGTGGTGTCGCTCAGACGCCCGACTGTGGCATGCCTGTTATATCTTTTATATATAAGCCCTTTATGTGGTGTCGCTCAGACGCTTGACTGAGGCATGCTTTATATTATTATCCCTTCGAGGCGTCGCTCCGGACACCCGATAGGTGCATTCTATTTCTATTCTCGGATTGCCTATTCATGTTTATATAACCCGCATTCGCGCATCATGAATTTTATATCGTGACTATCTTAGTGATTATGGGATGTTTCAGAGCTTGATTATCACCCACTATATTATACCCGTGTTCATAATGTTTGCGAGTACATTCAAAGTAATCACTGGCTTGTCCCTGGCTATTGTCTTGGCCAGATTCCTTGCATGGAAAGGAGCGTTGCGGTGACAGCCCCGGAACCTATGCAATTGGAGACAGCAGCCTCGTGAAGATAGGAGTTACCCTGGTCAGCTGTTCCTGTGGGAAATGGAGTCCCATAGCCAATGGTGAACCACAAACCGCTTCCGCCATCAACCACTAGAAACCATTTTGTTGTACTCATAGGCCAGAATGGTCTTGTACTACATATGATGCACTTTGCTTGGAGTTTCTGTATCAAGTTGGTGCCTCATCAGCTAACAGTAATCCTGGGGCTGGTGAGCACAAGGGCCATTTTTTGGGAAATTAATGTCCTGAAAATCCGGCCTGACAAACTTGGTATCAGAGCCAGGCTGACCATTGGCTAATCCTATCCTAGCCAGGTCGAAAAACCTAGGAAACCAACCCACCAGACCTGAACCCAACCCCGGCCAAGCTTCTCGCGTAAGATAGCCACACAGTGAACCTGACTCCTTTTGGCAGTCAGTGCCCAACCTATCAACCTAGCCAGTCGATCACGCACCAGTGACCGACGCCTAAATAGTCCTTTTCGCAAGCGTGCAAAGGAAGACTCTGTCCCCTTTTTCTATAAAAAGGGCACGCTAGCCTCA
Organism: Triticum dicoccoides; assembly: GCF_002162155.2. Classification (NCBI taxonomy): domain Eukaryota; kingdom Viridiplantae; phylum Streptophyta; class Magnoliopsida; order Poales; family Poaceae; genus Triticum; species Triticum dicoccoides. Next base: position 550,187,976 of record NC_041388.1, on the reverse strand, counting down.
ACCCAGCACAGCATAGCGTCTGCCCCAAACCAAGCTATAATGCCTAGCCCCATTGTTCACAATAAGACCACAGCGACCAACCTTGGAGGTTTTGTGACCGTGCTAGCAAACCTCACCCTCCGTGCCTTTGCATTAGAAGAGCCCCCAGAATATGTTGTGTACCAAGGGTCCATGAGCGGTGAGAGCCATCAATTCTAGGCCACTGTGCATGTCTATGGTAGGGGTCTATCGCCAGAACGCCCCTACAGGTTCACTGGAAGGACAACTTCCTTTGAGCCACAAGCCATCCAACTAGCTCCTCGAGAGGCTATAGTTCAACTCTGGCACTTGTCGCCCAGAGTTAACTGCCGCTCCTTCTACTACTACCCTAGCCGTGACGAGTATGGTAGACCACCCCAAGTTGCCAATGGAGACCACGAGACGAACCCTCCATTATTGCATATGGTGCACTATGTAAGTGCACTAGAGGGACTGTTCGATCAAATCACCCTTGATCTGATTGCAACTCGTGGAGAACTGGTTCGCCAAACCCCGGCAAGAAGGGAAGGTGAGCCCGACGCCAACAACCTAGTCGTGTTGTTCGGACAACCGATCAAGCCCCTGAGATCTGCCCCAGCCATCGACCAAGGTGCTTTGATGACCCTAGAAGTGCTTCGTCGCCTTTTGGGAACACGCTCCAACGGGATTGTGGCCAACAACCCCCGCGATGGTCATCATCACTACCCCGACCCTGCAGTTCCTCAGCCCCCTGCAGCTAACTCCGACGGCGAAACCCGTGGAGAAACCTCGGCGTCCACAAGGCACGCCCGCCTAGATATAAACAAGGTGGACTAACTCACTCGAGTAGTACCGAGTCTCAGTATGTCCACACCCTGTAATTGTGTGATCTTGTATCGCCACAACGTTGTTTGCTGGTGTGCCCCTATATTAAATTGTAGCCATGCATGAGTGCGTTGGTGTACGGCTGCATTTTTAATACCAGGCGTAGCTACCTAAAACCAACCCTGACGACACCCACAGTAAAGCATCGCTTTTGTGAGATGTGTGTATCTGTGGCAATGACCCCGACCCCATAGAGTAGAACCGACAAACCAGTTGCCCCTCACCGCGGTAAATAACCCAGCCCAGTTGCTATATAAAAGGCCACCTCGTGACCTTGCCAAGTACCTCTCATCTTGTGGGCAACCCTCACAACCATTTCTTGCCATGCCGAGCCCTAGCATTTATCTGAGAACCCCAGATGCAACCCCGGGTAGCTTTGTTAAAATATTGTGGGAATTTACCTGCAGTACCATCGGTTCTACCCAGCTACCCCAGTACGAGCTGCTCAAGTCGAGGATCACCTCATCCACCTCGAAGTATTGGGAAATAGTGCACATCCCTCCCGTAAACTCAAACCAAGACCCAACGGAAGTATCCTTCCTGGGGAAATGGCTATAGAAGCTGCTGCACATGAAGCACTTGTTCACCTTCGATTCGCGGTGCCTTATGCCAGCGAACGAGGGTATTACTACTTCCCGAGTCGAGCAGCACCCGAAGGACTAACATCTTTTCCCGGGGGACGAATTGAGAGAGACCCAGTACTAGCCAACCTTGTCCAGTGTGTCATCGCTCAAGAGCGTTTGACCCAACGAGTAATGGGTTATCTCCAGAGCTTCGCTGATTTAAATCCTCAGATCGCCATCGGCAGACCACTGAGGCCCGACCAGGAGAGACGCATTCATCGACTGGTCAATCCGCTTCCCCCGATAGAAGAAGAGTGTGTCCCAGTACCAGAGACGTTTTCTCGGGACCCCGTCCAGTTGCCGTTTTCATTATAGACGTCACTGCTATGTTTATTATTGCAACATTTATTTTTGTGTTGTAAATTATGCGTGGTACCCTGAGTTTGTCCGACGAGTCAATTATTTGGTTGCAATTATTATGAGTAGTTTTTGCTGTTGTTAATTTTGATTAACTAATTTTTCCACTCGCGAAAAATCCCAAAGTGAGATTTCTCTTCCCTGAGTTACTGCAATGCATATCTCCTCCCGACAAAGATTTTATTCACGCAGCACCATGGCAGCAGACTCGCAACCACAACCACTCGAACAGATGCACCAATTGCAAACCACGTAGCCGTGTTGCATCTAACTGATCACCTCCCTACCACACCACAGTCTCTGAAGGAGAGATTAGTGGATGATCATCCGGGTACGAGTTACCTCCAGCACACCGACAACAGTTAGCACCTAACACGACACCTAATCCTCATGATCACCGCCACCGCGGAGAGCCAACACTCGAGCGGCAACATCACGACGATCATCGAGGATCATCGCGCACAGGAGCACGTAGAGCCCCAGCAATGCGGCCAGCCCTCTGCACACCAGGATCACGTACCAGTCCGGCACCGGCCCCACCATTAGAGCCTCATCTCAAGCTTCTGTAATCAGAAATGGAGAAGGAGGAAGAAGAAGCGAGGCCAGGTGTGAGGAAGAAGAGAGGAGCACCTCGGCCGTTTTATAGCTCAAGCTCGGTGTACGGTGGGCGAAGTCCACCAGCGCTGCTCATTGCCCGATCGCCGGTGTTCGGAAGCAAATCCGCGAGCAGTGCCGACAGCCCGCTGGCCCGCGAGGTGAGTGCACACTACACCGGCAGCTAGCACGCCATGCACTACAGCAGGTACGACCTAGATGCCCTACGCGCTAGACGTCGCCGATGGAGAAAGCGCGGGAAAGCACGCGGGAGAGAGGAAGAAGAGAGAACCAGAGGAATAAGAAGAGGCTAACAGTGGGCCCCGGGTCCACCTGTCAGCCAGAGAGAGCACTGTGCCCTCGGGTACGACTAGCGTATTTTAGAATTTAGAATCTATTCTAAATTTACTATATCCAACATAGAAATCTCTCGTTTTTTCCCTAACCGTGGATTTTTCCATGCAGCGCCAGTGTTCCATACTGTGGTTTTACACCACTTATTGCCCTCTCACTGTAGCCACATTTTATTGCATATATTTTCTTAAAACAGCTTTTAGCAAATCTCAAGGATGAGATTTTTTCTTATGGGGGGCAGTGTTGTGACACCCCAAAAATTTAAACATGTTTCGTTTATTAAAAGTTTGCCAGGAAATTAAATTTTTCATTTTCTGGTTTTCCTTTGATTTCAGAACCATTCTTTTCTTTGATATTGTGGAGTTTCTACCAAGTGGAAACTTTCCAAATGTGTTGATGGACTTGTGAACCGTCTCAAGAAAAAATTTTCCTTTATCAGTGGATTTAATTATATAATTATTCTTCCCTGGTCTTTATTTCTTGAAAATGGTTTCCTATGGTTTTAGGGTCCCATTTGAACTGCAACCCTTTGATAAATTTATTTCAAATTCCAACCAAATTTGCAGATGTCATGTTATGTTTTTAAATCACTTTTATGCAAAAATATATTTCATTCATTTAATATTTTGAGCTCTACACCATTTTTTTAAAATCTGGTCCAGTGGGCAATTTTGCACTACAACCTATTTAAATATTTCTTGAAAACTTCCACCAAAAATATGGGATGTTCATAGGAGTATATTATTCAACCTTATGCAAAAAACCCATTGATGTTCTTTGAAAAATTTGAGTGAATCAACCTCATCTTCATTCTGGCACAGTTAGGTGTTTTCTACTGCATCCCTATTCAATTTTGCTCTAGTGACCATGAGCTTTCTCCTGCTTGTAGTACACCATACGAAACCCTTAAGTCCAGGAGGTTGGACTCATTGGAGCATGTTTGGTACATAAAATGATGCCCTTAACTTTCTGTCCAGAATTGGTTTTCTTAAACTCTTGCATTAACAAGTTTATAGTTTTGCCAAACTGACCTTACCATCCTCTTTATCATCCAAAGAGACCCCAACCTAGAGTCTTTGGCCACTAGAGGGGATGCCTAGAGGCTCCTGACATTCTGTCGAACACCTTGAGTTCATGAACAGAATTGACATGCTCATGAGTTTGCACTACAGACTTGCCATAGCAGCCAAACGAGCATGTCCACTAGCATCCCAGCTACCACTAGCCTAGATCTGTTGGTTACCAGCCTCTCCTATGCCCTCTAGCACACGCTGGCATTTCGACAAACACATAGCGTGCGTGCGCTGGGTGCGCCCAGAGCGTGCCTTTTGCACGTGCGTGCGCCCGAGCCGCCGCGTCACGCCCCTGGTCCTTGCTCGCCTGTAGAGCCACACCCCGACCTCATCCACTCACCAGAACACTCCAAGACGCCCCTGGAACCCCACCGCGCCGTCGTCAGGTCGGCCACGGCGGTTAGCGGCCGACCACAGAGGGTTCCTGCCGTGGACGGCGCCACCCAAGCCATGCGCGCGCGCCAGCTCGCCACTGGTACAGAACCCGCTCGTCAGCTAGCTTCTGCCGCCATCCCCAACCCCGCCACGTCGCCCTGGCCGCTACAGAACGGCGGTTTACCGGCAACCTTATCCACTGCCGCGTTACTGACATGGCTGTGCTATATAAGGAGCCCTCGAGCTCGTTCAGGCCCTCAAGCAACCTCATACCACCTCTCTCACTCCCTCACCGATCCTCCCGTAACAGTAGGAAGACCAGAGATGGTCGTCTTCTTCTTCTCCGGCAACCACAGCCGCCGCCACTGTCTCGATCATTCCGGCGCCACCAGGGCCTCCCCCTCTCCACTCTCTTCACCAGAAGCCCTCTCTTCATCTCGTGAATCCATCCCCATACTCGATTTTGATCAGGAGCCATGGGAGGCAAGAGCCCTACCCTGCCCGACGGCCACCGTCCATTGCGGAGCTCGCCGCGAGCGACTGTGTCCACCCCAGGGTCCATAGAGACCACTGAAGGGACCGCCTCGACCCCCTGAGCCCGCGGATGGCCCCGGTTTCTCAAACAGTGCCGCCGTTCACCGGCGAGCATCGCCGGAGTGCCGCCTCTATACGGCCAGAGGAGAGGGCGCACACAGCGACCAGTCAAACCTTACCAGTGGGCCAGGCAGGCCCACGGTCAGTGACCCGTAACCCCACCAGGTGGATAAGTGGAGACGGGTTCCGTCGGAGTTGCTTTTCTGCGTGTAAAGCGCTTTCCACTTAATACGCTTTCGACGTCGTAGCCCTTCCGCGCACCGAGCGATTGGGCTTGGCCCAGTAACGCTAGGCGGCTATACTGCGCCCAGGGCGCATTTCTGCTCAGCCCATCATAGTAAGCTCCATTTCCTTTTTCTTTTCCAGCAGATTTCAAATAATTCCACAGAAGCCATTTCACATCCGAATTCTATGATTCAAATTTCTGCCTACTCCTAAAATCATGCTCTATTTATCCGGATAGGGTGAACATTTTGCCTAAGCCTGGTTTTCGCTGGATCTAATAAATAGTCCAGTTCCTTGATTATTCCAGCTTAGTAAATCCATAGGAAAATCATATGAACTCCAAATGACTTGATTCTTTTTCTGTTATTTCTCAAATTTCATCTAGTTTATTTTTGTATTTATTTCGAAATTTTCCAAACAACTTTTATGTACTGTTTTGGAATTGTGTGGTAATTAGAATATTTTGAAAATAGGAAATGGAGGGGAGATATAACTTTCAAAAGTTTTGGAGAGCATCTCACCTCTCCACACCTTGAAGGCAAGCATTCTGAACCCGGGCATAATATTGCCATGTGTTGTTTAATTTGGTTACAACACCACCCTGTCTCGAAATTTCTGTTATTTATTGGGGTGATATGATCCTACTCGTAAGTGTATGTTAATGATACCGTGCTTTTGAACATTGATATGTTGTGATAGTGGTCACCCTCATATAGCCTTCATGCCTACCGGAAGGAAACCGGGAAAGCCTCTATCTTGGGTAGACACGACGCTTGTCTCCAGTTCCTCGTCGAGACAGTTGTGTCCGGTATGGCATGATGAGGTATGATGAGTGGTGATTCTGTCTGTGGGATTGAAATATATTTGTTATGCTAATCATGCAGGGAATTCCTAAACCTCCTGAGTCGACCATAGATCGAGTCTTGTTTCGTTAACCCCCATACTTGTATCGTACTACCACTTGTCCCTGCCATAGGTAGGGTACGGTTCAGTAAGTTGTCAACCCCTTTCCTAGCACACACCGTACAGAGAGGCCATGGTGGAAGATACCGGCTGCATCCGGTAGGCATGCCACCTGGTCCGGGGGCATGGGTGTTTCGGTTGTAGCCGAAGGGGTAGCTCCCCTAGTTTGCGTGCGGTATAAATTTTGTGATCCCATGCTAGACAAGGTTGTAGCCTCCCCACTTAGAGTTTCTCTTAACAGGTGTCAAGGGTGATTCCAGACACCGGTGAGTTAGGCTGGTGTGTGCGGTCAGGTGTGTCTTCAATCAAAAGACCGTGGACGGAATTAGTCCCGGTGGACTAAAGGAATCCGTTGCTAGTGGGTAAAGAGTACACCCTCTGCAGAGATTAAATCTGTTCGAATAGCCGTGTCCATGGTTAAGGACTACAGTTTGGGATGGGTCAAGTGTCGGTCTTAGTGTCGGTCTTCGGAGGAAAAACTACTAAACCAGAACATTGATCATGACCTGTGACATATGATGATTATGATTATTATTATGGACTAATCTATTGTATTATTTGAAATTAACAAGTATCCCTGGGACGGTTCTACCTCCTGGATATTCACTGTGATTATTCTTATATAAGCCCTTTATATGGTGTCGCTCAGACACCCGACTGTGGCATGCTTATTATTTCAATTACTTATAAGCCCTTTATGTGGTGTCGCTCAGACGCCCGACTGTGGCATGCCTATTATATCTTTTATATATAAGCCCTTTATGTGGTGTCGCTCAGATGCCCGACTGAGGCATGCTTTATATTATTATCCCTTCGAGGCGTCGCTCCAGACACCCAATCGGTGCATTCTATTTCTATTCTCGGATTGCCTATTCATGTTTATATAACCCGCATTCGCGCATCATGAATTTTATATCGTGACTATATTAGTGATTATGGGATGTTTCAGAGCTTGATTATCACCCACTATATTATACCTGTGTTCATAATGTTTGCGAGTACATTCAAAGTACTCACTGGCTTGTCCCTAGCTATTGTCTTGGCTAGATTCCTTGCGTGGAAAGGAGCGTTGCGGTGACAGCCCCGGAACCTACGCAATTGGAGACAGCAGCCTCGCGAAGATAGGAGTTACCCTGGTCAGCTGTTCCTGTGGGAAATGGAGTCCCATAGCCAATGGTGAACCACAAACCACTTCCGCCATCAACCACTAGAAACCATTTTGTTGTACTCATAGGCCAGAATGGTCTTGTACTACATATGATGTACTTTGCTTGGAGTTTCTGTATCAAGTTGGTGCCTCATCAGCTAACAGTAATCCTGGGGCTGGTGAGCACAAGGGCCATTTTCTTGGAAATTAATGTCCCAAAAATCCGGTCCTGACAAGAACATAACACAAGCTGGATAGAAAGGAACTCAAGGTACAACACAAAACAAAAACAAGTTTTGTGTTGGAGAGGATGCAATAATGTTGTAGATGATAACCCAAACCATTGAGGGCAAAGAATGGTATTTCTCATCAAGAATTCGATAGATATCTTGGAAGACCTCGGAATGTTGATGATGATCACGACACATTTGTCGAGAGGTTTCAAGAAGATGTAACCGATTGGCGATGACATCAAGTCAACATTATGATGAAGTGAAAAGTTATTGAAACCATGGGTGTGACACCAAGTCGAAATCAAGCTTGTTGTTCAAGGACAAATGATATGACGAGGAAGATCGACATAAGCTTAGCTCATCGTCAAAAATTCTGTTTCGGGAAGAAGGATCAGGTAGCATAGTCAAAATTTAGCACGATAATGACATAGCCGGCCAGGCTAGGAATGACTTGAAGGCTTATTAAACTTGTAAGAAATGAAAATTACTAAGAGTTATAGGATCGGAGTGCGGAATCGATTCAACCGATTCACTTATCGATGCCCTCGAGTGATTAATAACTCAGATCATGGGGGAAATCTGAAATCGGTGAGAAGCAATACTAGATGAAGAATCATAGGGAGCAACATAGTTCGTTGATATTCTCGAGGTACTGGAGGGTAATACTCGAAGGAAGATCAAAATAGAGGTTGCGGAGATGCATTGATCTGCAGAAGACAAGTGATTTAACTTGTCCGGGAAATGTAATTGAAGGGGAACAATCATGGTGAGAACCACGGTTGCAAAGGACCAAACATAGATACCATATGAACTTATAATAAGGGGGTTATTATATCACAAGAAGCTTCCATGATAAGTTCCACATTAGGTCCATGGGCATGAACACAAAGTTCAAGGTCGACTCCCACTTCTCCAATGCATAACCTATCATTCACCTCTCATTTTAGATGGAGTTGTAGTGTTAAAAATTTATCTGGTAAATCACCAGGAGAATATGACTCGTGAAAACTCTCGGGTTTGTACAGATTAGGGAAGGCATTGGTCCAACCCATCGGGTATCTTAGGAACATATACTATAAAGTTCAGAAGTAAATAACTCAAGCTCGAAAGCAGAGCATCGTTGCCCATATCAGAGAATAGGATTTACCAATGGCATTATGTATCAGGGAAAGAACTTCTCGAGATTTTTGTATACAAAGGACACTATCGGATGATAACTCAACAAAGGATCTGACGGTCCACAACGGAGCTGATGTGAGCATCGGCACACAATCAGAAGAAGAAAAAATGCAAGGGGATCATATTATAGAAACAACTGACTAACTCAGGGCTCAAATGCAAAGGAATTATGAATTCCAAGACAAGGGATCATAAGCAATGCTTTGATTAGGGATGGATAAGTTGAATAGTCTTAGGGGTACAATCGATGGCAATTTGATTGGTCGAGATCCAGCTCATGTTTAAAATGACGTCAGAGCTTGATACATCTCCATCGTATCTATAATTTTTGATTGTTCCATGCCAATATTCTACAACTTTCATATACTTTTGGCAACTTTTTATACTATTTTTGGGACTAACATATTGATCCAGTGCCCAGTGCCAGTTCTTGTTTGTTGCATTTTTTTGTTTCACAGAATATCCATATCAAACGGAGTCCAAATGGGATAAAAACTAACGGAGATTTTTTTGGAATATATGTGATTTTTGGGAAGAAAAATCCACGCGAGACGGTGCCCGAGGGAGGCACAAGGCAGGGGGCGCGCCCCACCCCCTGGGCGTGCCCCTGACCCTCGTGGCCACCCCGTAAGGCCGTTGATGCCCTTCTTTCACCTCAAGAAAGCTAATATCCGGATAGAGACCGTGTTAAAATTTCAGCCCAATCGAAGTTACGGATCTCCAGGAATATAAGAAACGGTGAAAGGGCAGAATCTGAGAACGTAGAAACAGAGAGAGACTGAGAGACAGATCCAATCTCGGAGGGGCTCTCACCCCTCCCATGCCATGGAGGCCATGGAACAGAGGGGAAAAGCTTCTCCCATTGAGGGAGGAGGTCAAGGAAGAAGAAGAAGGAGGGGGGCTCTCTCCTCCTCGCTTCTGGGGGCGCTGGAGTGCCACCGGGGGCCATCATCATCACCGCAATCTTCACCAACAACTTCAGCGCCATCATCAACAACTCTTCCCCCCTCTATGCAGCAGTGTAGCCCCTCTCTTACCCACTATAATCTCTACTTAAACATGGTGCTCAACGCTATATATTATTTCCCAATGATGTATGGCTATCCTATGATGTTTGAGTAGGTCCGTTTTGTCCTATGGGTTATTTGATGATCGTGATTGGTTTGAGTTGCATGTTTTATTATTGGTGCTTGATACGTCTCCGTCGTATCTATAATTTTTGATTGTTCCATGCCAATATTATACAACTTTCATATACTTTTGGCAACTTTTTGTACTATTTTTGGGACTAACATATTGATCGAGTGCCCAGTCACTACAAAAAATTACACTTCCGTGATGATACGTGTTTGTCACAGTAGGTCGCGTTTTTTGCATGCATGTACATCCATGACAAATTTATGACAGAATCAAGATAGTCATACCTGTGCTATCGTAGAAGTGTTAGATGACATTGCCAAAATTATCATCACGGAAGTGTCCACTTCCATGATGATAAATCGCGCGTCACAGAAGTGCTTTCGTCAAGGGTGACCGACATGTGGCATCCACCGTAACAGAACACCGTTAAGCTATCGGGTCAGATTTTGGATCCGATAACCCATTAACAGCCACAACCAATGCCGATTTTCCACGTGTAAAATTCTCATTGGCTGACGGATCCACGCGTCAGCTCTGTGTTGGCACAGGTGTCACTCATCCAACGGTCGAGATGGGCCTATGATATGTTGACACGTGGACCGGCCCAAAAGTGGCCCACAAAGTTTAAATGGGCCGGCCCAACCGAAGGCCCATAAGATTTAGCGGACCATAATGGGCCGACCCAGCTAAAGGCCCACAAAATTTAGCGGACCAAAATGGGCCGTCCCAGCTAAAGGCCCACACGATTTTGCAGACCATAATGGGCCGGCCCAGCTAAAGGCCCACAAGATTTTGCGGACCACAATGGGCCGGCCCAGCTAAAGGCCCACAAGATTCTGCTGACCATAATGGATCGGCCGAGCTAAAGGCCCAACATTCTCTATCAAATCGGCCCGTCAACGGCCTGTCCTAAACTTTTCATCAACGCGGCCCATGGTCACTTCTGGCCCGTTAACAGTCCGCTAAGTAATTGGGCCGAATTATGACCCGGTGTATTTCCAGCCTATTAAAGGTCCGGCTTCATTTGGGCCCATTTACAGGCCATCAAAACTTTTGGCCCATAAACGACCGTGAAGGATTTGGGTCATATTCGTCCATGTCTGACATTCGGCCTGTTAGAGGCCCACTATAGCTTTGAGCCACTTTCGGCCTGTTGTCATTTTCGGCCTGTTAACGCCGGACGTAAACCATGGGCCATATGTGGCCCAATGTCATATCGGGCCCATTAACGGCCCATATAAAAATGACGATAATCTAGCCCGACTAAAGTTCCGGCCTGTTAAAGGCCCGTGTATTAGGTCGGCGCATTTACGGCCCGTCCAAATTTTGGCCTGTCAAAGATCCGCATCGTAAATGGGCCACCATTTCGGCCTGTTAAGTCCAGTGGGTTATTTGGCACAATCGGGCCCAATCTCACTTTCGGTCTATTAAAGGCCCATGTTTTTTATGGGCTCGAGATATTTACACCTATAAACGGCCTATTTTTACTGAGGGCCCAAATTATGTTTAGGCCTGTTAAAGGCCCACTATGGGCACAGGCCTACCAGAAAAATATGAAAGCTTATGTTGATTTAGGCCCGGATATTTTTAGTGGGCTACATGCCAATTTTGGCCCGTAATCGTTTTTAGCCCAATTGGAATGGGCCCGGCGAATGTTGGCATGTTGGGCTCCAACAAAGCTTTCGACCGAATACATTACTAAGATAAACCTACACTATACAAAAATAGCGTCGTAATTACTGCAGCCTGAGGCAGCATCATAAATGTTGTATCCCAACAAAATAAATTCCAACCATACAACAAAAGGCTTGTTGGCATAAAGTTTACAGTCCTTCCAGATAAAAGCACCATTAGATGTATAGAAGCACAAATCATTTGACCTGAGTGCTAATGTTTCAGGCTGTAGAATCTGATGGAGCAGCACGATCTCCACCTTTTTTCCGCCATTGCTCTTGAACAACGAAGCGAATGTCTGATAGTCTCGTTTCAAAACCATTCATATCTTGATGACATTTCTCAACCACTATTCTTGTTTCCGAAACAACGTCCATTAGGGATTGGACTTGTGTCTGGAGCACAGATATATCACTCTGTCTAGCAGGAAGATTTTGTTTAGTAGGTGATTTGGACGAGGTTACCTTGACAACCAACCCAGAATTACGCAGGAAGGTGCTTTTTGCACTGTTAGTGGAGAGATACTGACGCACTGCAGCAAGAGGTGACATTGTGCCTTTAGTAGCCTCGTCACCTTCAGGTGGTTGTGGTTGTTCAATCATTTGTTCCATAGCTTCCTGAAAGTTTGAACTTGTAAATTAGTGTACCAGATAAGTTACTAATGAGACAAAAACAAACAAAGTAGGTTAAATGTTTATACATAACTTATTTTGGTGAACTACTGTAATACATTAGCATGTAGTGTAGTGCCAACTACATAATAAAATCACTTTCAGAACATATGTCCATGTAGCATGCCTAATGTATTGTCTATTTCCTCACATTCGTTGACATCTAAGGATAAAGAGACATGGTTTAAAGTAGGATGAACATAGTATGACATCATTCATATCATGGGCAAACAGATATAAAACAAACATGCTATTTTATCATTGTGTGCGCACGTGAACATAACAACTAGATTACAGATCAAGACCAAAAGAATATCCTTCATCTCTTTTAAACCATGTAAGGTGAACTGATACATTAAGACAACTATGAATAAAAGTGAACAGAGTAACTGACATTGGCTGCAAACCAAGTAGTTAAATGAACACATCACAGTACCAATCAGTTCAAGGCAGGAGGAATAAGGACTTGCAACAGCGGCTTGAACTGGTGTGCTCATGCCCTTCATCTTGCTGGTGTGGCAATCCTTGAAGATTTGCACTGCATTCGGTTCAGGTTCTTTTTGGTCCGCACGGGCTTTCCTCTGTATTTGGAACAAGTCAATATAGATACGATAATATGGCACAAAAAGAAGAAGGAAGTAGCAGCTATTTATAAGAGCCTCGTGGTGTGCAATATAGCTACGAGATCCTGTTGTCTGTTGGAATTTCACTTTAGAACGGTTGGTTTTGTTCTTCAAACAGTTAGCCTAGAAGAAGATACACTTGTAAGGCACATACATAAATACAAGTTCAATATGTGGTCTGATCAAATACATATAGCCTACCTGATACTTTGGATCAGACCAGTGTTTAACGAGGGTTGTCTAGTCTTCATCTGTAATATATTCCACTGGAGATGTTTGGTCGATTTCATTGTTAGCCTTGCCTTCAAAGTGAGATTTTCTAAGGTGGTACCGATACTGTCGCAGAGCAGACTGAAAAACATGAGTGCATGCTTGTTTAGTTGCATCATCTTTCAGATCCAACTTGAACCTCATATGTTGAAAAAAGAATGTGAGTCTTATTAGGAGGAAGCTAGAAAGTATGGGACAGAGCAAGACAATATTACTAATTGCGATGAATAACATTACTTACGGATAAATGGTCAAGGAAGGTGTTAAACTGGGTATTGTCTTTCTCATTCCTGTACTGGATCCACGTTGGGAGGATACGTGCATGACACCTAACGGCAACGGTTGCCTCTGATACTAACTTGGCTGACTCTGTAGCATCACGTGGCCTTTTTAAACCTGCCTCAAAATGGATCTCCATTCTTCCTCCTTTAGATTTTGTTAATCTGTCAAGCATTATCCCTGATGTCCGTTTCTGCTTGCGCCATGGTGCTAGTTCAACAACGAATATGGAAAGTGTTAGTGTACATCAAACTGTGAGAGTACATATAAAGGAGCATGCAACTGCAACTTGACTCGGTCAGGTACCGTCTTGGTGTTGATGCTCATCAGGTTCATCTGATCTTGCCAAGTCCTGTTGTGTCAGCAGTGCTTCGGAAGTAGTGTTAGGTGTGAAGGCAGTTTGGGAACTGGTCAGTTTCGGAGCAAACGAACGAGTAACTGGTTGAGATGCTGGTACAGTTAAAGCGGATGCTGCAGCTGGTGGAGCAGGTGATACTGTGTTTGTAGATTTAGCCAGTGGACTTGGACCTTCTACTGCACTATAAGTACCAGCAGAATCTCGATGGCAAAACCTTTTCCGTTTCACCCGACGAGTAACAACACTCCCTACTATATTATTTTCCTTGCTCTTTTTTGACTTTGCCATGTCAAGCTATACCCACAACACAAAAGAATAAAATCACTCTTCAGAACTCATTGATGTATGATACAGACAAGCAATACTTTGATGTAAGACAACCGTATGACGATGGAATATGTAAGAAAAACAGGACGGCATGACATATTCACAGCTACGATGTGCAAATTAAGCAGAAGGATTTTCAAGAAAATAGAAGTAATGCAAGCTAGACACCATATGAGAGATGCAACCAATATTACTCCGCCAAGTTAAAAGTGTCTTGTCATAAGTGGCAATTCGAAAAATTAGAAGTAGTACAACGTAGAAATCAATGCAAGATACAACCACTATCAAACTGCCATGTTAAAAGCGTCCAATCATGAGTGACTGATGCGGGATACACAACAGCAGTACTTTGATGTAAGAACATGGTATGATAGATAGATGCTGTGTATTCTAGACATAGAAAGCCATGTCATATGCACATGTATAACGTATAAACTCAGCAGGTGCAATTTAATCAAAATAGAAGAAATACAGGCTAGACAACATATGCAACATGAAACCAATTATCACACTGTCAACTTAGAGCAAGCACCTGCGATGGTGGAGTACGGGAGATGAACTCATCATGTAGACTTGGGACTTCAACTTCATTAGCAGTAGCAGTGGCAAATCTAGAGAGTCTCTGTTTGTGTCGGTGCGGAGGACCACCAACATCCCCTAACTTACTCTTTTCCTTCCTATTTTCTGATATTGCCTTATGAAGTCAAAACCACAAGAAGATGAATAAAATTAGCTCTGCATAACTGGTTGATGCATGATATAGACAAACACTACTTTGATGTAAGGCAAGCACATGATAGGAGGATGGAATATATACAAAAAAGACAGCGTTTCATATTCACACGTACGATAGGAGGATGGAATATGTATGAAAAAGCAGTAAGCGGAAGGCATTTCAACAAAATTAGAAGAAATGAAAGCTAGGCACCATATGAACATGCAACCAATATCACTCTATCAGGTAAAAAGTGTCTCGTCATAAGTGCCATTTCAAGAAATTAGAAGCAGTACAAGCTAGAAGACAATACAAGATGCAACCTACATCACAGTCCCAAGTTAAATGTGTCTTATGGGTAAGTGATCATTGCAGGTATAAGTTGTAAGCTACGCAGATGCAATTCAACATAATCAGAAGCAATACAAACCAAAAATCATACGGAAAACGCAACCACGTATAACAGTTCCAAGTAAGAGCAAGCACCTGTGATGGTGGAGTAGGGGAGATGTGCTCATTGTTGGAAATATGCCCTAGAGGCAATAATAAATATGTTATTATTATATTTCCTTGTTCATGATAATCGTTTATTATCCATGCTAGAATTGTATTGATAGGAAACTCAGATACATGTGTGGATACATAGACAACACCATGTCCCTAGTAAGCCTCTAGTTGACTAGCTCGTTAATCAATAGATGGTTACGGTTTCCTGACCATGGACATTGGATGTCGTTGATAACGGGATCACATCATTAGGAGAATGATGTGATGGACAAGACCCAATCCTAAGCCTAGCACAAGATCATGTAGTTCGTATGCTAAAGCTTTTCTAATGTCAAGTATCATTTTCTTAGACCATGAGATTGTGCAACTCCCGGATACCGTAGGAGTGCTTTGGGTGTGCCAAACGTCACAACGTAACTGGGTGGCTATAAAGGTACACTACGGGTATCTCTGAAGGTGTCTGTTGGGTTGGCACGAATCGAGATTGGGATTTTGTCACTCCGTGTAAACGGAGAGGTATCTCTGGGCCCACTCGGTAGGACATCATCATAATGTGCACAATGTGACCAAGGGGTTGATCACGGGATGATGTGTTACGGAACGAGTAAAGAGACTTGCCGGTAACGAGATTGAACAAGGTATCGGTATACCGACGATCGAATCTCGGGCAAGTACCATACCGCTAGACAAAGGGAATTGTATACGGGATCGATTGAGTCCTTGACATCGTGGTTCATCCGATGAGATCATCGTGGAACATGTGGGAGCCAACATGGGTATCCAGATCCCGCTGTTGGTTATTGACCGGAGAACATCCCGGTCATGTCTGCATGTCTCCCGAACCCGTAGGGTCTACACACTTAAGGTTCGATGACGCTAGGGTTATAAAGGAAGTTTGTATGTGGTTACCGAATGTTGTTCGGAGTCCCGGATGAGATCCCGGACGTCACGAGGAGTTCCGGAATGGTCCAAAGGTAAAGATTTATATATAGGAAGTCCTGTTTCGGCCATCGGGACAAGTTTCGGGGTCATCGGTATTGTACCGGGACCACCGGAAGGGTCCCGGGGGCCCACCGGGTGGGGCCACCTGCCCCGGGGGGCCACATGGGCTGTAGGGGGTGCGCCTTGGCCTACATGGGCCAAGGGCACCAGCCCCTAGAGGCCCATGCGCCAAGATATAGGAAAAAGGGGAGAGTCCTAAAGGGGGAAGGCACCTCCGAGGTGCCTTGGGGAGGATGGACTCCTCCCCCCCTCTTAGCCGCACCCCTTTCTTGGAGTAAGGGGCAAGGCTGCGCCTCCCCCCTCTCCCCTGCCCCTATATATAGTGGAGGGGAGGGAGGGCATCCATACCTGAGCCCTTGGCGCCTCCCTCCCTCCCGTGACACCTCCTCCTCTCCCGTAGGTGCTTGGCGAAGCCCTGTAGGATTGCCACGCTCCTCCATCATCACCACGCCGTTGTGCTGCTGCTGGATGGAGTCTTCCTCAACCTCTCCCTCTCTCCTTGCTGGATCAAGGCGTGGGAGACATCGTCGAGCTGTACGTGTGTTGAACGCGGAGGTGCCGTCCGTTCGGCACTAGGATCATCGGTGATCTGAATCACGACGAGTACGACTCCATCAACCCCGTTCACTTGAACGCTTCCGCTTAGCGATCTACAAGGGTATGTAGATGCACTCTCTTTCTACTCGTTGCTGGTTTCTCCATAGATAGATCTTGGTGATGCGTAGGAAAATTTTGAATTTCTGCTACGTTCCCCAACAGTGGTATCAGAGCTAGGTCTATTGCGTAGATTCTTTGCACGAGTAGAACACAAAGTAGTTGTGGGTGTCGATATTGTTCAATATGCTTGCCGTTACTAGTCTTATCTTGATTCGGCGGCATCGTGGGATGAAGCGGCCCGGACCAACCTTACACGTACGCTTACGTGAGACCGGTTCCACCGACAAACATGCACTAGTTGCATAAGGTGGCTGGCGGGTGTCTGTCTCTCCCACTTTAGTCGGATCGGATTCGATGAAAAGGGTCCTTATGAAGGGTAAATAGCAATTGGCATATCACGTTGTGGTTTTTGCGTAGGTAAGAAACGTTCTTGCTAGAAACCCATAGCAGCCACGTAAAACATGCAAACAACAATTAGAGGACGTCTAACTTGTTTTTGCAGGGTATGCTATGTGATGTGATATGGCCAAAAGGATGTGATGAATGATATATGTGATGTATGAGATTTATCATGTTCTTGTAATAGGAATCACGACTTGCATGTCGATGAGTATGACAACCGGCAGGAGCCATAGGAGTTGTCTTTATTTATTTGTGACCTGCGTGTCAACTTAAACATCATGTAATTACTTTACTTTATTGCTAACCGTTAGCCATAGTAGTAGAAGTAATAGTTGGCGAGGCAACTTCATGAAGACACGATGATGGAGATCATGATGATGGAGATCATGGTGTCATGCCGGTGACGATGATGATCATGGAGCCCCGAAGATGGAGATCAAAAGGAGCAAAGTGATGATGGCCATATCATGTCACTATTTGATTGCATGTGATGTTTATCATGTTTATACATCTTATTTGCTTAGAATGACGGTAGTAAATAAGATGATCGCTTACAACAATTTCAAGAAGTGTTCTCCCCTAACTGTGCACCGTTGCGACAGTTCGTGTTTCGAAGCACCACGTGATGATCGGGTGTTAGATTCTAACGTTCACATACAACGGGTGTAAGACAGATTTACACACGCGAAACACTTAGGGTTAACTTGACGAGCCTAGCATGTACAGACATGGCCTCGGAACACGGAGACCGAAAGGTCGAACATGAGTCGTATAGAAGATACGATCAACATGAAGATGTTCACCGATGATGACTAGTCCGTCTCACGTGATGATCGGACACGGCCTAGTTTGACTCGGATCATGTAATCACTTAGATGACTAGAGGGATGTCTATCTGAGTGGGAGTTCATAAGATGAACTTAATTATCCTGAACATAGTCAAAAGGTTTTTGCAAATTATGTCGTAGCTCACGCTATAGTTCTACTGTTTAGATATGTTCCTAGAGAAAAATTAGTTGAAAGTTGATAGTAGCAATTATGCGGACTAGGTCCGTAAACTGAGGATTGTCCTCATTGCTTCATAGAAGGCTTATGTCCTTAATGCACCGCTCAGTGTGTTGAACCTCGAATGTTGTCTGTGGTTGTTGCGAACATCTGACATACACGTTTTGATAACTACGTGATAGTTCAGTTAAACGGTTTAGAGTTGAGGCACCAAAGACGTTTTTGAAACATCGCGAAACATATGAGATGTTTTGAGGGCTGAAATTGGGATTTCAGGCTTGTGCCCATGTCAAGAGGTATAAGACCTCCGATGACTTTCTTAACCTGTAAACTAAGGAGAAAAGCTCAATTGTTGAGCTTGTGCTCAGATTGTCTGAGTACAACAATCATTTGAATCGAGTGGGAGTTGATCTTCCAGATAAGACAGTGATGGTTCTCCAAAGTCATTGCCACCAAGCTGTTAGAGCTTCGTGATGAACTATAACATATCAGGGATAGATATGATGATCCTTGAGGTATTCGCGATGTTTGACACCGCGAAAGTAGAAATCAAGAAGGAGCATCAATTGTTGATGGTTGGTGAAACCACTAGTTTCAAGAAGGGCAAGGGCAAGAAGGGATACTTCATGAAACGGCAAATCAGCTGCTGCTCTAGCGAAGAAACCCAAGGTAAAACCCAAACCCGAGACTAAGTGCTTCTGTAATAAGGGGAACAATCACTAGAGCAGAATTACCCTAGATACTTGGTAGATAAGAAGGCTGGCAAGGTCGATAGAAGTATATTGGATATACATTGTGTTAATGTGTACTTTGCTAGTACTCCTAGTAGCACCAGGGTATAAGATACCGGTTCGGTTGCTAAGTGTTAGTAACTCGAAATAAAAGCTACGGAATAAACGGAGACTAGCTAAAAGGTGAGATGACGATATGTGTTGGAAGTATTTCCAAGGTTGATCAAATATCGTACGCTCCCTCTACCATCGAGATTGGTGTTTGTGTTGAGCATAGACATGATTGGATTATGTCTATCGCAATACGGTTATTCATTTAAGGAGAATAATGGTTACTCTGTTTATTTGAATAATACCTTCAATTGTCTTGCACCTAAAATGAATGGTTTATTAAATCTCGATCGTAGTGATACACATGTTCATGCCAAAAGATAGTAATGATAGTACCACCTACTTGTGGCACTGCCACGTAAGTCATATCGGTATAAAACGCATGAAGAAGCTCCATATTGATGGATCTTTGGGCTCACTCGTTTTTGAAAAGTTTGAGACATGCGAACCATGTCTATTGGTGTATATGCGTGAAGAAACTCCATGCAAATGGACCGTTTTGACTCACTTGATTTTGAATCACTTGGGACATGCAAATCATACCACATGGGCAAGATGACTGAAAAGCCTCGTTTTCAGTAAGATGGAACAAGATAGCAACTTGTTGGAAGTAACACATTTTGATGTGTGCAGTCCAATGAGTGCTGAGGCATGCAGTGAATATCGTTATGTTCTTACTTCACAGATGATTCGAGTAGATGTTGAGTATATTTACTTGATGAATCACGAGTCTGAATTATTGAAAGGTTCAAGTAATTTCAGTGTGAAGTTGAAAGATCGTCGTGACAAGAGGATAAAAGATCTATGATATGATCATAGAGATGAATATCTGAATTACGAGTTTGGCACAAAATTAAGACATTGTGGAAATCGTTTCACAACTAATACAGCCTGGAACACCATAGTGTGATGGCGTGTCCGAACATCATAACTGCACCCTATTGGATATGATGCATACCATGATGTCTCTTATCGAATTACCACAATAGTTTATGGGTTAGGCATTAGAGACAACCACCTTCACTTTAAATAGGGCACCACATAATTTCGTTGAGACGACACCGTATGAACTATGGTTTGGAGAAACCTAAGTTGTCGTTTCTTGAAAGTTTGGGGCTGCGACGCTTATGTGAAAAGGTTTCAGGTTGATAAGCTCGAACCCAAAGCAGATAAAATGCATCTTCATAGGACACCCAAAAACAGTTGAGTATACCTCCTAATTCAGATCCGAAAGCAATAGGGATTGTTTCTTGAATCGGGTCCTTTTTCGAGGAAAGGTTTCTCTCGAAAGGTTGAGTGGGAGGATGGTGGAGACTTGATGAGGTTATTGAACCGTCACTTCAACAAGTGTGTAGCAAGGCACAGGAAGTTGTTCCTGTGGCACATACACCAACTGAAGTGGAAGCTTATGATAGTGATCATGAAACTTCGGATCGAGTCACTACCAAACCTCGTGGGATGACAAGGATGCGTACTACTTCAGAGTGGTACGTAATCCTGTCTTGGAAGTCATGTTGCTAGACAACAATGAACCTACGAGCTATGGAGAAGCGATGGTGGGCCCAGATTCCGATAAATGGCTCAAGGCCATAAAACCCGAGAGAGGATCCATGTATGAAAACAAAGTGTAGACTTTGGAAGAACTACTTGATGGTCGTAAGGCTGTTAGGTACATATGGATTTTTAAAGGAAGACAGACAATGATGGTAAGTGTCACCATTGAGAAAGCTCGACTTGTCGTTAAGATGTTTTTCGACAAGTTCAAGGAGTTGACTACGATGAGACTTTCTCACTCGTAGCGATGCTAAGAGTCTGTTGGAATTATATTAGCAATTACTGCATTATTTATGAAATCTTGCAGATAGGATGTCAAAACATTGTTTCATCGACGATTCTTGAGG
Organism: Triticum dicoccoides; assembly: GCF_002162155.2. Lineage (NCBI taxonomy): Eukaryota > Viridiplantae > Streptophyta > Magnoliopsida > Poales > Poaceae > Triticum > Triticum dicoccoides. The sequence continues at coordinate 550,167,004 of NC_041388.1, read as the reverse complement.
AAAGGTTGTATGTGATACAACCGGAAGGTTTTGTCTATCCTGAAATATGCTAATAAGTATGCAAAGCTCCAGCAATCCTTCTGAGGACTGGAGTGAGCATCTCGGAGTTGGAATGTATGCTTTGATGATGATCAAAGATTTTGGGTGTATACAAAGTTTATGAGTAACTTGTATTTCCAAAGAAGTGAGTGGGAGCACTATAGAATTTCTGATGAGTATATGTTGTTGACATATTAATGATCAGAAATGACGTAGAATTTCTGGAAAGCATATAGGGTTATTTTGAAAGTGTTTTTCAATGGAAAGCCTGGATTAAGCTGCTTGAGCATTGAGCATCAAGATCTATAAGGATAGATCAAAACGCTTAATGGTACTTTCAAATGAGCACATGCCTTGACATGATCTTGAAGGTGTTCAAGATGGATCAGTCAAAGAAGGAGTTATTGCCTGAGTTGTAAGGTATGAAGTTAAGACTTAAAGCTCGACCATGGCAGAATAGAGAGAAAGGAACGAAGGTCGTCCCCTATGCTTAAGACATAGGCTCTACAGTATGCTATGCTGTGTACCGCACCTGAAGTGTGCTTTACCATGAGTCAGTCAAGGGGTACAAGAGTGATCCAAGAATGGATCACAGGACAGCGGTCAAAGTTATCCTTAGTAACTAGTGGACTAAGGAATTTTCTCAATTATGGAGGTAGTAAAAGAGTTCGTCGTAAAGGGTTACGTCGATGCAAGCTTAACACCTATCCGGATAGCTCTGAGTAGAGATACCGGATACGTATAATGGAGCAACAATTTAGAATAGCTCCAAGTAGAACAGTTATTTGGAATAGCTCCAAATAGAACGTGGTAGCTGCATCTAGGAGATGACATAGAGATTTGTAAAGCACACACGGATCTGAAAGGTTCAGACCCGTTGACTATAACCTCTCTCACAAGCATAACATGATCAAACCCAAAACTCATCGAGTGTTAATCACATGGTAAATGTGAACTAGATTATTGACTCTAGTAAACTCTTTGGGTGTTAGTCACATGGGGATGTGACCTTGAGTGTTAATCACATATCGATGTGAACTAGATTATTGACTCTAGTGCAAGTGGGAGACTGTTGGAAATATGCCCTAGAGGCAATAATAAATATGTTATTATTATATTTCCTTGTTCATGATAATCGTTTATTATCCATGCTAGAATTGTATTGATAGGAAACTCAGATACATGTGTGGATACATAGACAACACCATGTCCCTAGTAAGCCTCTAGTTGACTAGCTCGTTAATCAATAGATGGTTACGGTTTCCTGACCATGGACATTGGATGTCGTTGATAACGGGATCACATCATTAGGAGAATGATGTGATGGACAAGACCCAATCCTAAGCCTAGCACAAGATCATGTAGTTCGTATGCTAAAGCTTTTCTAATGTCAAGTATCATTTTCTTAGACCATGAGATTGTGCAACTCCCGGATACCGTAGGAGTGCTTTGGGTGTGCCAAACGTCACAACGTAACTGGGTGGCTATAAAGGTACACTACGGGTATCTCTGAAGGTGTCTGTTGGGTTGGCACGAATCGAGATTGGGATTTTGTCACTCCGTGTAAACGGAGAGGTATCTCTGGGCCCACTCGGTAGGACATCATCATAATGTGCACAATGTGACCAAGGGGTTGATCACGGGATGATGTGTTACGGAACGAGTAAAGAGACTTGCCGGTAACGAGATTGAACAAGGTATCGGTATACCGACGATCGAATCTCGGGCAAGTACCATACCGCTAGACAAAGGGAATTGTATACGGGATCGATTGAGTCCTTGACATCGTGGTTCATCCGATGAGATCATCGTGGAACATGTGGGAGCCAACATGGGTATCCAGATCCCGCTGTTGGTTATTGACCGGAGAACATCTCGGTCATGTCTGCATGTCTCCCGAACCCGTAGGGTCTACACACTTAAGGTTCGATGACGCTAGGGTTATAAAGGAAGTTTGTATGTGGTTACCGAATGTTGTTCGGAGTCCCGGATGAGATCCCGGACGTCACGAGGAGTTCCGGAATGGTCCGAAGGTAAAGATTTATATATAGGAAGTCCTGTTTCGGCCATCGGGACAAGTTTCGGGGTCATCGGTATTGTACCGGGACCACCGGAAGGGTCCCGGGGGCCCACCGGGTGGGGCCACCTGTCCCGGGGGGCCACATGGGCTGTAGGGGGTGCGCCTTGGCCTACATGGGCCAAGGGCACCAGCCCCTAGAGGCCCATGCGCCAAGATATAGGAAAAAGGGGAGAGTCCTAAAGGGGGAAGGCACCTCCGAGGTGCCTTGGGGAGGATGGACTCCTCCCCCCTCTTAGCCGCACCCCTTTCTTGGAGTAAGGGGCAAGGCTGCGCCTCCCCCCTCTCCCCTGCCCCTATATATAGTGGAGGGGAGGGAGGGCATCCATACCTGAGCCCTTGGCGCCTCCCTCCCTCCCGTGACACCTCCTCCTCTCTCGTAGGTGCTTGGCGAAGCCCTGCAGGATTGCCACGCTCCTCCATCATCACCACGCCGTTGTGATGCTGCTGGATGGAGTCTTCCTCAACCTCTCCCTCTCTCCTTGCTGGATCAAGGCGTGGGAGACATCGTCGAGCTGTACGTGTGTTGAACGCGGAGGTGCCGTCCGTTCGGCACTAGGATCATCGGTGATCTGAATCACGACGAGTACGACTCCATCAACCCCGTTCACTTGAACGCTTCCGCTTAGCGATCTACAAGGGTATGTAGATGCACTCTCTTTCTACTCGTTGCTGGTTTCTCCATAGATAGATCTTGGTGATGCGTAGGAAAATTTTGAATTTCTGCTACGTTCCCCAACACTCATCATGTACACGTATGTTCTAGAAACAGGAACACGTGTCATATTCACAGGCATTATGTGTAAAGTAAGCAGATGCAATTCAAGTTAGAAGCAATACAAGCTAGACATCATACGCAACATGAAACCACATATAATAGTGTCAAGTTAGAGCAAGCACCTGTGATGGTGGAGTAGGGGAGATGTGCTCATCATCTGCACAGCTACGTTGACTGTCTAGCCTTGTGTTGTCTTACGAATCTTGTTGGGAGGATGGCGGAGTAGAATCTATAGAGACCCCCTATTTGAGTTGCTCCGAAGGACCACCATAATCCACTACTGGACTAATTTCCTTCAGCTGTAATGATTTTGCATTGTGAAGTCAAACCGATAAGAAAAAGGAATAAAATTTGCTATCCAGAACTCATTCATGCATGATACTGACGAACACTACTCAGATAAAAGGCAAACACATGATGCGAGGATGGAATATGTATGAAAAACAGGATGGTGTGACATATTCACATCTATGATGTGGTAACTAAGCAGAAGGCATTTCAACAAATTAGAAGCACTGCAAGCTAGACACCATATGAAAGATGCAACCAATATCACTCTGGCAAGTTCAAACTGTATGGTGTTTCGAAAAATTAGAAGCAGTACATGCTAGAAATCATATGCAAGACACAACCAATATCACAGTGGCGACTTAAAGGTGCCTTATCATAAGTGACTGGTGCGGGATATGCAAGAATAGTAGTCTGATGTAGAAACAGGAACACATGTCATATTCACAGGCATTATGTGTAAAGTAAGCAGATGCAATTCAACAAAGTTAGAAGCAATACAAGATAGACATCATACGCAACATGCAACCACATATAATAGTGCCAAGTTAGAGCAAGCACCTGTGATGGTGGAGTAGGGGAGATGTGCTCATCATCTACACAGCTACGTTGACTGTCTAGCCTTGCGTTGTCTTGCAAATCTTGTTGGGAGGATGGCAGAGTAGAATATGTAGAGAACCTCCATTTCAGTTGCTTGGAAGGACCACCATCATCCAATGCCTTGCCAATTTCCTTCAGCTTTATTGAATTTGCATTGTGAGGTCATACTGACAAGAAAAAGGAATATCATTCGCTCTTCAGAACTCATTCATGCATGATACTGACGAACACTACTCTGATGGAAGGCAAAGTCATGATACGAGGATGGCATATGTACAAAAAAATGGATGGCTTGACATATTCACACCTATGATGTGGTAACTAAGCAGAAGGCACTTCAACAAATTAGAAACACTGCAAGACACCATATGGAAGGTGCAATCAATATCACTTTGCCAAGTTAAAACTGTCTCGTCATAGGTGGAGTTCATGAAACTAGAAGCAATACATGCTAGAAATCATATTCAAGACGCAAACAAATATCACACTGCGAACTTAAAGGTGTCCCATCATAAGTGACTGATGCAGGACACACAAGAAGAGTAGTTTCATGTAAGAACATGGTGTGATAGACAGATATAGTATGTACCAAAAACAGGAAAGCGTGTCATATTGACATGTATCATGTGTAAGCTAAGCATATGCAGTTTACACTAATTAGGAGCAATACGAGCTAGGCACCATATGCAACATGCAACCAGATATCACACTGCCAAGTTAGAGCAAGAACCTTGGATGGTGGAGTAGGGGAGCGGAGACTTCGACCTTGTAATGCACTATCAGTACAAGGAGAATCGGTACAGATGCTCCGTTTACGTTGCTGCAGAGGACCACCATCATCGCCTTCCTTACTCTTTTCCTTCGTCTTTCTTGATTTTGCCTTGTCAAGTCAAACCCATAATAAAAAGGAATAAAATTTGCTCTTCAGAACTCATTGGTGCATGATACTGACGAACACTACTTTCATGTAAGGCAGCCGCATGATAGGAGGATGGAATATGTATGAAAAAAAGACGGCGTGACATATTGACATGTATGATGTATAAAGTGTAAACTAAGCACAAGGTGCTTGAACTTGTTAGAATTGATGCAAGCTAGAAACCATATGAAAGATGAAACCAATATCACTCTGCCAAATTAAAAGGGTGCCCTAACAAATGTATTTGACCAAATTAGAAGCAATACATGGCAACATGCTAGAAATAATATGCAATATGCAACGAATAAAGGTGACTCATCATAAGTGATTTATGAAGGATACAGAAGAGAGGTAGTTTCATGTAAGAACAAGGTTAACACATAGGTGTAGTGTGTACCAAAAATAGGAAGGCGTGTCATATTCATAGGTATAGTGTGTAAACTAAGCAGATGCAATTTACCCTAATTAGAAGCATTACAAGCTAGACACCGTATGCAACATGCAACCACATATCACACTGCAAAGTTGGAGCAAGCACCTGTGATGGTGGTGTAGGGGAAGGGCGGTCTTCTGGTATAGAGCTACATTCAATATCTTCATTTAGGCTTGCTGTTTCTTGAGAATCATGTGTAGAGGATGAAATTGCATTCTTTATAAGAGTATTGCGTCTCATATTAACCCACACGCGTGACTGTCTCATCATAAGCGATAGACGCAGGATACACAAGAACAGTAGTTTGATGTAAGAACATGGTGTGATAGGCAGATGTAGTATGTACCAAAAACAGGAAGGCGTGTCATATTCACATGTATAATGTGTAAGCTAAGGAGATGCAATTTAACAAATTAGGAGCATTGATGAGGGATACACAAGAAAAGTAGTTTGATGTAAGAACATGGTTAATAGAAAGACGTAGTATGTACCAAAAACAGGAAGACATGTCATATTCACAGGTATAATGTGTTAACTAAGCAGATGCAATTTACCCTAATTAGAAGCATTACAAGGTAGACACCATATGCAACATGCAACCACATATCACACTGCCAAGTAAGAGCAAGCACCTGCGATGGTGGTGTGGGGGAATTGCAGTGATCAACTAGAGAGCTACGTTGACTATCTTCATTTAGCCTGGCTGTTTCTTGAGAATCATGTGGGGAGGATGATACTGCACTCTTTAAACTAGTAGGGCATCTCACAGTAACCCACTCGGGTGACTGTCTCATCATAAGTGATTGACAAGGGATACAAAAGAGCATTAGTTTGATGTACGAACATGGTTAATAGACATATGTAGTATGTATCAAAAACAGGAAGGCATGTCATTATCAAAGCTATAATGTGTAAAGTAAGCAGATGCAATTTAACCAAATTGGAAGCAATACAAGCTAGACACCATATGCAACATGCAACCACATTTGACAGCGCGAAGTTAAAGCAAGCACCTGGGATGGTTGTGTGTGGCAATTGAGATCATCAACTGCAGAGCTACATTTACTGTCTCCAACTGCTCACACTGCACCCATTAGAGCGCTGAAATGCTTAGTGCTTATCTTTGAATTACACTGGAGTGACTTCTGTCTTTTCTTTTCTGCATTCATCAAAACTGCGTCAGAGTCTGAAATACCCATGCATAAAAAACAACAGTGTAAGTATGGGTGAAGTGTGTGCACAATTAGTACAGTCTAAAGGTAGCAGATAGCAGGTCGGTGAGAAATAAATGACGGGAGACATATGATAGCTCTACAACATGCATGGCACACTAAATTACTACAGGATTCTATGAAAATAACAGTCGACTGAAAGCAAATAGGTCAGTCCATTTTCCCTGCACCGTCTGATGTACAAAGAACGGGCAGATCGCCTTCATCTACCTCCAGCCAGTCAGTGTTGACTATCTTCCTCGAAACGCCAGCGACCACCAGCCCAGTATTCCTCCCCTGCCGGCGCCCTCCCCTCAACCTCACCGCACCGCCGTGCTTGGCACCGCCCCCCGGCCATCCATTCAAGCCCTGCCGACCTCCAGATCGGGCGCAAGCAGCTCCTACGCACCACACCCCTATGATAGACACCGATGTGCCATTTCCCCAAGGAACAGGCGGACTAGGTGCTCCGCGCGCCTAAGCGGGTGCTGCTTCTTTTAATTGTGGTTCGACTGACCCTAAATTGAAATCCAGGCGGGCTACTGACCTCTAGCAAAGGTGAAATAGTAAAAGGGAGGAAACCTTGTGCATTTAGTATCACGAAGAATATGCAGTAAGAAGCGCTCAACTAGTTTCTTTCGTGGGATGAATACGGTGTGAGTGGAGACGTAAGATTTGCATGAATAATGGAAGATGAGTACCTATTTTTGCTGGCAGTGTTGTGTCCTCCTTCTGTTTTTCCGACGATCTTCTTGTTGTTCGTCGGAAACCAGAAGTTGTGGAAGACGATGCAGCCTTGGACAAACCCATGGCCAAGTTGTTGAGTGTGGTGCGGTGGCCGTCTGTCGGCGGTGGGGAAGCAGATCTGAGGCGGCGAAAGACGGCGTAGCGGGAACAACTCCGGTGCGGTGGACGGTTGCGACAATGGAGCCGCGGCACTGAGGCACAGGACGGCGTGGTTGGAGTGGTTCTGGTACGGCGCACGTTGGCGTCGGCGTCGTGGAGGCAGCTCTGCCTCGGATTCAGCTGCTAAGTCCTTGAGGGCGTTGCGGTTGTGGTTGTGGTTGCGTTGGACGACGACGTCGGGGTACCGGCTCCGGCGTGATGGAGGAGGGCGGCGGTGGATTGGCCGCTATGGGGTGGAGGACGGAGGAGGTTGGGGTTTCGCGGCTAGTGGAGAGAGCGTTTTCGCGCCCACGAAGTATGAATGGGGAAACGGAGGGAGGCGGGGAACTAAGGGGGAACAATGTTTCGGTTTGAGACGCGCTTGTTTGAAATTTGGGGAAAGTTACAAACTTCGCCCCCATCTAAAATTTCGGACATATTGCGGGTTGGGGGTAGGACAGTCATGTCAGGTGTCCCAAATGTGGGCGGGATAGATTTTGGCCGAGCGCATGGGTAGGCGCCCACGGCATATGAATGCTTCTCGGAGGCAGTTGAGACTGGCGTCTTGGTGAAGTTACAAACCTACCCCGGTTTAGACCTTTGGACATCGGGCCGATAGGCTACACGGGACAGAGTCAGGAGAGTAATTTCCTACCACCAAAACATTAGTCTCGTGCGGTTTCAGGTGACCAAAGGCCTATTTGGCGCTTCGTTCAATATTTGGGAGCAGAAGCATTAACATTTTCAGTTCTCTTGAATTGAACTTTCAGGATTTGTCAAACTTCACAAATCTTTACTCTTGAAAATCCTAAATATACGATTATTTTGGAATGGAGGGGGTACATTTGAATATACATTGTACACGAGTATATATTAAAAAATATGCAACTTACCTCAGTTCATGCATGGTTCCAGATATAATCTCCTTGGTTGCAAAAAAAGTTAGATATGCGTATGAATATATATAGCATGTTCAAACTCACAACAAAGATTGATGCCCCCTTTTACATCTTATTTACAAATGCCATTATCTCGGGTTCAAATAGATGAATGCACTTCCTATGAATTCGAATCTTCGAAACCCCCTTTATGTTGAAATCGACATGTATTCTATTTCGTAGCTAGCAATTTGGAATGTATTCATGCAAGTGACAAATGTATAAAGTGCTTCACACTAACAACATGGAGTGCACTAATTAATGTTTATATATGAATTGCAAAAGCATCCAGTGCCTGTATTTCAAACCGCTCTCACTCTATGGATCGATAATATGAAATAAACACATGCACATGCTAGAATTCAATAGAGTATGGGTGTCTGATAGACCGATTTTCGTCCATACGCAATTTCCAAAATTCATGATCTCATCCAAAAATAATAATGCCATTTATATTTTAATTTAATGCGTAGAACCGCCTTTTACACGTAGATGCACTATGCCTCGCCCCGTTCTCACAAACGCGTTATATATCTCTCTATCTAACGCATAAGTGCACATACTTTATATGCATCGGCATTTCTCTTTCACACATGCTCACAATCTCTCTCATGGTGTCGGGGTGTCTCACGCACATGCTCTCTCTGTTTCTCTCTCTCTCTTTCTGACTACTATGTACCACTCTTTTCACTAATCTCAGTTGGAAAACACTATTTCTCTCACATGCATATTTACACATGCACGATCTCTACTAGCCCTCTATACGCACATATATGTGCCTACGGTCTCCCGCACGCACATTATCTTTAGGCCTCTCTCGCACACATTGCCCCCCCGACACACCTCTCTCTTAGTAGTTGGCAGATATGATTTCATCATATCATTCGGTAGGATATCCTTGGCTGTTAGGCGGGATGGTAATACGAGGCAAAGTTTTACCCTAGTTCGGATCGGACCCTTGCAGTTGAAGAAAGAGCCTACTCCTGGTACTGTATATTAGTGATAGGGGTGTGTACAAAGTACACGTGAATACCAGACATTGTGCGTGTGTGTATACTATCGACGAACTAGCCCCCAAGCTTGTATAACATACTAAGGGCCTAGGATTACAAATCATATATAGTCGGCTTATCGCCAGTGGGGATAGAGTCCTCCGTGACTCTGGTAGCTTCGTGTTGTACGCCGAGTCCTCCACATGGGTCTTCGTATAACACGTCCCGGTCCAACCTATATGTGGCGCAGGATGGAACCGACCCATGAGTCTTCATGTTGACTCACCACAACTAGAAATGATGTGCCCACCACACCACACATGCAATCGGCCACTAAGAAAATAAGCATATACAATAGTACAACGGTATCTAGCTCATGATACGTCTCCATATTTTGTTGATGACACTGACGGACTTTGCATTTGATGTGTGCTCCGTATTTTGTTGACGACACTTACAGTCATTGTATTTGAAGCGAAAGCACGATATGGTCACTGGACTTCAGAATAAGCTCATCACGGTCACCACATACATTTTGTCGTGCTAACCAACATGTGGTTGGATGGTTAGAGGACAATGGTTTCTCGAGCCCACCAAGGTTAAAGTCCCGGTGCTTGCATGTATCTTGTGTTAATTTCAGTATTTTCCGGCGATGTACGTTCAGTGGGAGGAGACGTTCCACTCGACTACGAGGCACCTATGGTGACTTCGTAAAATCTCAAGATCATATATGTTGGCCCACTCTCTCGAAGGTGCTCATAGGGGTACGGTTCGCGTGTGTGCGCTTATAGCGGTGAGTGCTTGCGCGTATATATGAGACCTTGTGTCTGTACCATGTTAAAAAAATACATATCATGATTATACGGTCACTGGCTCACCCGTACAACTTCGTATTTTGTTGATGACACAATCAATTGACCAGTCAAACGTTCCACACGGCGCAACTAGTGTTGCACCATTGGGGCGCATAACCATGGGGCCCATATGTCAGCCCGTATATGAAAGAAAGAAATGGTAGTTTGAGTATGTACCGTGTTAATAAAATAGGAGTACATTTTAGGGTGATCATACGGTCACTAGCTCACCATACAGCTCCGTAATTTGTTGATAACACGATCAATTGACCAGTCAAATGGTCCACATTCAGCAGCGCACATTACCATAGGGCCCACCCGTCAGCGCGTATATGAAGGACAAAAATGGTAGTAAATTAGTGGTCGGTGGGTATTCGAAGTCGTGAGACCTCTGGTTGGCAGTCACTGGCGGTTGGGGGCGTTCATTGGGTGGTGGGGTGGGGATCCCCGGAGAAAAAGCTTAGCGGGAGGGGGGGCTAGAGGGATGGCCGGTGCGGCAGTGGACCGGCGGTGGGGGGTGGTTTCGGGGAGGGCGGGCCGGCCGCGGGCGGCAGGGGCTGGCGGTTCGGCCGGTGGTGGCTGGCGGCTCAGGGGGTGGAGTTTGATGATAAACTGAAGGCCCTTGATTTTGTATCCAACGGCTGGAAAATCTAATGACCAGAGATGAAAAAGTCAATCGACTGACATGTAGCCTCACCC
>NC_041388.1:550079517-550155419 GCF_002162155.2 Triticum dicoccoides | reverse complement strand
GCGTATATGAAGGACAAAAATGGTAGTAAATTAGTGGTCGGTGGGTATTCGAAGTCGTGAGACCTCTGGTTGGCAGTCACTGGCGGTTGGGGGCGTTCATTGGGTGGTGGGGTGGGGATCCCCGGAGAAAAAGCTTAGCGGGAGGGGGGGCTAGAGGGATGGCCGGTGCGGCAGTGGACCGGCGGTGGGGAGTGGTTTCGGGGAGGGCGGGCCGGCCGCGGGCGGCAGGGGCTGGCGGTTCGGCCGGTGGTGGCTGGCGGCTCAGGGGGTGGAGTTTGATGATAAACTGAAGGCCCTTGATTTTGTATCCAACGGCTGGAAAATCTAATGACCAGAGATGAAAAAGTCAATCGACTGACATGTAGCCTCACCCTACACGTACACATGCACGCACGCAAGACACGCACGCATGTAGGCGTGCAACACTCACACGTACACACGCACGCATGCTGGCGTGCAACACTGACATGTACACATGCACTCACGAACACACGCACGTACGCACCCATGCATGCAACACTGAAATGTACCCTTGCATGCACGCAACACTCGCACACCTGCATGCACACAACACATGAGGCAAGACACACGCTCAACCTATACGTGCATGCACCCTTTGTTAAGCACATGGATTGTTACAGGTATTAATCAATCTTATCTGTGATAAGCAGAACATTGATGTTTGCAGCGGTCTTTATGAATCACAACGTATTGAACGAGCTATCAGCATAGTGGGCTTATCTACATGAAAAAGATGACGTCACACTCAATGAACAATCATCGATTTATGAAATTCCCGCTTCTGACCGCCCTGGCCCACCAAAGGTTCCTCTGCTGTGCGCTGCCTACGTTGGGTCACTAACATGCAGGCCATGCACCCAAAGAGCCCACACGTCAGTGGAAGAACAGCATGGTGTCCTAGGTCAGAGTCGAGGGCGTCACCCGCGGCACGCCCGGCTGAACACGCCTCCGTGCCGCATTCAAACGCCTCCATGAAACCCGCCCGTGTGGAAGCCGAGAAACCCACTCTGGACACACATCCGTTCATGACCGGGCCGGCGTTAAAAGCAACACCGGCCGAGCTCCTCCCGCCTGCCGCCTATTTAATCTCCTATTTAAATGAGGCCAAACGTCGGCCAAGAATCGCACACCTCCGCCGCTCCCCTATCTCCTCCACCATTTTTCCACTCTTACAATGGCTTACGAAGAGTAGTTATTCCGCATCAAAGCCGGCTGGGTAGCCCGCCGGATACGAGCTATGCAGCTCACTGATCCACCTCCCTCCCCTCGCCTGAAGGAGCTAGTTTCCGCCCCAAGCCGGCACGTGGTTCAACAACTCGCCACTCCAGGGCAGCTAACCGAGGAGCGGCGTACGGGCGTCGTTGCTGCCGTCCATGCCGCCGCCTCGTACCGTGTCTCCCGTTTCTGTGGCCGAGGCTCCCATGCCGGCGGCCGCGCCATGCAAGCTGCGACAGAAGCCGGATGTGCGGAGAGCGACGAGTCGGTGGCCAGCGCCTCCGCGTCTGCCGCCATCATCGAGGAGAAGTAGAACACGGGAGACCATCGCCGCTTGAGTCCCATGAAGGCCACCGCGGAGGCGACGCCAGCGTACACAACAGGTGTCTTGCCGGATCCTTTTGTTGTGAGGACCTTCTTCGACCCCGCATGAGCTCCACGGAAGAGGGGAATGTTAGGATGAACTCGAGCCGGTGCCGGCCATGGTGAAGTAGTGGCCGGTTATGAACTCGAACCGGTGCCGGCCACCATCATCTTCGGCACCAGCCAATGATATCAGTCGGGCATTGGGGAAGCGAGCCGTCCTTTGCTCTGAAGCATATACCTCCGGGGCTCCCGGCAGTCCGGTGATCGTGCTGCCGGACATGAGGAACACAAATCGATCGGCGGGCGACCATTTAGGACAGGTATTATATACATGTGCTGTCTAGAACTAGCACCGCGTAGTTCATTTGAATGTAATGAAATCCGTCATGTTTGTATGAAAATCCAGTATTTTATATGATTTTCGTCGTTGTTTATATGAAATATTAGTTTGTCTACATGTTTGCGTGAATTTCGTCCGGTTGGTTGAGTTGCTGTCATAATGTGTGCGGCTACGGTTGGATGGCGTAATTTGCGGGTCGTCGGTCGGTCTGCGGGCGGCTCGGGCGGTGTTGTGGGACAAAAAACACACCCCGTGCGAGCTCGTCTCCAACGTGCGCGCTGGAGTATGCATGACAGCATGAGCACCCGAGCCATTGCTCGTTCATCGGTGGCAAAGGCACCGGTGGACAAAAGGGTCGCCAATATTTTGGCTACCCCGGGCAAGATCCAAACAACCCCTCCCAACATATTCAAATCCCTCGTTCGCCGTGGAATTTTGCCATGTGTTGTTTTCATGGGCTAGCAAGATGCCCGTGCATTGCACGGAACATCAAGATGCATTTTTTTACAAACTCCCGCATGCATGCAAGGGATAATTAATGTCCTCCTTTGCTAGTACCACGAGGCAAACACCATTAATATTGCATCGATTAGTGTTAGTGGCCTTGTATATCTACAAATTGTAATTTTTATAGTGGCCCCTTGTATATAAAAATGGAGGGAGAAAGATGAGAGATAAGGTGAGGAGGAGTGGGGCGTGGTGGTGACTGGTGGTCGGACTGGGCGGAGGCATGGGGATGGACGGCGCACTATGTCTAGGTTTGTATCTCTCTCACACACCCACGTAGGTGGGGGACGTGCACGAAGAGAAGAGGTACACGCACGGCGCACGTACTCCTGTCTCTTTCCCAACCACACCCGCGCGGGTACACGGTGGAGCTCATTTTTGTACAAAAAAGGCAGCCCACATGGTAATTTGGCACGTGTACTGCTTGTCCACTTGGTGGAGGGAGGATCGTCTACCACGGGTGAACAAACAAATTGTGACTTGATGCGTTATGTTAAATTAAAAAAAAGAGGCAAACCATGTGGGGCCTACCTTAGAGGCAAGGCTCTATACACTGGAGTACTTTTGATGTGTCCCATCAACTCGTAGAACGAGGAGAAGCTTGCTTAGTACGCCCTCTCCCCCGCCCACGGGCGCGGTGGCTCGCAGGATGAGGTGAAGCTTGCTTACGAGTAGTAGTAGTAGTACTACTGTACGTCTTTACGCCCGCTCCCTCGCCCACGCGCGCGATGGCTCGCAGCACGAGGAGAAAATTTTACTACCCCCTCCATTTACTCCTCGTCCCTACTACGTACTTTGGTTAGTACTCCCTCCATTTACTTATACAAGGCCACTATAAAAAATACATTTTGCATCTATACAAGGCCACAAATAGTAATCGAGACAAAAGTTACTACTCCCTCCTTTCTAGTTTATGGCTCAATTTCAAAATCTCTCCAACCAAGGTAGACGGTGAGTGGTCGAATTAATTTCGTAGTTTGCACAAATAATTAGTTTGCTCATTTTTCTCAAGAAGTTATGTTTACCGAGGCATTAATTAGAACGAATGCATGAATGACCACTAAATTTCCATGAACTTGTACATGCATTGGTTAGTTTCCTCTTGACACTGCTTGCGTCGGGTGATCTAACGCACCTCGAAATCCAACATGTAATGGTACTACTACTAGTATAGTAGAATTGAGACTTATCAAACAGAAAAATGAATGTTTTTTAGATGAGCCCTATAAACCCTAGTGGGTACGTACTCCATAAAAACAGATTTTTCCAAAACTAAGTCGCTCCCTTTCATGAATTCTGTAGTATACTCCTCCGTCGACGCTCCCTTTCATGAATTCTGTACTTCCTGTCGCTGACATGTGGGACATATAGCAACCGGGTCAACGTGTCAAGCACCAAATAACAGTGCAAAACAGCAGGGGGACGCACCCCACTCGTACCGACCCAGTAGTAGTAATGAGCAATGAGACGTCAAATCACAATGCCACACCTTCCCAGACGGACGAAGCAACCATTATTTCACACTTCGGTTCGCCATCATCTCAAACCACGTAGTATTGCTTCTGCCTCAAGAGGGACACGCGCATCGCCTTGGTACATCATGACACGTGCGACCGCATGACATGCCATGCTCCCTCGCCGATCGCTCGGTAAAATCACCTCATTTTTACTATACTTCCTCCATATCGGTTTAATACATGGCATGCACGTCGTTCTAGGTTGAGAATTTAATTGGCTATATATGTGATGAACAGTACTCTAGCCTTTTAAAAAATGTACACTTTTGTACAGTAGTACTATCGATGGATTGTGTAACGCCCTCGATGCGGCTATATCTCCTACGCGTCGAAGCACGACTTAGAGGCATAACCGCAACGAGGGCGTTACAAGTTGGTATCAGAGCCGACCCTCAGGGTTGCACGAATGTTTGCGGACATGTGCTCGGTCATGTTGTTCATGACGTTTGTGACCCATCATGGCACACGTCATGGTACATGTACCGGACTGGATGCACAGACGTATGTGCCAAGAGGGAACATTCCTGTGGCCCGACGAGGACGTCGGTTCCTCTGAGTGGGGGTGTATGTGATAGCCTGGCTTATTAGGGATGATAGACTACTCATATCAATAAGGAATTCCTTCTTTTCCGGGAGCCCATTCGGACAGAACTCCAAAGTTAAGCGTGCTCAGCTTGGAGTAGTGTCAGGATGGGTGACCGACCAGGAAGTTGCTCCCGGGTGTGCACGAGTGAGGACAAAGTGCGCAGAAAAGACTACTATTGATCTGTGGGGCCAGTCTAGATCCCGCCAGGAGTAACAACCACCGGCGGGTGTGTCCGGGGCGTTACAGATTGCGCCATGGAGCAAAAATTGAAATTAAAAAAAGGTGGTACATATAGAGAGCGCTCGTCGCCAAATTATGCATATAGTACTATTAAAAAAGCTACCACGTGCTTAATTGGGGTGCTAAATTCTATTAAAGAAATACTAGTAGTATGTACATACTGAAGAGTTAAAGTAACGAGAAGAAACATAACATAGTTCTGCTGGGGGCTCAGCACAACACACCCCTCAAATTAAACTAAGCACACCTGAAATTAAACTATGCAACTAATCCAGTAGACACTGCATTAGAATTTTAGAACCACCATGAGCAACGACACTGCCACCTTACTCAGAGTCCTCATCCACGTCCTCGACTTTGTCCTTGTCCCTCTCCCTCTTGGCCGATACTTCTTTGCTTGAACCGCACACTTGGTTGTTGCTCTTCATCCAACCCTTGTAGATATCGAAACAAAGGTAGCCATCCATTGC
This sequence comes from Triticum dicoccoides, assembly GCF_002162155.2. Taxonomy (NCBI): domain Eukaryota; kingdom Viridiplantae; phylum Streptophyta; class Magnoliopsida; order Poales; family Poaceae; genus Triticum; species Triticum dicoccoides. Next base: position 550,150,157 of record NC_041388.1, on the reverse strand, counting down.
AGCGTAGTGGATGTGGTCTATATCTAGTACATTCCGCTGCCATGCATGACGATGAAACATGTAATGAGGTTTCTCTAGTTTATGGTACGAAGGATGAACCATGGCTCCTGCCAGGGTCAGCATTGAAGGCTGACGAGAGGGCACCAGCCGATTCTTCTGGAGGTCGAAGGGGTTTCCTACAACGAGGCCTATCCGACCTAGGACTTCTTTGTCGTTCTTAAAGTCTACAGTAACGAATTTCACTGTTTTGTCCCTGAGGAAGTTCTTAAAATCCTGGCACTCAATGTTGGCATGGCATATGTGGTAGACCAAGCAAACGTTATGTACGCAAACCTGGATCATGGCGGGCTTCTTCCTCTCTTAGTCCTTTAGATCCTTCTCTGGTCCCAGGACTGTGGTGTACTAAACATCTAGCCCAGCGACCCACTCATCATCTGAGTTTTTGAACATGCATCTGAAGCGAGAAAGGCATCCTTTCACCGTCGCGAAAGAACGGGTGTAGATGACGTCGAACTCATCGCCAGTGATGGTTCTAACCTTGTACTCATCGCCGATCATGGAGATTTGGGACGCCATGGATTTGGGAGGAGGGTTAGGATTAGTGGAACTGCCGTAATGTGAATGGACGGGATGACTAGGAGCGAACCGCCGTAGTATTGAAGGACGTGCGGGGACAAGTAGGAGCGAACTGCCAGCGTGCGAATGGCAGGGTAGTGGCTTTCCATTCTCCCATGATACAGGCTTCCGAGAGCCCTTGGATCTGAGCTCAAACGGTTGCATGGCGTGATTCTAGACCTATGGTTGAATATCCTATCCTGGAGGGTTATTCTGCAAATTTTCAGCCACTTAGCATGCGACCGTTTGATCTCAGATCCAAGGGCTGCCAGCAGCCCGTATCATGGTTGCGCCTACCACGACCGTCGTGTCGCTCGTGCGGTCGCGCCCTTGGAAATTTAACACGGTGTGTTAGGCTATCTGATGTTGGCATGTCATACATAGTCATCACTTAGTCACTCATACTACAACAAGGTTGGCTATACATGTATTTTTTTACCCCTCTCCATCTCTTTCTTCGTACTCCCTCCGTCCCATAATATAAGAACGTTTTTGACACTAGTGTAGTGCCAAAACCGTTCTTATATTATGGGACACATGGAGTACTAGTATTTATTGCATTTGCCAAGGAGTGACCTCTTCCAATGAAATGGTGTTGCTAAGTTTGCTTCATTTAATTTGCTATAGACTCAAAATTGTCTTTTCACCTAGGTACACGCGCTTAGCACCGTTTCTTCCTTGGGTCACCAAACTAGTGTCTCTCTTCTTTATTAACTAGCCACATCAGACTTTATGCCTATGTGGCAAGCTTAAGCACCTGTAGGAGCAAGTAAAAGTAAGTACAATAGTGCGCTTTACATGGCATTTTTGCATATGTGGAGGAAAGAGAGGCAAGGAAAAAGTGGAGAAGTGGGCTCTCATGCAAGAGCCAGCCTCTACTACATGGTGGAGCATTGGGAGAGGCACCTGTATGGAGGTGGTCAGGAATCGGGAGACTCACGCCGGTCGTAGCGCCGCAGTTAAAATGATAATGGCAAGTCAAATCATGGGGGCCCACCTGTCCAGCAGTAACTCACTGTCAAATCACACATCCCTACGTTTGCAGCAGCCTACTCCCTCGTCTTCTCGCGTCTCTGTCGAACCGACTAGGTGGAACTGCCCCGCCTACCGTGCAGGAAAAGCCCCGCCCTCGACTTTTAAATACAACTACATCCGCTTAAGAATCCAATGATACACTTTTTGTGACATAGTAACTCATATTTAGTTAGTCAAATGGATGAACTAAAACTACGTGCAGGCCCTATAAAGTGAGACACCTAAAAAAACCAAGATGGAGAGGGTAGTTCAGCACGTATCTTTTTAGATCAATATAGTCGAGATTCACCAAGGAGCAAAACCAAGTGGTAGGCCGCTCCTATCGTGTTGGCGTAGCAACTCAAGTAGGGTCAGTCCGCACACGAAATGACGACACACTTAACAGGACCCCTTTGGCCAACATGTGGCTCATCCACCGTCTTGTTCCACTTGCGATGCACCAAATTACAGTTCGGAGCAGCGGTTGGAATTGGAGGCACCCCGGTCGTAGCACTGCAATAGTAGAAAATGAGCGATGAGGGGTCAAATCACAAAGCCCCACCTTTCTTGCATCAAGCTGGACGAACGAAGCAACCATCATTTCACTCTAGGGCGCAAGAGCATAAAGAAAAGAGAAAACAATGATGCGTGCGGCAGCTACCTAGGGCACCCTAGGTTAGGGGTCTCCACTACAGCTCCTTTTTTTTGAAAGCGCCTCCACTGCAAATCGGCTTCTCCCTCGTCCTCTTGAAGAAAACCGATGATGAGTGCGGCGGTAGGGTTTGTAGGAGTACTACGGCGTGCGGGGCCACATCGTAGTAAATGGGTTCGACTCGACGCCTTAAATATGTGTGGGCCGCTTGGTTTTACGGGAACGAGGCAGCATTTTGGGTTCGGGGACCAGTAGAGATATAGTACGTACAAAAAATTGTGGACGTAGGTTCGACCGAAAGGCAATGATGCATGGGCCCTGCATTTTGATATACCCGGGGCCGCGTGAAATTTGCTACTCTACTCAAAACTAGTAAGATACACATGTATTGAACGCATGAGATTTCGAAACCAAATTATGAATAAATACACACTATAGCATGTAAAGCTTTGAGTCATATATGCATGATGTAGATGTTCGTTTAGTTCTTATACTTCATCTCATTCAAAATCAATTAGTTTTATAAAAATGTTAAGATTCATGGGGTTGTGCATTGTAAATCATAAAGTAAAAAACAAATAATTGCAATTCATTTATAAAAAAATAATCAATTATGATACAGAAGATTCTAGAACAAAGGAGAAGTGCTTGTGTTTTGAGGTTTGTGCATTATGCTTAAGTTCAACCATGGAGTCTTCTAAATTTTACATGTGGCAGATCTGGTGGAATGTTGATGATATCCAACGGACAGTAGTGCTCAGATTTGCCTATCTCTGCACTGTCGGGTTAGCTTCATCCAACGACCATCTTTCAAAGTTATTGGCACACTATATAGTTCTTTGTGCCATAGTTGCATGTTTTGGAAAAAAGCTAATAGTGGGTTGTACTATCTATTTAGGAATAGAAGATGTATACATGGAAGTTGTAGGGAAAGAGATGACATGGAGCATCTCAATTCCTATGAGTAGGGATTGGAAAAGAGATGTCATTTGGTTCACATCATAAGAACTTTTCCATTGAATCTAGAGATGACATGTATCTCAATTCCTATGAGGAGGGATTAGAAAAGAGATGTAATTTGGTTCATATCATAGGAACTTTTCAATTGAATATACGCTAATGCTTATTTTCCTTTGAAATTAAGGGAGTATAGGAATCCATTCATATGAACCAAGTGGCTCTAAAGCTATAGAAATGATATCATGTTTATTTCCTTTGAAATGTGGAGTATATGAATCTATTCCTATGAACCAATTGGCTCTAAAGGAAAAAATCCTATAAAAATCGTATCATATAGAGTTCCTATGATATTCCTCGACACTAAATGATGCTTGAAATTGCTGCGGGTGATACGATGGTCTTTCTTTATGGACTCCTCACCCATCTTTATAGTTACCTCTCGAAGATGAATGAAATGATATATACATGGTATTCTACATGTGCAATTTGGTACACAAAAACTCGGTAAAAGTTTGCGAGGTTCGAATTTTCAATAAAGCTATATGCACTGCATTTCGGAACGGAGGGAGCATACGGCAGTTGCTAACACTCACGTGGAAGATTTGTGTGTAGGAGGAGTGGCTGTTCTGTTAAATGACATGGCAAAACTGACACTGTTGGATGCCGATCTAACGATTCTTACGGCATTCGTCAGGAAAAGGCTTGTGGCGAACGTTTGTCGGATAATGATTTACGGACACATGCATTGCAGTGATACATGCCCCCCTCTCTCTCATGCACACACACCCTCACGAGTCACGACTCTCCCGAGTCCTCTCGCAGACTCGCACGTCGCACACACCATCTATCTGCAGGTAGACGTCACGCACATATTGCTCTTCACACCCTACCCTCAGAACTTCTAAAAATCAAAAGACGGTGTGCACATTTTATTTTAGCTCACACGTCACACACTTATACTATTACTCTTGCGGTGAACGTTCTTTGGGCATAGTATATTGTACTCTCACGAAGAGAAGTGGTGCACGCACACACTAGTTCTCTCACACCCACTCGCGGGTACATGTAGGAGCGCATTTTTTTGAAGCTGGTACAACAAAATCATTCCACTATATATAAAAGCAGGAGCCTTAGCGCTTGCTTTACTAGGGTTCCTCTCGTTCACTCTCTCATGCTCTCTAGATCTAAGCAACACAAAGGTGGCCACACTCTCTCTCAGCTCACGGCTAGTCACAAATCCGGCTGGACAACCTCGACCGGGGCAGGGGTGTAGGTGCATCGTTCACGATGTCGTCGGCGGCGAGGGAGGAGACCAATGGCTGCCCGCGCGTCCCGATCAGCGGCCGTGCTGTTCTCTCCAAGAGAGCGCCGACTTGGGAGGGCCTCCGACCCCTTCTTCCTCCCTGCGGTATTGTGGCCAAGATGCGGCCTCCCGACGCCGTCTTGGCCACATGCCGATGACCCTCAGGTATATATTCCTTCGAAACCTGCCTTGCTCTACTGCCCCAGCTCCGTTCATGTGGATCCTTTTCTACTTCCGTCTGCTATTCCAAAGCCACCTAGACTTCTACTATTATTAGAAGTAAAGATAGTTCATACAGTCGACTCAAAGCGTTGGTTCAAACAGGAAATAAAGTGGGAAAGTTGTAGCATGAATCTAGGACTTGGTTCTAAGAGGAAACGGGGGAAAGTAGTAATATCTGTCACTGCTTAAATAACTGTATTTCGTATTTGCGCAAACAGGGATGTTTGTCTCCATATCGTTTCGGGATGTCTGTCTCCGTATCGTTTCTATCCGCGTAATCAAAAGCACACACCTCAGTTTTAGTACAACTGTGCAAAATGAGATGGCTATCCCTCATTGCCGTCGTCTAACCTCCTGTCTTCAAGGTATCCCTACATTGGTAGTAACTAAGGTAGAATGACCAACGCAATCTAAAAGAAGTTGATTCGTACATTTTACTTCCTGATTGTAGTGCAGGGACGAGCGAAAACAACTGCATCCTAGTCCGGAATGCACTTTCTACCAGTTCATCCATGGACCGAGGACTAGCTGGCACGGCTGCACGGCGGTTTTTTGGACAGGTGCACGGACAAGAGGCATTGTGGTCTGCTTATTTCTGCAAATAGCGGTGCTTTAATTTAGTGGAATGCACAAGCATTTCAGCTGGTCACTACACTGCATGGTTCAGTTCAGCATTCCAGCTGAGACCACAATTATAATTGGTTATTCTGGAATGAGAGAACCTAACCCTGGATGGTGGCAATAAGAAAAAACCAGAGTGAACTCCAGGAAATTTAAGCCTGTCGGGGGGCCCTTTGCTCAGAGAAGCCTTGCTTGTTTTTTCCTGATTTGTAAACCTTCTCACAACTTTGTCTTTTGTTGTGAACTAGTATATGTTTGTTATGTTCTATGGATCATTGAGATGTATAAAATTGCTTAACTTATGCTTTTCAAGTTTTTTATGAAGACGAGTTTAATGTGAGTGTTCCACATGAGTGCTCGACTAGCGTGTGAACATTTGGAATTTATTACATTGTGGCCTCAATTAACTGCATGAACCACTGTAACAAGATACATAGTTGCTTATATGTCAGACATCAGATTGTTGATTGTTAGCTGGTCGATAGCCTAGTGTTGAAGCGAGATGAGCCAATGTGTCATGTTTTGCGCAACTGCTTACAAGTGGGGTGGCACCAATAGTGTTTACAAGTACTTATGTATACGTCGGCGCACGGTTCTCAAATGAGTGCTCTATTTCATCAAAACACACACTGCTTGTATGATAAACCGTGACAACTTATGTCTTACCATGCCATATTCAGGAAAAAACTAGTGAGGACGCATCTATTTCGGCAACAATTACGATGGTTCTCACATGATTCACGGGCACACAAAAGTAGCAGCAGTTCCCATAGACGGATTCAAACAGAGTACTAGCCCCAGAGGGGTCGATAACAAGCAAGGTTCGGATAATTAGACACAATCCAAACTACTATTAAACACTAGCTGGGGCAACTATTTCATGCCTCGATCTAATTTGGGCTGGACACAAGACGAACCTTGCCATGAACATCATCAAGGACGTCCCGCAGCAGCTCAATCCTGTGAACCTTCATGAAGATAGCCTTGTGGCCTTTCCACTGATAAACTTGTTTGTGGAGGCATGCCACGTCATCTTCCTGCGTAAGCTTGACAAGAATAGTATGCCTCACAAACGAAGGAGTAGCTTTGAACTTCTTGTGCTTCAGTACACCCTGGACAACATGCCTGACAGTGATGCTGGAATACAACTCTTCATTGGTATAACCGCAAATTGCTTCCAGGATCCAACAGCCTAAGAACTCTGTTTTCCCAGTGCATATATTCAGGTCGTCCGCCTCATAGCGAGTGACATGTACAACCACACAATCCTTGTCTGCATCAGGGCTCTAATTGAAACAGAAACAAATTCTGAATTACTTTTCAGTATAAGAAACACAAGTTATTTAAACCACTATGTATAGCATGGCATCAAAGCTAATAAATTTTTGCATTATTAATCACCACATACTTCCTTTTCTAAAAAAATCAGCACATACTTAGATGAAAAACCACAATCGAGATCAAAAAAGAAGGAAATCACCTTGGGCAGCTCAGCAGGGGGGGCCACATCCTCGAAGGGGGAAACTGCTCCTGCAGTGCCACGGGGGCTGTAACCTCAAACGGGGCATTGACCATCTCAGTAGTGGCGGTGAGCGTATCTGGGGTCGGCTCGGTGGTTGCCTCCATCTTCTTGGAGCTCTCTGTCTTGTGGGGATCAGCCTCCCGCGTCTGCTCCAGTATCGTCAGATCTTTGCCTGGTTCTCCTTGGTCCATCATGAAACTGACGAATACTAGGAGACCACTGAAAGGAAAACACAATAGCAATGACAATGAAACAAAAAAGAGAGTGAGGATCGGTTATTGCTTTGCAAAAGTTCTTTTTTTTTCTCTGAACGAAAATATACCAACATCACGGATCCGCTTACCTTCCCTTCATTCAGAGAGAAGAACAGTGGCAGATGAGAGTGTTGCCTTTCTTGAGTATGGTGAGGGAGAAGGGGATTCAGCGAAGGGTGAAATGATGGTTGCTTCGTCCATCAAACTTAGACTGCGGGGAGGTGGGGTTTTGTGATACGATGGCTCGTTACTACCGCAATACGACCAGGGTGACTCTCCGCCTGCATACTGCCTTCTAATTTGGTGGATGGCATTTGGGCCCGCGCGCTGCATGGCCCGCATGTCGGTGAACAAAAGTATAACGACATTCAATAGAGGGAGACGTTTCAATGACCTAGGAGGAGCCAGAAGCGGTAGAGTGTCTCCACTGTAGTAGTAGTAATTGTTTTTCTGGGTAGCTGTAGAGTGTCTCCACTATACTAGTAGTAATTGTTTCTCTGGGCCCAAGACAAAACAGCCCATCCACACTAGTAAATAGTAAAATCAATTCAAAATCCCATATATTTACTGAATTGACGGATGGGTATGTCGAAGAGCAAAAAAAGGAGTTTCAGGTGGGCAAAAGAGCTTCTGAACGTGTCGGGCTTCTGTTTACAACATATTGTGGTCATAGTCCAGTAAATTTTATGACCCAGGATGCTCATTCTATGGACCTGACCGATCCATTTGACTGTGACTGCCGAAAACAGTGCTGGAGTTAGATGTTGTTGCCCTTTTCAATCTGGTTTTTTTGTAAACCTGATGAACAATTAACCCTCGTGCTTTTGTACAGTTTGTAAGCTGGAGTTAGATGTTCCTGCCCTTTTCAACTCGGCCGTGACTGTCATATTTTCTTTGAAACAAGGCAAATGGCTTGCCATTAGTTTAATTTAGAGTGAAATATTGTAACAAATCCCAACCAAGGGAAATAACATCAGTCTCGCCGGTTGCTTGAGCTCACTGTGCATTACAGAAGCCAAGTGATTAGCCCCCACCAGCACCCACAAACTTATTTCGAACTAGCACATCAAATGGGCTGTAAATTTTCATAGGAAAGGCTACATGACCGTGACGGATTTGGATTCTGACATTTGGGACCCACGAGGAAATAGCCTATCCAAGGTGGTGTCGACTTACTAGCCAGTCAACATACGATTCTGCCTACCAGCCGTTGGATTGACATCCAACATCTATCGTGTATCTTCTATCTCTTGTCTTCTTCTTCCTCCAGCCGCCCAAACCAAACCACCCCGTTGGCTCCACCTGCTCCCGCCTCCCATGGCTGGCTGCGCCTCCGCCGCCCTACTTTACGTACCCTCCAACTTTGGTCAGTCCCTCCCTCTATTCCCCCACGCGTCCTGTTATTCTCCGGCGACGTCAGCCCCAACACGCACCCGCACCTGAACCAGTCAACCATCGTACTCCCCTCCGCCTGCGATTGGACCGGTGCATCTTCAACGGCTCCTGTTCGTTTCGTGCGAGGCCTCGCCGTCGTCCTCCGCCTTGCGGCCTTAGTTCGCTCGCCGTGTGCGGTGAGCCGCCCTCTTGCATTGTCAACGTCATCAACAACCGAGAGGAACAAGGAGATGACTGTACATGGAGAGTATGACATTAGGGACCCACCAGCGTCATGGCAGTATGCAAGCAAGTGCCTCTATAGTACAAGCCCAAAAATATGGTTCCTCCTAATGGCTGGACATCTGGGGCTCACGCCATTGTCAACGTAGTCAATAAATGAGAGAATTACACTACGAGCGGCTGACACCAGGGACCCAGCAAGTTGCGCAGTTTTTTTTGAGGAACAAGCAGCTGTTATTTATACTAGTTTTAGCGGCGGATCAGGGTAACAACGGGGCTGTGCGGGGCTGTGGCCCGTCTAGCCAGGGTTTTATTTATGTTTACCACAACATGAGCCCAGTTGTGTTTTTTTCTTGCTGAAAATGGCTAGCCCAGTTCTATTTTTTTAAGAAATACCCAAACAAGGCCTACTTGCTTTATCGGCCCTGCTGGCCTGCAAATCTTTCAAGACGAGGGGAGTTTCATTCGGTTTGCCCAGAAATGGGCTGTACATTTTTAAAACACATCAAACCGGGAATTAGTTTCAATTTTTTATCATTACAAGATCTTAAATTCCACTGATTTTTATGCATGGACAATTATTTGGATTTTATATTTATATAACTTATTTTTCAAAATAGTTTGAATGTGAATCGATATTTCTGGATTAAAAATAGTTGACCGCACTGAAATATGCAAAATTTCGTATACTTTTTAACCGTGGCCACAATATGGGGTGTAATGCTAACAAAAAGAAGATGGGCTCCAAAAAATTCTTAAGAATTAGCAAACGGGTTGTGCATTATTAGAAATAATGGCAGATGCGCTGTATGCTATTTTCCATAGATTTAAGGCTGACTTGTGTGCCTACTACAGGTTGACGTGTATGCTTTCATAAAAAAACGGTTGACGCACACGCAACGCCTTGTCAACTTAGTCAACACACGAGAGCAGTGACTGTTGGATGTCCATCCAACGGCTGTCGTGCTTCTTCAATCTCTGCTCTTCATGCTCGAGGCGCTCAAACAAGCGCCGGCGGGACTGCCTGCTCCCTCCTCCCGCGGCTGGCTATGCTGCTGCGCAGGCCTCACGGCCCCATCGTACTCCCATCGCTGGCCTAGCCATCCCTCTACTCACCCACACATGTTGTTATTCTCCGGTGACGGCAGACGAACCAGTAAACCCTCGTACTCCTCTGCATGGGAAACAACCCACCGTACTATAATATGCAAGGGATAACGGAAACAACTCCCAAGCTCTTCGTGATGCTGAAATCAACGAAGGTAGAAATCAAGGAAAACATCAAGTGTTGATGGTTGACAAGATCACTAGTTTCAAGAAAAGGGCATAGGGAAGAAGGGGAACTTCAATAAGAACGGCAAGCAAGTTGCTGATCAAGTGAAGAAGCCCAAGTCTGGTCCTAAGCCTGAGACTAAGTGCTTCTACTGCAAAGGGACTGGTCACTGGAAGCGGAACTACCCCAAGTGATTGGCGGATAAGAAGGATGGCAAAGTGAACATAAGTATATTTGATATACATGTTATTGATGTGTGCTTTACTAGTGTTTATAGAAAACCCTCGGTATTTGATACTAGTTCAGTTGCTAAGATTAGTAACTCGAAACGGGAGGTGCAGAATAAACAGAGACTAGTTAAGGGTGAAGTGACGATGTGTGTTGGAAGTGGTTCCAAGATTGATATGATCATCATCGCACACTCCCTATAATTTCGAGATTAGTGTTGAACCTAAATAAGTGTTATTTGGTGTTTGCGTTGAGCATGAATATGATTTGATCATGTTTATTTTAATACGGTTTTTCATTTAAAGAGAATAAATTGTTGTTCTGTTTATATGAATAAAACCTTATATGGTTACACACCCAATGAAAATAGTTCGTTGGATCTCGATCGTAGTGATACACATAATCATAATATTGAAACCAAAAGATGCAAAGTTAATAATGATAGTGCAACTTATTTGTAGCACTGCCGTTTAGGTCATATTGGTGTAAAGCGCATGAAGAAACTCCATGCTGATGGGCTTTTGGAATCACTTGATTATGAATCAGTTGATGCTTGCGAACCATGCCTCATGGGCAAGATGACTAAGACTCTGTTCTTCGGAACAATGGAGCGAGCAACAAGATTTGTTGGATATCATACATACTGATGTATGTGGTCCGATGAATATTGAGGCTCGCGACAAGTATCATTATTTTCTGATCTTCACAGATGATTTGAGCAGATATGAGTATATCTACTTGATGAAACATAAGTCTGAAACATTTGAAGAGTTCAAAGAATTTCAAAGTGAAGTGAAAAATCATCGTAACAAGAAAATAAAGTTTCTACGATCTGATCGTAGAGAAGAGTATTTGAGTTACGAGTTTGGCCTTCAGTTAAAAACAATGTGAAATAGTTTCACTACTCATGCCACCTGGAACACCACAATGTAATGGTGTGTCCGAACGTCATAACCGTACTTTATTGGATATAGTGCAATATATGATGTATCTTACCGATCTACCACTATCGTTTTGGGGTTATGCATTAGAGACAGCTGCATTCACGTTAAATAGGGCACCATCAAAATCCGTTGAGACGACGCCTTATGAACTGTGGTTTGGCAAGAAACCAAAGTTGTCATTTCTGAAAGTCTGGGGCTGCGATGCTTATGTGAAAAAGCTTCAACCTGATAAGCTCGAACCCAAATCGGAGAAATGTGTCTTCATAGGATACCCAAAAGTTACTGTTGGGTACACCTTCTATCACAGATCCGAAGGCAAGATTTTTTGCTAAATTTGGAAACTTTCTGGAGAAGGAGTTTCTCTTGAAAGAAGTGAGTGGGAGGAAAGTAGAAAACTTGATAAGGTAATTGTACCTTCTCCTTTATTGGAAAGTAGTTCATCACAACAATTTGTTCCTGTGACTCCTACACCAATTAGTGAGGAAGCTAATGATGATGATCATGAAACTTCAGATCAAGTTACTACCGAATCTCGTAGGTAAACCAGAGTGAGATCCGCACCAAAGTGGTACGGTAATCCTGTTCTGGAAGTCATGTTACTAGACCATGACGAACTTGCGAACTATGAGGAAGCGATGATGAGCCCAGATTCCGCAAAATGGTTTGAGGCCATGAAATCTGAGATACGATCCATGTATGAAAACAAAGTATGGACTTTGATGGATTTTCCCGATGATCGGCAAGCCATAGAAAATAAATGGATCTTCAAGAGAAAGACAGACGCTGATAGTAGTGTTACTATCTACAAAGCTAGAATTGTCGCAAAAAGGTTTTCGACAAGTTCAAGGTGTTGACTACAATGAGAGATTCTCACTCGTATCTATGCTTAAAGTCTGTCCGAATCATGTTAGCAATTGCCGCATTTTATGAAATCTGGCAAATGGATAAACAAAACTGAATTCCTTAATGTATTTAATAAAGAAGAGTTGTATACGATGCAACTAGAAGGTTTTGTCAAATCCGAAAGGTGCTAACAAAATGTGCAAGCTCCAGCGATCCATCTATGGACTGGTGCAAGCATCTCGGAGTTGGAATATACACTTTGATGAGTTGATCAAAGCATATAGTTCTATACAGACTTGCGGTGAAGCCTATATTTACAAGAAAAGTGAGTGGGAGCACTACAACATTTCTGATAAGTATATGTGATTGACATATTGTTGATCGTAAATAATGTAGAATTATTCTGTAAAGCATAAAGGAGTGTTTGAAAGGAATTTTTCAAAGAAAGACTTCGGTGAAGCTGCTTACATATTGAGCTTCAAGATCTATAGAGATAGATCAAGACGTTTGATAAGTTTTTTCAATGAGTACATACCTTGACAAGATTTTGAAGTAGTTCAAAATGGAGCGGTCAAATAAAGAGTTCTTGCCTGTATTACAAGGTGTGAAGTTGAGTAAGACTCAAATCCCGACCACGACAGAAGATAGAAAGAGAATGAAAGTCATTCCCTATGCCTTGGCCATAGGATCTATAAAGTATGTCATGCTGTATACCAGATCTATTGTATACCCTGCACTGATTTGGCAAGGGGGTACAATAGTGATCTAGGAGTAGATCACTGGACAGCGGTCAGAATTATCCTTAGTAAAATAAGGATATGTTTCTCGATTATGGACGTGACAAAAGGGTTCGTCGTAAACGGTTACGTCGATGCAAGTTTTTGACACTGATCCAGATGATTCTAAGTCTCAATCTGGATACATATTGAAAGTGGGAGCAATTAGCTAGAGTAGCTCCGTGCAGAGCATTGTAGACATAGAATTTTGCAAAATCCATACGGATCTGAATTTGGCAGGCCCGTTGACTAAGATTCTCTCACAAGCAAAACATGATCACACCTTAGTACTCTTTGGGTGTTAATCGCATAGTGATGTGAACTAGATTACCGAATCTAGTAAACCCTTTGGGTGTTGGTCACATGACGATGTGAACTATGGGTGTTAATCACATGATAATGTGAACTATCGATGTTAATCGCATGGTGATGTGATCTAGATTATTGACTCTAGTGCAAGTGGGAGACTGAAGGAAATATGCCCTAGAGGAAATAATAAAGTTATTATTTATTTCCTTATTTCATGATGAATGTTTATTATTCATTCTAGAATTGTATTAACCGGAAACATAATACATGTGTGTATACATAGACAACCAGAGTGTCACTAGTATGCCTCTACTTGACTAGCTCGTTAATCAAAGATGGTTATGTTTCCTAACCATGAACAAAGTGTTGTTATTTGATTAACAAGGTCACATCATTAGTTGAATGATCTGATTGACATGACCCATTCCATTAGCTTAGCACCCAATCGTTTAGTATGATGCTATTGCTTTCTTCATGACTTATACATGTTCCTATGACTATGAGATTATGCAACTCCCGTTTGCCGGAGGAACACTTTGGGTGCTACCAAACGTCACAACGTAACTGGGTGATTATAAAGGAGCATTACAGGTGTCTCCAAAGGGAGATGTTGGGTTGGCGTATTTCGAGATTAGGATTGTGACTCTGATTGTCGGAGAGGTATCTCTGGGCCCTCTCAGTAATGCACATCACATAAGCCTTGCAAGCATTACAACTAATATGTTAGTTGTGAGATGATGTATTACGGAACGAGTAAAGAGACTTGCCGATAACGAGATTGAACTAGATATTGGATACCGACGATCGAATCTCGGGCAAGTAACATACCGATGACAAAGGGAACAACGTATGTTGTTATGCGGTCTGACCGATAAAGATCTTCATAGAATATGTAGGAGCCAATATGGGCATCCAGGTCCCGCTATTGGTTATTGACCGGAGACGTGTCTCGGTCATGTCTACATTGTTCTCAAACCCGTAGGGTCCGCACGGTTAAGGTTACGATGACAGTTGTTATGAGTTTTATGCATTTTGATGTACCGAATGTTGTTCGGAGTCCGAGATGAGATCACGGACATGACGAGGAACTCCGGAATGGTCCGGAGATAAAGTTTGATATATATGATAATAGTGTTTGGTCACCGGAAGGGTTCCGGAAATCACCGGAAGGGGTTCCGGATGTTTCCCGAAATGTTTGGGTATGAGAACACTTTATTTGGGCCAAAGGGGAAAGCCCACAAGGTTTTTGGAAAGCGCAAAAGGAAGTTTTGCGGAGTCCAGGGGCCAGACGCCAGGGTCCCTGGCGTCTGGGTCCAGACGCCGGGAACCCTGGCGTCTGGCCCTGGAGTCCGAGAAGGACTCTTGCCTTTCGGGTGAAACCGACTTTGTGGAGACTTTTACTCCAAGTTTCGACCCCAGGGCTCAACATATAAATAGAGAGGTAGGGATAGCACCAAAGACAGATCAAGAAACACAAGTTGATCCACGTGATCTATTCCTTAGCCGTGTGCGGTGCCCCCAGCCACCATATTCCTCGATAATACTGTAGCGGAGTTTAGGCGAAGCCCTGCTGCTATAGTACATCAAGATCGTCACCACACCGTCGTGCTGACGGAACTCTTCCCCGACACTTTTTTGGATCGGAGTCCGGGGATCGTCATCGAGCTGAACATGTGCTCGAACTCGGAGGTGTCGTAGTTTCGGTGCTTGATCAGTTGGATCGTGAAGACGTACGACTACTTCCTCTACGTTGTGTCAACGCTTCCGCAGTCGGTCTGCGTGGGTACGTAGACATCACTCTCCCCTCTCGTTGCTATGCATCACATGATCTTGAATGTGCATAGGAAATTTTTGAAATTACTACGAAACCCAACACGGACACCCCCTAATCCAGGACTCCCTCAGTAGCCCCTGAACCAGGCTTCAATGGCGACGAGTCCGGCGCACAGATTGTCTTCGGCATTGCAAGGCGGGTTCCTCCTCCAAGTACTTCATAGAAGATTTTGAACACAAAGGTAGTGTCCGGCTCTGCAAAATAAGTTTCCACATATTGCCATAGAGAGAATAATATTTACACAAATCTAATCTGCTGACGTATTCCATAGCGTGACATCACACCACGGCCAAGTCTTTATTCGAATCGTTTTACCGTCCCACCTTAGTGCGTTTAGCGAGGCGGTTTCCTTGGCACGTCTTGTTAAAGCAGAGATCGTGTCCCCTTATTCCGGGATTCTCATCAATACGGGCGTGGGTAACCCAACCGTACCCGTTGGTATATTTTCTCGATCAAAGGCGAGTCCCAAACGGTCACGGGGAAGGCCTTTGGTATTCAACCTCTTATAAAGAGACCAAGGCCTTACTCCTTTCTTTCAATCTCAAACGAGTTCGCCCTTCGCCTCGAGTTCCAACACCCAAGGCTCTACATTTCAGGAACTTCGGACCTTTGACAATGTCCGGTTCCGACCTTCGAGGCCGATGGATGCCCTCCTCCATCACAGAGGAGGACGTGCTGAAGTTGAGAGAGGCCAGGTTCTTGATCGGCGAAATCTCGCATAGGCTACCTGCTCAAGGGCAGGTCATTCCCACTCCCAAGCCCGGTGAGAGTGTGGTCATGTCTCACTTCCTTCGGGGGCTAGGCTTTCCGACGGATCCCTTCGTGAGGGGACTCATGTATTATTATGGGCTGGAATTTCATGACTTAGCCCCGGAGTCCATCCTCCATATTTCCTCATTCATCGTCGTGTGTGAAGCCTTCCTCCATATCACTCCTCACTTTGGACTATGGCTCATGACCTTCAAAGTAGAGCTGAAGATGATCGAGGGACGGCACGCGGAGTGCGGAGGTGCTTTTATAAGCAAGAATGCTGGTACTCCATGGCCCGAGGGCTCTTTTCAAGAGGAGTCCAGCTTATGGCAATGAGAGTGGTTTTATATTACCGCTCCCAGGGCCCCTAAGTGGGTGGCGCCACCTGCCTTTCGCTCGGGTCCCCCGCCACTACTAGGATCATGGGTCAATACGGGGTTGGACTAGGGGCCGGCAAAGGACGTGCCCCTATTGCAGGGCCGCATTCGAGATCTCCTAGAAAGAGACATCAGTCTGGTCGTGGTGACACAGGTTATGTTATTTCGCCGAGTTCTGCCCTGCAAACGTCGCCCCCTCCGCCTATGGGAGTTCAACCCGGAGGGACCACGAGTTTCCAACATTTTCTTAGCATGACGCCCGTGGAGATGTACAAATTGTTCTTCGGACCACAAGTAGTGTGTCCAAATTCTATGGAGGATGCATGTCTGAGCTGCAATCATCCGGATACTCAAGTAAGTAGCCTTGTGCCCGAACTCGCTATCCGTATATTTATCATAAAATTGCCCCTAAAAGAGCCGTCCTTTAAACAAGAGTGGATAGCGAAAGCAAAGCTAATCAGGTGTCCGGCCCCCTCCCCGAGACCACGCGCGGGTCCCGTGCTAGTCAGGATGTTGGAGGTTGTGCCTTCAAAGGGAAGCGAGGGAGGGGACAAGGAAGCTACAGCCTCCTCAAAGGAGGTTGTCCGGAAGGGAGGAATTGAAAATTCCTCTCCTCAAGGGAAGAAGAGGACCGCCTCTGAAGACCCGGAGACCATGGCCTTAAAGCGGGGAAGAAATCTTCGCCAGAGGGTCCTGTGCTGGGGGATACTTCAGCCAAATTATGCCCTCAAGGGGATCAGCCCTCCACCGAGTCGTAAGTAGAGAGGAGTTTTCTTTTTAAGAAACGAGAGAAATCCCTGCTTTATATCTGAGAAAAGTAATCGAAAATTTACCTTGTAGCTCGGACCTTATCCCTTCTCAGCAGAGCTCGTCTTCGGGGGATCTTCTTCCGGAGATGATGGAGAGCGGAACACCTCCCCCTGCCATACCGCCTTGCGAGGCGGGCGACCCTGAGGTATCGTCACGGAGGGTTTCTCCGAATCCGGCGGGGCCGGAAGGTAGTCATATGGCCCCCCAAAGCCCTCCGCGTGCGGCCTTCAAAAAGGGCCATCAGACGAGTCCGGCGCCGTCTGGTGCGCGGTCGGAGGAGCTGAAGGATCTGCTAGGGCGAGCATCTATCTCAGAGGAGCACCGTGCATTGATGGGTACGGTGATTGAGAGGATTTCATCTGCGGAGAGCGGATTGCACGAGGCCATCAGGAGTTTACTCACAGGTTTTGAGGTACGCGAAATAATGTACCCTTTTTGGATAGTTGCGCATAAATAAGATGCGCCCTGTGTAGATAGTAGCCCCAGAGGCTCTGTGTGTTGTCAAAGTGACGGTGCACAGAGGATCATAATCCCAGGTCTAATATGCCACCTTTGTACACAGGTGGCGAAGTGTCCGGTGGCCAGCCAGACTGATGGATTTGCCGAGCTAAAGCGGCAACTTGACGTGGCAGATGCCGACATCGCGCTTGTCAACAAGCGGCTTGACGAGGCACAAGGTATGTAATTCCTTCGGCGGCGCCTGGTAAGAGGAGCTTTATGCCAGTATCTTAAAATGTGTGCGCTTGATGCAGATGGTGCTGCTGCCATGGAGAATCTTCGGGCGGAACTTGCCCGAGCCAAGGAGCAAGCCAGGAAAAGTGATGCGGCTGCCGGAAAGGCAATTGAAGAGCTGAAAGCCGAACATGCTGCTCACTGCCGAAGCAAGAAGGAAATGGCCGAGATGGCCGTGAAGCTGAAGAATGCTGTTGACCGTTGCAAGCTTCTTAAAAAAGAAGATCGGGTGGAACAGACAGACCTGAAGAAGGCTGTTGCCGATGCCAAGGATGCTCGCTCTGCGATGAGAGCTATGAAGGAGGAGCTGCGTCAGGCCGGAGAGATCGTGGCTGGAAAGCCCTTTATGCTGCGGAGGAAGTTCTGTGATCCTAAACATGCTCCGTTAGACCAGATGTGGAGTACGGCGGACACCTATCTGGATTTAGCAGCGAGTGCCGCAGATGCGGCCGAACACTTCCAAGATCAAGAAGATCGCGAAGTGGAAAAGCTCTTCTGGTCGCAGTTCCACAATCCAGAGCGTCCACTGTCATTAGACGATCGTTTGGCCGAATGGGCCGAGCTAAATAGGTTGTCCGGACTCTCCATGAAGTATGTCATGAGTCATCTGTGGCCAGAGAGGCCAGAGCTGAAAAGTTATTTCAACTTGGTGCAGCAGTTCCTTGGTGCGGCGCCGCATATCAATGCAATGAAGAGGTCAGCGTGCATAGAGGGTGCGCGGATGGCTCTTGCCCGTGTCAAGACATACTGGGCGGAAATGGAAGCCACCACTGTTGCACCCCCAGACTCGGATGGAAGCCGAGTACCTGCCGAGCGCTATTTTTAGGAAGTTCTGCAAGGCGCTCGTTTAATAGAGACGCAGTGCTCGAAGGATACTATATTTTGATAAATTGTAGAAGCTTTTTATACTTGTGCCTGCAAGTATTATAATACCTCCTGTGCAGCCGTTTAACATATACATATATATAATCTGATAGATGGCAGTCGTCAGCTTCAGCCCCCACGCACATAATGCGGGGGTGTTCGTAGAAGGCGCATTTTCACACTTGATCCAATGTCTTGGTCCAACAAAGGAGGTGATAGCGCAGTGAACTAGGCAATCGGACTATGATGCTTTATCACTTTCACTTAGCCATAGGAGTTTGACATTGCGGCTACTTATATAGCCCCTGGTGGCACCTGCGCTCGCCCGAACTCGGGGCACGTATGTGCCTGGCCGGGAAACGGCCCTTCGTTAATGCGGAGGAATCCTAAAGATTTCGGTAAGTCATCGAGTGGTTGACCAGTCTCACGCTATATCATGACAGTCAGTTTTCGGCTTTCTCTACTAAGGTGCTCGCCTGGCTGAACCGGGGCACAATCGCAGTAGTTCTCCTGGTGCCACCTTAGCCGATAGAGCGGAACGTAAGGCAGCAAAACACAGGAGCCGGGCAAACCCAACATTTGACCAAAGACATGATTCGGAGCTGATGCATATAAGGCCAAACTCGCGACGCCGAACACTCCCTAAGGTATTCGGTCTTTATAAGGGCGGGCGGGATAACGCCCTTAGTAATAAGCCCCTAGTGTCCAGGTACGCGCAAAACTCTGACGTGGCCACATGCCAAAACGCCAGCCTCCTCCTTGGTTATACCAAGAAACCAGGGGATGTGTATCAACAAGAGACAGTAAAAAAGGTTTATGCAGGGTCTTAATCTGAAAAGAATCCTTGGAATGGGTCCCTTCTGCACGTCTGCGCCTGTGTCTCCGTTGTGCCGTATCCTGGACGGGCGTAGCACGGTGTTCATCTTTAAAAGAGAGGAACTTAGTTAAAGAAAGATCGTGCCAAACATGAGTTATACTAAATAAACAAAGTATAAATCAAAATGGGTAAAATTGAGCTTTATTGTCTCTTGTTTTATATGCACGGAGCCCCTAGTACAGGGGTATATGGCTATTAAGCCTTTATCAATTGTATGTTTATGCCGGACTCGTCTAGCCGTGTCCATGGTCTTGACGACCTGTTTAGATGCTTTGGCTGGTGAAGCCGCTTTATTGTGGGGCTGTCAAGGCAGCCGCACTGTTTTCCGCGTGGGAGGAACACTCAATGTTTTCCCTTTAATGAGATGATGCCTCGTGGACCGGGCATCTTAAGCGTAAGAGATGCATAATGCGGTATTGCGTTAAAGCGGGCGAAAGCTTCACGTCCCAGCAGTGCTTGATAGCTACTTGAGAATGGGGCGATGTGGAAAGTTAGCTGTTCACGACGGAAGTTATCGGGGGAGCCGAACATAACTTCTAGCTGGAGAGAACCCATGCAACGGGCATCCGGGCCTGGCGTTACCCCTTTAAAGGAGGTTTTGCTATGGCGAATTTTTGTTGGGTCTATCCCCATGTTGCGGATTGTGTCTTGGTATAACAGGTTTAGACCACTGTCGCCGTCCATCAGGACATTTGTAAAATGGAGTCCGCCGATTATCGGATCTAATACCAAGGCAGTCCAGCCTGTGTTCCGAATACTTCTAGAGTAATCCTGATGGTCGAAGGTGATCGGTTTTAACAACCATTGGCGAGACTCCTTTGGGATAGGCCGTATGGCGCGTATCTCTGGTGGCGCCATTTTGTTCGTCACGTGAAGTAAGTGTACTATTTTGACTTCTTGTGGGAAATCCTGTTGTTTTCTGGTGCTCTGCTTGTGGAGTTCGTCATCGTCCTCACTTGGTGTGTCGAGCCCCTTGTGTTCGGCGTTGAGTTTGCCAGCTTGCTTGAAAACCCAACAATCTCTGTGGGTATGGTTCGCAGGCTTTCCGGGAGTACTGTGTATTTGACATATCTTGTCCAAGATTTTGTGTAAGTTGGATACCTCGTCCCTGTTATCCTTGAGGGGCGGCTTTCTCTGATTCTGCCGCGAGCTTTTGAATCCGGCGTTGACCGCCGTGCTCTTTGGGCTGTTTCCCTTATTCCGGCGCTGGTCCTTGCTGCGTCGGGGTTTTCCGTTTACATCCCTAACTTTGGATGTACTTGGGTCGCTGGTGCTACATCTTGCCAACCGGCTATCCTCTCCTGCACAAAAGCGGGTCATGAGGCTTGTTAATGCGGCCATTGTTCTTAGCTTTTCTTGGCCGAGGTGTCTGGCGAGCCATTCGTCTCGAACGTTGTGCTTAAAAGCTGCTAGGGCTTCGGCGTCCGGACAGTCGACTATCTGATTCTTTTTAGTAAGAAATATGTTCCAGAATTTCCGGGCTGACTCTCCGGGCTGTTGAGTTATGTGACTGAGATCGTCTGCATCCGGAGGGCGGACATAGGTCCCTTGAAAATTTGCCCGGAAAGCATCCTCAAGCTCTTCCCAACTTCCAATGGTGTTTTTGGGAAGGCTTTTGAGCCAATGTCGGGCTGGCCCTTTAAGCTTGAGGGGTAAGTATTTTATGGCGTGGAGGTCATCTCCTATGGCCATGTGTATGTGGAGGATATAATCCTTGATCCAGACCCCAGGGTCTGTTGTTCCGTCGTACGCCTCTATGTTTACGGGCTTGAATCCTGCTGGAAATTCATGGTCCAGCACCTCATCGGTGAAACATAGGGGGTGTGCGGCACCCATGTATTTGGGTGTGCCGTGATGTTCGGATATTTGTTGTGTTGCATTGCTTACTAGAGCTTGCTTTCTTGGCCCGTATATAGATCTGGCTGGGCCGTCTTTTTGATGTGGATCCTTTGGTGGATCGTGTGCCGGCTTGTGTGCGGCGCCGCTTGCCGCTCCATGCTGGCCATGCGGTCGTCCATCCGACCGGATGGCTTTCCTATTTTTTGACTGTGGGGGCTCTAAGGCCTCCTCATCAAATTCAGGCAGTAGCTTTCACTTTGGATAGCTTTTTGTGCGGCAACTGCCGGCATATTTGTCTGCGGTGTTGCGTACTTTGCTCCATCTGATTCTGAGTGCATCTTCCGCAGTTTTGAGCTTCCGCTTCTGCTTTTTCAGGCTATGCGCAGTGGCGACGAGCCTTTTGTGTAGGTTCTTCTGCTCCATGAGTTTATCCAGCGTAAGGTCGTCCGGACTGTTGTTTTCGCCGGGGACGGGGTGTTCGGTTTGTTTATCCAAGTTGCCCTGTTCGGACGCTTGCTCGAAGGCATGTTCGTCCTCCGCCGGCTCGTCCTGCTCTATGGCTGGGTTTGTATGGCTGTTGTCTCTGTCGAGGCGGGGCTTGGAGCGGCGCTTACGTCGCCGCTTTGATTGCTTTTCGAGTGAACGATCCCTCGTTGCATCCCTGTGTTCCTCGTCGTCGCTTCCTTTGGGTGTGTCCACCATGTATACATCATGAGATGAGGTGGTTCTCCAGTGCCTTATAGGCGTTGGTTCATGTTCATCTCCTACATCGTCGTCCATACCGTCGATGTCTTCGGAGTCGAAGTCGAGCACGTCGTTTAAATTATCGACAGTGGCTACGAAGTGGGTGGTGGGTGGGCTTTGAATTTCTTCATCATCCGCATCCCAACCTTGTTGACCATAGTCCGGCCAGGGCTCTCCTGATAAAGAGAGAGACTTTAGTGAATTCAGAATATCGCCGAAGGGCGAGTGCTGAAAGATGTCTGTGGTGGTGAACTCCATGATCGGCGCCCAATCGGGTTCGATCGGTCAGGGCACGGAGGGCTCAGAGTCTGGAGAGGAGTCTGGCTCCTTGGAGTCATGGGCTTCGCATAGAATAGGGCTAGTGTTCGGCTCGATCGCCGTAGAGATTGCAGCCCTCGAGGCGGTGTCTAACCACCCATCCTCGATTGGTGTGATCGGCTCCGAGCTAGGGGTCAGAGCGGACACAGGTGCAGCCTCCAGGGCACTGTTCGGCGGCAGAGCTAAATCATGCCCATCGTGACAGTGCGACGCGCTCGGCTGTGGCTCGAATCCGTCGAAGATCAAGTCTCTGCGGATGTCGGCTGTGTAGTTCAAACTTCCAAATCTGACCTGATGGCCAGGGGAGTAGCTTTCGATCTGCTCTAGATGACCAAGCGAATTGGCCCGCAGTGCAAAGCCGCCAAATACGAAGATCTGTCCGGGGAGAAAAGTCTCACCCTGGATCGCATCGCTGTTGATGATCGGAGAAGCCATCGGGCCTAAAAGTGACGACATAGAGGAACTCTCAATGAAAGCACCAATGTCGGTGTCAAAATCGGCGGATCACGGGTAGGGGGTCCCGAACTATGCGTCTAGGCCGGATGGTAACAGGAGGCAGGGGACACGATGTTTTACCCAGGTTCGGGCCCTCTTGATGGAGGTAAAACCCTACGTCCTGCTTGATTAATATTGATGATATGGGTAGTACAAGAGTAGATCTACCACGAGATCAAGGAGGCTAAACCCTAGAAGCTAGCCTATGGTATGATTGTTTTTTCGTCCTACGGACTAAAACTCTCCAGTTTATATAGACACCGGAGAGGGCTAGGGTTACACAGAGTCGGTTACAATGGTAGGAGATCTACATATCCGTATCGCCAAGCTTGCCTTCCACGCCAAGGAAAGTCCCTTCCAGACACGGGACAAAGTCTTCAATCTTGTATCTTCATAGTCCAGGAGTCCGGCCGAAGGTATAGCCCGGCTATCCGGACACCCCCTAATCCAGGACTCCCTCACCCTCCTAGGCCTCGCCGTAGTCCACCGCCCTGGTGCTCTCGGCGCGGCCTGGTCAACGTGGTCAATGAACGACATCCATCGGAAGTGGACTGTACGTGGAGAGGCTGACAGCTGGGTCCATGGCCGCACGCAAGGAAATGCCTCCTTATTACGTGCAAAATAATGATTCCTCCACCTGACAGCTAGGACCCACAGGAAGGGCCTCTGTATTTCGCGAAAAAAACGTTTCCCCCGCTGACAGGTCAGACCCTCCAGCTATATCTTCGCACGCAAGGAAGTGCCTCCTTATTATGCCCAAAAAAATGAATACCCCCCTGCTAGCTGGGACCCACCATATTATTCAGCTGACTTGTGGGCCTACTAAGTTGATGGGGACGGAGGGCTTTGTCAACTTAGTCAATACTCCAGTGACCGTATGATGTCCATCCAACGACCATAGTGCTTCTTCAACCTCTGGTCTTCTTACTCCAGCCGCCCAAAGCAGCGTCGGTCGTGCCGCCTGCTCTTGCCTCCCGTGGCCGGCTGTGCTACCGCGGAGGCCTCACCGCCCCCATACTACCCCCACCACTAGCCAGGCCATCCCTCCACTCACCCACACCCCCTGTTATTCTGCGGCGATGGCAACCTCACACCGCAGCCGAACCAGTGAACGCTCGTACTCCTCTCCGCGTCGGCATCCACTGCCGCATCTTGCCCGGCTCCGCGTCGTCCCCTTCCTAGGCCTCGCCGTCGTCCACCGCCGTGGTGCTCTCGGCGCGGCGTGGTCAATGTGGTCAATGACTGACTTCCATCGGAAGAGTACTGTACATGGAGAGGCTGACAGCTGGGTCCACTGCAGCCGCAAGGAAGTGCCTCCTTATTACACGGAAAATAATTATTCATCCACCTGACAGCGGGGACCCACCGGATGGGCCACCAGTATTTTGCGAAAAAAATCATTCCCCCCTGACTGCTGGGACCCACCGGACGGACAACCGTATTTCGCAAAAAAAATGTTCCCCCCGCTGTCAGCTCGGACCCATCGAAAGTGCCTCCTTATTACGCACAAAAAATGAATACTCCCCCGGCTAGCTGGGACCCACCTTGGTGGGAGACTGACTTGTGGGCCTACCAAGTTGACGGGGACGAAGGGCTTTTTCAACTTAGTCAATATGAACGATTCTAGCTCCAGTGACCGTACAATGTCCATCCAACGGTTGTAGTGCTTCTTCAACCTCTAGTCTTCTTGCTCCAGCCGCCCAAAGCAGCGCCGGTCGTGCCGCATGCTCTTGCCTCCCGTGGCCGGCTGTGCTGCCGCAGAGGCCTCACCGGCCCCTACTATTCCCACCGCTGGCCAGGCCCTGCGGCGATGGCAGCCTCACACCGCAGTCGAACCAGTGAACCCTCGTACTCCTCTCTGCATGGGCTTCCACTGCCGCGTCTTCCCCGGCTCTGCGTCATCCCCTTCCTAGGCCTCGCCGTCGTCCACCGCCGTGGTGCTCTCCGCACGGCGTGGTCAACATGGTCAAGGAACGACTTCCATCGGAAGAGTACTGTACATGGAGAGGCTGACAGCTGGGTCCACGGCCACAGCCCAGTTTTTTGTGATTTGCCAAGTAAGTCGCTTTGTCAGTCCTGTTGGGCTGCAAATCTTCCAAGATGAGGAGAGCTTTCATTCGGCTGGCCGAGAAAATGGCCCACCGATACTGAGAAATGGGATGTACATTTTCAAAACACATCAAACTCGCAATTAGTTTCAAATATCTTTTTTTCCATTTTAGGATTTTAAATTACATTAATTTTTATGCGTGGAGAATTTGTTGGATTTTATATTGATATACATTTATTTTTAAAATCAGTTTGAATGTGGGTCGAAATTTTGGGATTAAAAACAGTTCGGACCGCACCGAAATATGCAAAATTTCATATAATTTTTTAACCGTGGCCACAATATGGGCTGTAATGCTAACAAAAAAAATTTGGGCTCCAAAAAAACCTTAAGAATTAGCAAATGAGCTGTAAATTATTAGAAATAATGGCAGATGGGTTGTATGTTGTTTTCGACAGATTTGAGGCTTTCCTAAAAAAAGGTTGACGCACAAGCACTGACTGTGGGATGTCCATCCAACGGCCGTCGTGCTTCTTCAATCTCTGCTCTTCCTGCTCCAGCCGCTCAAACAAGCGCCGCCGGGACTGCCTGCTCCCTCCTCCCCGCGGCCGGCTGTGCTGCCGCGCAGGCCTCACCGCCCCACCGTACTCCCATCGCTGGCCTAGCCATCCCTCTACTCACCCACACCTGCTGTTATTCTCCGGCGACGGGAGACGAACCAGTAAACCCTCGTACAGTCGTACTCCCTCCGCATGGGAAACAACTGCCGAGTCTTTCCTGCCTCTGTGTCGTCCCCTTCCTAGGCCTCGCCGTCGTCCACCGCCGTGGTGCTCTCGGTGCGGCATGGTCAATGTGGTCAACGACCGACTTACATCGGATGAGTACTGTGCGTGGAGACACTGACAGCTGGGTCCACGGCCATAGCAAGGAAGTGCCTCCTTATTACGCGCAAAATAATTATTCCTCCACCTGACAGCGGGGACCCACCGGACGGGCCACCATATTTCGCGAAAAAAAATTTCCCCCCTGACTGTTGGGACCCACCAGCTACACCTTCGCACGCAAGGAAGTGCGTCCGGGCAAAAAAAACAATTCGCCCCCTGACTGCTGGGACCCACCAGCGACATCTTCGCACGCAGGAGGTTCCTGACAGTCGGGACCCACCAGCTACATCTTCGCACGCAGGAAGTTCCTGACAGTCGGGACCCACCTGGTCGAAGCGTACGTAGTGTTGTCATTCTGGCCGTGAACGTGTACGTACATATATACTTGTGGATGTAGAGGCGCGCACATGTCGTAGTAGAGGCGCGTACGTGTCATAGTAGAGGGGTGCACGTAGCATGTACACGTACGTACAGCGGCCAGGGTGCAAGAAAGAAAATACAGCCACGTATGTGTACATACGGGCGGGGTCTCGAATGCCTACTCGCGCATACGTACGGCCAGGGCTCATGTACATGGCTGGGTCGGAACGGAGAAACAACGTCGTCTTCGTGTTCATGGGGAGGCAACGGAATGTGTCGTGTTCATGGGGAGGCAATGGAATGCGTCGTGTTCATCGGGAGGCAACGGAACGCGTGGGAGCCGACCGGCTAGGTCAGAACAGAATGCGTGGTCGTGTTCATCGGGAGGGCTTGGACGGAGCAGGCGATGGAAATGAGGCCTGGCGTACCTCACAATGGAGGAAACGGACCTCCTACGTTCGGAATGGGGTCCTGTTGATCGGGAGGGTTCTGGCGTACCGCAAAACGGAGGAAACGGACCTCCTACGGTCGAAACGGGGGTCCTGTTGATCGGGAGGGGTGTGGCATACCGCAAAACGGATGAAACGGACCTCCTACGTTCGAAATGAGGGTCCTGTTGATCGGGGGGGTGTGGCGTACCGCAAAACGGACGAAACGGACCTCCTGCGGTCGAAACAGGGGTCCTGTTCATCGGGAGGGGTGTGGCGTACCGCAAAACGGGACTCCACGGGATACTGTTCATCTCCACCGTCGACCTCCTCTAGCCTCAATGGGCTACCGTTGACCTCCTCCAGCCTCCACGGGCTCCTGTTCATCCAGCCTCCACCGCGTGCTACTCCACCGGCTACTGTTCAACCACCCCTCCACGGGCACCCCTCCACCGTCTACTGTTCATCCAGCACTCCACACCACGGGTCCTGTTCAACCACCCCTCCACGGGCACCCCTCCACCATCTATTGTTCATCCAGCCCTCCACCACACCACGGGGTCCTGTTCATCCAGAGGCAACGCCAGCGCTCACTGTTCATCCACCCCCCCCCTCGAGCAACGCTCACTGTTCATCCAATCGATCAACTTCAGTTAGCAGCAGTAGCGAAGGAATCGCTCGATCGGGTTCAGTTAACAGCCATCAATCGATCGCTCGGGTTTAGTAATGCGTAGCCTGAAGTGCAATCACTCGGATTCAGTTAGAGCCCAATGCCTCGCTCGGGTTCAGTTAGAGCCAACACCTCGCACACACGCGCGTACGTGTACGAGAGAAATGCGCATCGCTCGGCCCCCGACCTCCCACCGTTACCGGGAACTCCCCGAAATTTTCCTCGCCCATGCTTCTACCATGGTTTTTTCCTTCATGGACGGCCCAAAGAATGTCATGCAGCTGCGTCTCCGGCCCGCTGAGGACGAAAAGCCCATTTTCTGTCATGATTTTTTGCCATAGAAGTAGGAGCCCACCACATCTATGATGATACCGGGTTTTCTCACAATTATCGTCATAGAAGTGTCATATGTATGATAGAAAAAAAATCGTTCGGCCCAAAATGTCACGGATGTGTCTTTTTTGTAGTGAGTGCCAGTTCCTATTTGTTGCATGTTTTATGTTTCGCAGAATATCCATATCAAACGGAATCCAAACGGGATAAAAATGGACGGAGCTTATTTTTGGAATATTTGGAAAATTCCGGAAGAAAAATCCACGCGAGACGGTGCCCGAGGTGGCCACGAGGCAGGGGGCACGCCCCTGACCCTCGTGGGCCACCCGTAAGGCGGTTGATGCCCTTCTTCGGCCGCAAGAAAGCTAATTTTTGGTAAAAACTCATGGCGAAGGTTTCGGTCCAATCAGAGTTACGGATCTCCTATTGGTGGTTGATGAATTGCTATGATTGATTTAATTTGCTTGTGGTTATGTTGATGTCCTTTGGTGCCCATCATATGAGAGCGCGCGTGGATCACACCATAGGGTTAGTTGTATGTTGATAGGACTATGTATTGGAGGGCAAGAGTGACAGAAGCTTCAACCTAGCATAGAAATTTATGCATACGGGATTGAAGGGGGGCCAATATATCTTAATGCTATGTTTGGGTTTTACCTTAATGAACGTTAGTAGTTGCAGATGCTTGCTAATAGTTCCAATCATAAGTGCATAGAATTCCAAGTCAGGGATGACATGTTGGCAGTGGCCTCTCCCACATAATACTTGCTATCGGTCTAGTAAAGTAGTCAATTGCTTAGGGGCAATTTCGCAACTCCTACCACCACTTTTCGACACTCGCTATATTTACTTTATTGTTACTTAATCTAAATAGCCCCTACCTTTTATTTACTTGCTCTTTATTATCTTGCAAACCTATCCAACAACACCTACAAAGTACTTCTAGTTTCATACTTGTTCTAGGTAAAGTGAACATCAAGCATGCGTAGAGTTGTATTGGTGGTCGATAGAACTTGAGGGAATATTTGTTCTGCCTTTAGCTCTTCGTTGGGTTCGATACTCTTACTTATCGAAAACTGTTGCGATCCCCTATACTTGTGGGTTATCAGTGCTGTCCTATGGTGCTCTCCGTGTCACGCAAGCGTGAGGGATCCCCGCTGTAGGGTGTTGCAATATGTTCATGATTCCCTTATAGTGGGTTGCGTGAGTGACTGAAACACAAACCCGAGTAAGGGGGTTGTTGTGTATGGGATAAAGAGGACTTGATGCTTTAATGCTATGGTTGGTTTTTACCTTAATGATCTTTAGTAGTTGCGGATGCTTGCTAGAGTTCCAAGCATAAGTGCATATGATCCAAGTAGAGAAAGTATGTTAGCTTATGCCTCTCCCTCATATAAAATTGCAATAATGATTACCGGTCTAGTTATCAATTGCCTAGGGACAAATAACTTTCTCGTAACAAAAAGCTCTTTACTAAAACTAACTTAGTTGTGTCTTTACCTAAACAGCCCCTAATTTTTATTTACGTAATCTTTATTATCTTGCAAACCTATCCAAAAACACCTATAAAGTACTTCTAGTTTCATACTTGTTCTAGGTAAAGCGAACATCAAGCGTGCGTAGAGTTGTATCGGTGGTCGATAGAACTTGAGGGAATAGTTGTTCTACCTTTAGCTCATCATTGGGTTCAACACTCTTACTTATCGAAAACTGTTGCGATCCCCTATACTTGTGGGTTATCAAGACCTTTTTCTGGCGCCGTTGACGGGGAGTCATAGTGTGGGGTGAATACTCTCGTGTGTGCTTGTTTGCTTTATCACTAAGTAATTTTTATTTGTTGTTCTTAGTTGTTTTCTATCTTTAGTTATGGGTAGGAAACACAAAATACCAAAAAAAATAGTTGTACCTACTGAACCAATGGTTGAAGAACCACTCAAAATCTATCACACTCCTGAAGCTTATTACTTGGATCATCTTTGATCCCTATGTGCTCGTGCTGAAACCCCAACTAGCTTAGTTGAGGGCAAATCTTTAGATGAGCATGCTTGTTATGTGCGACACCGTATAAAAAGGGAAACTTTTACTAGGTCAAATTCATCGTTTGCAATGCTATGCTTGGAATTTATGTGAAATATATGATTTTACTTGTTGTTCTGAAAACCCTAAGAAACACCTTCCCTATCAATGTGATTTTAGTGATAATGGAATCGTATCTTCGTATGCTAAGGGTGTTTATAATTACTATGATGTTCAACAAATTGAAGAATTTGTTGCTTTTAAGGGTGCTTATGAATTGCTTCTTTGATTGCAAAGTATGATGCTACTCTTTACAAATATGAAAATTTTGCCATACTTAAATATTGCTATGATAATTATGCTTCTAATGCCTATGTTGAACCATATATTGAGGACTACTCCATTTTCCAAGAAGAGACTAATATTTTGCAGGAGTCTATGGAAGAAGAAATTGATGAAACTATGAGCTCATTGGATGAAAAAGATGAGGAGGAGAGCGAAGAACAAAAGGAGGAAGAGAGGATTAGCTACATGTTCCCACCTTCTAATGAGAGTAACTCTTCAACTAATACATTGCTTAATTTCCCTTCATGCTTACCGAAGGATGAATGCTATGATAATTTCTATGATCACGTTGATTCTTTTGAAATATCCCTTTTTGATGATGCTTGCTATGCTTGTGGCCAAGATGCCAACATGAATTATGCTTATGGAGATGAACTTGCTATAGTTACTTATGTTAAACATGAAATTGTTGCTATTGCACCCACACATGATAATCCTATTATCTTTTTGAATTCTCCAAATTACACTATATCGGAGAAGTTTGTGCTTATTAAGTATTATATTGATGGGGTGCCTTTTACTACTACACATGATGATTTTGATGAGTATAATATGCATGTGCTTGATGCTCCTACTTGCAATTATTATGAGAGAGGAACTATATCTCCACCTCTCTATGTTTCCAATACGATAAAATTGCAAGAAACTGTTTATACTATGCATTAGCCTTTACTCTGTGTGCATGAATTGTTCTTTTATGACATGCCGATGCATAGGAAGAGAGTTAGACTTCGTCATTGCTTGATATATGTTTCTTTGTGCTCACTACTAAATTACAAATCATTGCTAATTAAAATTGGCTTTGATATACCTTGGGATCCGGGTAGATTCACTACTTGAGCACCTTATGCCTAGCTTAATGGCTTTAAAGAAAGCGCTGCCAGGGAGACAACCTAGAAGTTTTAGAGAGTCATTTATTTCTGTTTAGTGCTTTTATATAGTTTAAAAACAAAAAATAAAGAGGGGAACCCAAAACTTTTCAAAAAGGAAAGTGAAAGTAAGAGAGACAAGCATTGTTGAAGTGGGGGAGCTCCTTGAACTTTGTTCATGCTCATGGAAACTTTGTGAATCTTGATTACAGAAACTTTTCAAAAAAATAATTATCCCCTTGTACAATTCCATTGTAATATAAAAATAATGTGCCAATATTTGCCTATAGGATGTTTACATTGCTTGTTGGTTTGTGCGGTGCAGAACAGAAACTTTGGCTGTAGTGTGTGATTTTACATTTTTTAATAGAACGTCAAATGGTTCTGATTCTTTTTGCACTGTCTTTACATACAATTTTTTATTTTTCCTAATTTTGGCAGAATTGTTCAAGTATCATAAGTATGGTGAATGCTCAGATTATTACAGACTGTTCTATTTCAGACAGATTCTGTTTTGGATGCATAGTTTGCTTGTTTTGATGAAACTATCGAATTATATTAGTGGATTAAGCAATGAAAAAGTTATATTACAGTAGACAAAATGCAAAAACAAAATATGAATTGGTTTCCAACAGTACTTAGAGTAGTGATTTGCTTTATTATACTAACGGATCTTATCGAGTTTTCTGTTGAAGTTTTGTGTGGATGAAGTGTTCGATGATCGAGAAGGTCTCGATGTGAGAAGAAGGAAGAGAGGCAAGAGCTCAAGCTTGGGGATGCCCGAGGCACCCCAAGTAAATATTCAAGGAGTCTCAAGCATCTAAGCTTGGGGATGCCCCGGAAGGCATCCCCTCTTTCTTCAACAAGTATCGGTATGTTTTCGGATTCGTTTCGTTCATGCGATATGTGCAATCTTGGAGCGTCTTTTGCATTTAGTTTTCATTTTTATTTTATGCACCATGCTAGTACGAGATAGTCCTTGGTTGATTTATAGAATGCTCATTGCACTTCACTTGTATCTTTTGAGTATGGCTTTATAGAATGCTTCATGTGCTTCACTTATATCATTTGAAGTTTGGATTGCCTGTTTCTCTTTACATAGAAAACCGCCATTTGTAGAATGCTCTTTTGCTTCACTTATATTTGTTAGAGCGTGGGCATATCTTTTGTAGAAAGAATTAAACTCTCTTGCTTCGCTTATATCTATTTAATGAGATGACAGGAACTGGTCATTCACATGGTTAGTCATAAAATCCTACATAAAACTTGTAGATCACTGAATATGATATGTTTGATTCCTTGCAATAGTTTTGCGATATGAAGATAGTGATATTAGAGTCATGCTAGTGGTAGTTGTGGATTGTATAAATACTTGTGTTGAGGTTTGTGATTCTTGTAGCATGCACGTATGGTGAACCATTATGTGATGAAGTCGGAGCATGATTTATTTATTGATTGTCTTCCTTATGAGTGGCGGTCGGGGACGAGCGATGGTCTTTTCCTACCAATCTATACCCCTAGGAGCATTCACATAGTACTTTGTTTCGATAGCTAATAGACTTTTGCAATAAGTATGTGAGTTCTTTATGACTAATGTTGAGTCCATGGATTATACGCACTCTCACCCTTCCACCATTGCTAGCCTCTCTAGTACCGCGCAACATCCGCCGATACCATAAACCCACGATATACCTTCCTCAAAACAGCCACCATACCTACCTATCATGGCATTTCCATAGCCATTCTGAGATATATTGTCATGCAACTTCCATCATCATCATATACATGACTTGAGCATTCATTGTCATATTGCTTTGCATGATCGTAAGATAGCTAGCATGATATTTTTATGGCTTGTCCATTTTTTGATATATTTGCTACGCTATATCATTGCACATCCCGGTACACCGCCGGAGGCATCCATATAGAGTCATACTTTGTTCTAGACATTGAGTTGTAAGTAAATAAAAGTGTGATGATCATCATTATTAGAGCATTGCCCCAGTGAGGAAAGGATGATGGAGACTATGATTCCCCCACAAGTCGAGATGATACTCCGGACGAAAAAAAATAAAAATAAAAAGAGAAAGGACAAAAAGAGAGAAGGCCCAAATAGAGAGAAGGGGCAATGTTACTATCCTTTTACCACACTTGTGCTTCAGAGTAGCACCATGTTCTTCATATAGATAGTCTCTTGAGTTATCACTTTCCTATACTAGTGGGAATTTTCATTATAGAACTTGGCTTGTATATTTCGATGATGGTCTTCCTCAAATGCCCGAGGTCTTCATGAGCAAGCAAGTTGGATGCACACCCACTTAGTTTCAGTAGGATCTTTCATACACTTATAGCTCTAGCTAGTGCATCCGTTGCATGGCAATCCCTACTCACTCACATTGATATCTATTGATTGGCATCTCCATAGCCCGTTGATATGCCTAGTTGATGTGAGACTATCTTATCCTTTTTGTCTTCTCCACAACCACCATTCTATCCCCACCTATAGTGCTATGTCCATGGCTCACACTCATGTATTGCGTGAAAGTTGAAAAGTTTTCAGAACGTCAAAAGTATGAAACAATTGCTTGGCTTCTCATCGGGGTTGTGCATGATGTGAATATTTTGTGTGGTGAAGATGGAGCATAGCCAGACTATATGATTTTGTAGGGATAACTTTCTTTGGCCATGTTATTTTGAAAAGACATGATTGCTTTATTAGTAGGCTTGAAGTATTATTGTTTTTATGTCAAATGATAGACTATTGCTTTGAATCACTCGTGTCTTAATATTCATGCCATGATTAGGTATGTGATCAAGATTATGCTAGGTAGCATTCCACATCAAAAATTATCTTTTTTATCATTTACCTACTCGAGGACGAGCAGGAATTAAGCTTGGGGATGCTAATACATCTCCGTCGTATCTATAATTTTTTATTGTTCCATGCCAATATTCTACAACTTTCATATACTTTTGGCAACTTTTTATACTATTTTTGGGACTAACATATTGATCCAGTGCCTAGTGCCAGTTCCTGTTTGTTGCATGTTTTTTGTTTCTCGGAATATCCATATCAAATGGAGTCCAAACGGGATAAAAACTGACGGAGATTTTTTTTGGAATATATATGATTTTGGGAAGCAAGATCCACGCGAGACGGTGCCCGAGGGAGGCACGAGGCAGGGGGCGCGCCCCTGACCCTCGTGGCCACCCCGTAAGGCGGTTGATGCCCTTCTTTCGCCGCAAGAAAGCTAATATCCCGATAGAGATTGTGTTAAAATTTCAGCCCAATCGGAGTTACGGTTCTCTGGGAATATAAGAAACAGTGAAAGGGCAGAATCTGAGAACGCAGAAACAGAGAGAGACAGAGAGACAAATCCAATCTCGGAGGGGCTCTCGCCATTACCACGCCATGGAGGCCATGGAACAGAGGGGAAAACCTTCTCCCATCGAGGGAGGAGGTCAAGGAAGAAGAAGAAGGAGGGGGGCTCTCTCCTCCTCGCTTACGGGGGCGCCGGAGTGCCACCGGGGGCCATCATCATCACCGCAATCTTCACCAACAACTTCACAGCCATCATCACCAACTCTCCCCCCTCTATGCAGCGGTGTAGCCCCTCTCTTACCCGTTGTAATCTCTACTTAAACATGATGCTCAACGCTATATATTATTTCCCAATGATGTATGGCTATCCTATGATGTTTGAGTAGATCCGTTTTGTCCTATGGGTTATTTGATGATCGTGCTTGGTTTGAGTTGCATGTTTTATTATTGGTGTTGTCCTATAGTGCTCTTCGTGTCGCGCAAGCATGAGGGATCCCCGCTGTAGGGTGTTGCCATACGTTCATGATTTGCTTATAGTGGGTTGCGTGAATGACTGAAACACAAACCCGAGTAAGGGGGTTGTTGCGTATGCGATAAAGAGGACTTGATGCTTTAATGCTATGGTTGGGTTTTACCTTAATGATCTTTAGTAGTTGTGGATGCTTGGTAGTGTTCCAATCATAAGTGCATATGATCCAAGTAGAGAAAGTATGTTAGCTTATGCCTCTCCCTCATATAAAATTGCAATAATGATTACCGGTCTAGTTATCGATTGCGTAGGGACAAATACCTTTCTCATAACAAAAAGCTCTTTACTAAAACTAACTTAGTTGTGTCTTTACCTAAACAGCCCCTACTTTTTATTTACGTAATCTTTATTATCTTGCAAACCTATCCAAAAACACCTACAAAGTACTTCTAGTTTCATACTTGTTCTAGGTAAAGCGAACGTCAAGCGTGCGTAGAGTTGTATCGGTGGTCGATAGAACTTGAGGGAATATTTATTCTACCTTTAGCTCCTCATTGGGTTCGACACTCTTACTTATCGAAAGCTGTTGCGATCCCCTATACTTGTGGGTTATCAGAGCTGGAAGGATGAATTCTAGGATCTGATTGAGGATTGCGAGCATTCGCAACATATTGAATCAACAAACTCAAAATGAAAATGACAAGGGGTGCCAGTAAGATTACGAGATCTATGGCATTAACCATAACGCAGGCAAGCAAGAATTTCAGGAGCACTAGGCTGCTCAGGATTTTCGGAAGACCGAATGGTATTTCGAAGACTTTTGTGAAATACATGAATCATTTGGGAATGAGCGGATACTCAATAAATACGAGAAATTATCCGTAGGGGTATTCAGGTGTCAAAGAACTGCAAGGCAGTAGGCACAAAGGATTCTCGGAACAAAAGAGAGAAATTCTGGGTATCTTGTAATACAAGATCAACGGGGAATGATTGTATGAATGGCAAGTGTACGTGGTAATCCATAGGGTTTTACCCTTGGAAGGGAATTGCAATAGAGATGGCACAAAGTCTCGAGAGAACATCAGAGGGTATCTTCGGAATCCTTCGATGCACCAAGCAATCATCTGGAGTGATGGTCTCTCTGCGAGGAAGTGGGTACGAGAACCTAATCTCAGAGTTAGTAAAATGTTTAACCCGAATAGACGAGATACCAGAGTCCTAGAGTATAGATGAGGAATAAAAGATCCTAATACCACCCAATGGTGACGTGGGACCGTAAGCCACACAGCCAAGTTAGTAAAACAGTTTTCGGTTTCTAGACTCAACTTCGGCCAAGGAGTTGGAAAGGGGGGGGTCCTACAGGCAGTCGACTCTGATACCAACTTGTGACGCCCCTGATTCAATCGTACACTAATCATACACGCAATTATGTACGATCAAGATCAAGGACTCATGGGAAGATATCACAACACAACTCTAGACACAAATTAAAAATAATACAGGCTTTATATTATAAGCCAGGGGCCTCGAGGGCTCAAAAACACAAGAGTCAGCGGAAGCAACAATATCTGAGTACAGACATAAGTTAAACAAGTCTGCCTTAAGAAGGCTAGCACAAAAGCAACAACGGTCGAAAAGGCAAGGCCTCCTGCCTGGGAGCCTCCTAACTACTCCAGGTCGTCAGCGGCCGTCATGTAGTAGTAGGCACCCTCAGGGTAGTAGTAATCATCAGTGGTGTCGTCTGGCTCTAGGGATCCGTCATCTGGTCGCAACAAACGAGTATGGGGGAAAAAGACGTAGCAAAGCAACTGTGAGTACTCATCCAAAGTACTCGCAATACTTACATCAGATCTAAACTAAGTATGCGTCTGTATCAAACGAATGGGTTGTATCTATGGACTAAACTGCAGAATGCCAGAAGAGAAGGGGAAAGCGTAGCCTATCGAAGACTAGCATCTTCAAGCATCTTCAAGCATCTTCAAGCATCTTGCAGCATATAGAAGAGTACGGATAAACATAAGGTAAAGTAGTAGTAGTGTTATCAACCTTGGCCAGAGATCCTTTCTCGACTCCCTGCGAGAAAGCAATCCCAGAGCCATATATCCATTTCTTGTATCAAGCTCTCATCTCAAGTATCATGTTCTAGTTGTATCGATCGGGATACAACTCCAAGTGTCCGTTACCGTAGGACAGGCTATCATAGATGTTTTCTTCCCTGCAGGGGTGCACCAACTTACCCACCATGCTCGATTAACTCTGGCCGGACACACTTTCCTGGGTCATGCCCGGCCTTGGCTAAACAATACGCCGCAACCCGACCTAAGCTTAATAGAGAGGTCAAGCACGCCGGACTAAACCTATGCCCCCAGGGGTCATGGGCCATCGCCCCGGGAACTCCTGCACGTTGCGAACGCGGCCGGTGAGCAGACCTAGCTACCTCCTTCAAAAAGGCAGGTGCTTACCAGTCCAACCCGGCGCGCGCCGCTCAGTCGCTGACGTCTATTAAGCTTCGGCTGATGCATACGACGCAGAACGCCCATACTATGCCCACGTGATCGTTAGTGCTATCAGGCCAGAGGCCCCTCGGATTAAATATCCAAACCGTTACTGTGTTGGTAGTGCGGTCACGAGCAGAGACTCACGAAAGATGTGACCCCGTCGCCCTGTCTCGAGTACTTGCGGCAAGGGCTAAGAATGCCCGGCCACGCCTCGTGTTCAACTCTCGGGTACCCTCCAGGTCAACCCGTCCCCACATCACTCGCGGGTACCCCTCAAGGTCGACCCGCCTTACCAAGTAACAGTTGTAAAGTCCAAGTATCCGCGTGTCCAAACATCAAGGGAAAAAACCACAAGGAATCACCCCCGGTGAATTCCACTTGATGCAATCATCAAGGTGAACGTAAGAGGATCCACCCTCGAGGTTCACACTTGAGGCGTTTCATGGCAGAGCCATATTGGAAGTGGTTAAGGAGGAAGCCACCCTCGATGACCATGACCGAATAGCTACACTACAGAGGTCTCGTCAGGAGTGATGTAAGAGGTTCCACCCTCAGCACTCGATGGTAACTCTGCAGAGTCGTACAACTAGGGGGGTGATGTGCGGTGTCGGGACCTGGACGTCGATCACGTTGATCGAGTCATGAACATAAAGCGGGGCAACTGGGACTAGGTGGGGGTCACTGATGGATCAGTAACCAACCTATACTAAGCAGTTTAGGATAAGCAGGTAAGGTATGAAAGCAGGTAACAAAAACAGGCTATGCATCAGAGTAGGATCATACAGAAAGCAGTAGCAGTTCTAATGCAAGCATGACAGGGAAAGAAATGGGCGATATCGGAATGCTCAAGGGGGGTTTGCTTGCTTGGAAGCCCTGCTGTAAAGGAAGAAGATTCATCGGTGACGTAATCGATCACAAGGGCATCAGCAGCGGTCTCGGGGTCTATCGAAGAAAGAGAGGGGGAAGAAATAGTAAATATAAGGCACACAAATGCATGACATGACAATAAGCAGCACTAGGCGTGTTCTAACGTAGTACTACGCGATACCGGTGAAGGGGGACAACATCCGGGAATGTTTTCTCGAAGTTTGGCATATTCGGACAGACGAAACGGAGGGGAAAGGTTGCATTTTTGCTATGCTAGGGGCACGTGGTGGATGAACAGACCATGTATTCGGATACATCTCGTCATTCTGAGCAACTTTCATGTATAAAGTATTTCCATCCGAGCTACGGATTAGTTTCTATTAATTTCCAAAGTTTAAAATCATTTTTGGAATTAACAGAATTAATTTAAATAGATAAAAGCCATTACTGTGTAGGCATGACATCAGCATGATGTCATCAGTCAACAGTCTGTTTGACTGGTCAAACTAGCACGTGGGTCCCAGTTGTCATTGACTAACACTAATTAACAATTTAATTGGTTAATAAGTTAATTGGGTTAATTAACATGATTAATTAAGTTAATTAACTAATTTTAATTATTATTATTATTTCTTTTGTTTAACCCTTTTATTTTTGTTTTTCTATACCATTACAAGGACGGACCCCACGTGCCATAGGCACAGAGGCCAAAACGGGCTAACGGGCGAAACGGGGCAGAGCCCCAGGGTGCGGTCGTGGGCGCCGAGCGTCAGGCACTGGAGTGCGCGGCAGCGCAGGCGGGCGCGGCGACCGGAGAGGAGGCTACGGTGCGGGGAGGCGGCGGATGGAGAGGAGGCCATGGTGCGGGGAGGCGGTGGACACCGGCGAAGGTAGCCGCGCGGGGATGGGGAGCAGGGCCGGCCATAGCCAGAGTCAGGCGCGAGCGCGGCAGGACCTGGGAGCGTGGTGAGTGATACGTCTCCAACGTATCTATAATTTTTAATTGCTCCATGCTATTATATTATCTATTTTGGATGTTAATGGGCTTTATTTTACACTTTTATATCATTTTTGGGACTAACCTACTAATTAGAGGCTCAGCCCAAATTGCTGTTTTCTCCTATTTTAGGGTTTCTAAGAAAAGGAATATCAAACGGAGTCCAAACGGAATGAAACCTTTGGGAACGTGATTTTCTCAACAAACGTGATCCAGGAGACTTGGAGTGGCCGTCAAGAAACAAGGGAGGAAGGCACGAGGCAGGGGGCGCGCCTACCCCCGTGGGCGCGCCCTCCACCCTCGTGGGCCCTCCGTTGCTCCACCGATGTACTTCTTCCTCCTATATATATATATCCACGTACCCCCCCCCCCAAACATCCAGGAGCACCACGAAAACCTAATTCCACCGCCGCAACCTTCTATACTTGAGAGATCCCATCTCGGGGCCTTTTCCGGAGCTCCGCCGGAGGGGGCATTGATCACGGAGGGCCTCTACATCAACTCCATGGCCTCTCCGGTGATGTGTGAGTAGTTTACTTCAGACCTACGGGTTCATAGTTATTAGCTAGATGGCTTCTTCTCTCTCTTTGGATCTCAATACAAAGTTTTCCTCGATCTTCTTGGAGATCTATTCGATGTAATCTTCTTTTGCGGTGTGTTTGTCGAGATCCGATGAATTGTGGGTTTATGATCCAGATTATCTATGAACAATATTTGATTCTCCTTTGAAATCATTATTATTGGTATTGGTGAAGTCACACAATTTGGTAGTATCTTGAGCCATCGCGACAAACAAGCAATCTAACACACGAGCAAACAAAAAGCAAGCGGGCAAAAGAGGCAAATAGAGAGGGAGGATAGAGAGAGAGGGCGAATAAAACGGCAAGGGTGAATTGGGGGGAGAGGAAAATGAGAGGCAAATGGCAAATAATTTAATGCGAGAGATAGGGATTGTGATGGGTACTTGGTATGTTGACTTTTTGCGTAGACTCCCCGGCAACGGCGCTAGAAGTCTTTCTTGCTACGTCTTGAGCTTGCGTTGGTTTTCCCCGAAGAGGAAGGGATGATGCAGCAGAGTAGCGTAAGTATTTCCCTCAGTTTTTGAGAACCAAGGTATCAATACAGTAGGAGGCCACGCTCAAGTCCCTCGTACCTACACAAAGCGATAGCTACTCACAACCAACGCGATTAGGGGTTGTCAATCCCTTCACGGTCACTTACGGGAGTGAGATCTGATAGATATAATATTTTTGGTATTTTTGGTATAAAGATGCAAAGTAAAAAGTAAAAGCAAAGTAAAAAAAGCAAAGCAAGATTAAAGTGATGGAGATTGATATGATGAGAATAGACCCGGGGGCCATAGGTTTCACTAGTGGCTTCTCATAAGAGCATAAGTATTCTATGGTGGGTGAACAAATTACTGTTGAGCAATTGACAGAATTGAGCATAGTTATGAGAATATCTAGGCATGATCATGTGTATAGGCATCATGTTCGTGACAAGTAGATCGAAACGATTCTGCATCTACTACTATTACTCCACACATCGACCGCTATCCAGCATGCATCTAGAGTATTAAGTTAAAAACAGAGTAATGCCTTAAGCAAGATGACATGATGTAGAGAGATAAATTCATGCAATATGAAATAAACCCCATCTTGTTATCCTCGATGGAAACGATACAATACGTGCCTTGCTGCCCCTTCTGTCACTGGGTAAGGACACCGCAAGATCGAACCCAAAGCTAAGCACTTCTCCCATGACAAGAACTACCAATCTAGTTGGCCAAACCAAACGGATAATTCGAAGAGACTTGCGAAGATAACCAATCATACATAAAAGAATTCAGAGAAGATTCAAATATTATTCATAGATAGACTTGATCATAAACCCACAATTCATCGGTCTAAACAAACACACCGCAAAAAGAAGATTACATTGAATAGATCTCCACAAGAGAGGGGGACAACTTTGTATTGAGATTCAAAGAGAGAGAAGAAGCCATCTAGATACTAACTATGGACCCAAAGGTCTAAGGTAAACTACTCACACTTCATCGGAGAGGCTATGATGATGTAGAAGCCCTTCGTGATGACGGCCCTCTTCCGGCGGAGCTCCAGAACAGGCCCCAAGATGGGATCTCGTGGATACAGAAAGTTACAGCGGTGGAATTAGGTTTTTGGCTCCTATTCTGATCGTTTGGGGTTACGTGTGTATATATAGGAGGAAGAAGTACGTCGGTGGAGCACGGAGGGGCCCACGAGGCAGGGGGCGCGCCCCCCACCCTCGTGACCTCCTCTTTGACCCCCCTCAAATAGGGTCCAAGTCTCCTGGATCACGTTCGGTGAGAAAATCACGTTCCCGAAGATTTTATTCCGTTTGGACTCCATTTGATATTTTGTTTATCCGAAACACTGAAATAGGCAAAAAACAGCAATTCTAGGTTGGGCCTCCAGTTAATAGGTTAGTCCCAAAAATAATATAAAAGTAGAAAATAAAGCCCAATATAGTCCAAAACAGTAGATAATATAGCATGGAGCAATCAAAAATTATAGATACATTGGAGACGTATCAGGCATCCCCAAGCTTAATTCCTGCTCGTCCTCGAGTAGGTAAATGATAAAAAGAGAATTTTTGATGCGGAGTGCTACTTGGCATAATTTCAATGCAAATCTTCTTAATCGTGGTATGAATATTCAGATTAGAAAGATTCAAGACAAAGTTTATATTGACACAAAAATAATAATACTTCAAGCATACTAACAAAGCAATCATGTCTTCTCAAAAAACATGGCCAAAGAAAGTTATCCCTACAAAATCATATAGTCTGGCTATGCTCCATGTTCACCACACAAAGTATTTAAATCATGCACAACCCCGATGACAAGGCAAGCAATTGTTTCATACTCTAACTTTTTCAAAACTTTTTCAATCTTCACGCAATACATGAGCGTGAGCCATGGATATAGCACTATAGGTGGAATAGAAGGGTGGTTGTGGAGAAGACAAAAAGGAGGAGAAGATAGTCTCACATTAACTAGGCGTATCAACGGGCTATGGAGATGCCCATCAATAGATATCAATGTGAGTGAGTAGGGATTGCCATGCAACGGATGCACTAGAGCTATAAATGTATGAAAGCTCAACAAAAGAAACTAAGTGGGTGTGCATCCAACTTGCTTTCTCATGAAGACCTAGGGCAATTTTGAGGAAGCCATCATTGGAATATACAAGCCAAGTTCTATAATGAAAAATTCCCACTAGTATATGAAAGTGACAACATATGAGACTCTCTATATGAAGAACATGGTGCTACTTTGAAGCACAATATATGAGACTCGCTATATCATGGTGCTACTTTGAAGCACAAGTGTGGAAAAAAGGATAGTAGCATTGTCCCTTTTTATTTATTTTCTTTTTTGGGGGCCTTTTTTTTCTTTGGACTTTCTCTTTTTTATTTGGAACAATGCTCTATTGAATGATGATCATCACACTTTTATTTATTTACAACTCAATGATTACAACTCGATTCTAAAACAAAGTATGACTCTATATGGATGCCTCCGGCAGTGTACCGGGATATGCAATGAATCAAGAGTTACAAGTATGAAGAAATTATGATCGGTGGCTTTGCCACAAATACTATGTCAACTACATGATCATGCTAAGCAATATGACAATGATGAATGTGTCATGATGAACTAGATGGTGGAAAGTTGCATGGCAATATATCTCGGAATGGCTATGGAAATGCCATAATAGGTAGGTATGGTGGCTGTTTTGAGGAAGGTATATGGTAGGTGTATGATACTGGCGAAAGGTGCGTGGTATTAGAGAGGCTAGCAAAGGTGGAAGGGTGAGAGTGCGTATAATCCATGGACTCAACATTAGTCATAAAGAACTCATATACTTATTGCTAGAAGTTATCAAAGCAAAGTATTACGCGCATGCTCCTAGGGGGATAGATTGGTAGGAAAAGACCATCGCTCGTCCCCGACCGCCACTCATAAGGAAGACAATCAATAAATAAATCATGCTCCGACTTCATCACATAACGGTTCACCATACGTGCATGCTACGGGAATCACAAACTTTAACACAAGTATTCTTTAAATTCACAACTACTCAACTAGCATGACTTTAATATTATCACC
Source organism: Triticum dicoccoides (assembly GCF_002162155.2). Taxonomy (NCBI): domain Eukaryota; kingdom Viridiplantae; phylum Streptophyta; class Magnoliopsida; order Poales; family Poaceae; genus Triticum; species Triticum dicoccoides. The sequence continues at coordinate 550,107,102 of NC_041388.1, read as the reverse complement.
TCCATATCTCAAAACAATTATCATGTTTCAATCTATTCTTAGTATTCAACACACTCAAAAGAAAGTTTCACAAATCTTGAATACCAAGCATATTATTATTAAGCAAATTACCATGCTATTTAAAGACTCTCAAAATAATTTAAGTGAAGCATGAGACATCAATAGTTTCTTTAAAACAAATCCACCATCGTGCTCTAAAAGATCTAAGTGAAGCACATAGAGCAAAATTATAACACTCAAAAGATGTAAGTGAAGCACATAGAGCAAAATTATAACGCTCAAAAGATATAAGTGAAGCACATAGAGCAAAACTACTTAGCTTAAAAGATATAAGTGAAGCACATAGAGTATTCTATCAAATTTTAATTCATGTATGGCTCTCTCAAAAGGTGTGTACAGCAAGGATGATTGTGGCATAATAAGATACAAAGACACAAATAATACAAGCCGCTCCAAGCAAAACACATATCATGTTGGTGAATAAAAATATAGCTCCAAGTAAATTACCGATGGAAGTGGACGAAAGAGGGGATGCCTTCCGGGGCACCCCCAAGCTTTGACTTTTTGGTGTCATTGGATTATCTTGGGGGTGCCATGGGCATCCCCAAGCTTAGGCTCTTGCCACTCCTTTTTCCATGATCCATCAAAAGAATTCACCTAAAACTTGAAAACTTCACAACACAAAACTCAAAATAGAAAACTCGTGAGCTCCGTTAGCGAAAGAAAACAAAAGACCACTTCAAGGTACTGTAATGAACTCATTCTTTATTTATATTGGTGTTAAACCTACTGTATTCCAACTTCTCTATGGATTATAAACTATTTTACTAGCCATAGATTCATCAAAATAAGCAAACAACACACGAAAAACAGAATCTGTCAAAAACAGAATAGTCTGTAGTAATATGTAGCTAGCGCAAGATCTGGAACCCCAAAAATTCTAAAATAAATTGCTGTACGTGAGGAATTTATCTATTAATCATCTTCACAAATAACTAACTAAATATTACTCTTCAAATAAAAATGACAGCAGTTCTCGTGAGCGCTAAAGTTTCTGTTTTTTACAGCAAGTTCAACAAGACTTTCCCCAAGTCTTCCCAACGGTTCTACTTGGCACAAACACTAATTAAACACAAAAAACACAACTAAAACAGAGGATAAATAATTTATTTATTACTAAACAGGAGCAAAAAGCAAGGAATAAAAATAAAATTGGGTTGCCTTCCAACAAGCGCTATCGTTTAACGCCCCTAGCTAGGCATAAAGCGAGGATAGATCTAGGTATTGCCATCTTTGGTAGGCAATCCATAAGTGGCTCTCATGATAGTTTCATATGGAAATTTTATTTTATTTCAAGTAAAGTGTTCCATGCCCTTTTTTAATGGAAATTGGAATCTAATATTCCCTTCCTTCATATCAATAATCGCACCAACCGTTCTAAGGAAAGGTCTACCAAGAATAATAGGGCAAGAAGGATTGCAATCTATATCAAGAACAATGAAATCTACGGGCACATGATTCCTATTTGCAACAATAATAACATCATTAATCCTTCCCATAGGTTTCTTAATAGTGGAATCCGCAAGATTCAAGTTTAGAGAGCAATCATCAAAATTACGGAAATCTAGTAAATCACACAAAGTCTTGGGAATAGTAGAGACACTAGCACCCAAATCACACAAAGCATAAAACTCATGATCTTTAATTTTAATTTTAATAGTTGGTTCCCACTCATCATAGAGTTTTCTAGGGATAGAAACTTTCAACTCAAGTTTTTCTTCATAAGATTGCATCAAGGCATCAACAATATGTTCGATGAAGGCTTTATTTTGACTATAAGCATGTGGAGAATTTAGCACGGATTGCAACAAGGAAATACAATCAATTAAAGAACAAATTTCATAATTAAATTCCTTGAAATCCAATATAGTGGGTTTAGCAACATCTAGATTTTTATTTATTTCAATCCCACTTTCATCAATTTCATCATTAAGATCTAAATACTCTGAATTTTTAGAACGCCTTCTAGGTAAAGGAAGATCATATTCAGTTTCATCAAGATTTATATTGCAAAACAAAGATTTAATAGGGGACACATCAATAACTTTTCGATCTTCATCTTGATTTTCATAGGAATTGGAGGAACACGCTTTAATAAAGGCATCTTTGGAAGCACGCATCCTAGCGGTTCTTTCCTTGCACTCATCAATGGAAATTCTCATGGCTTTGAGAGACTCATTGATATCATGCTTAGGAGGAATAGATCTAAGCTTTAAAGAATCAATCTCAAGAGAAATTCTATCAACGTTCCTAGCCAAATCATCAACTTTAAGCAATTTCTCCTCAAGCAAAGCATTAAAATTCTTTTGTGAATTCATAAATTATTTAACACTATTCTCAAATTCAGAGGGCATCTTATTATAATTTCCATAAGAGTTGTTGTAGGAATTCCCATAATTATTAGAAGGATTATCACGATATGGCCTAGGATTAAAATTCCCTCTATAAGTGTTGTTACCAAAATTATTCCTACCAACAAAATTCACATCCATAGATTCATTGTTATTATCAATCAAAGTAGACAAAGGCATATCATTAGGATCAGAAGAAACACTCTCAGTAGCAAATAATTTCATAAGTTCATCCATCTATCCACTCAACACATTAATTTCTTCTATCGCATGCACTTTTTTATTAGAAGATCTTTCAGTATGCCATTGAGAATAATTAACCATAATATTATCTAGGAGTTTAGTAGCATCTCCTAAAGTGATTTCCATAAAAGTGCCTCCTGCGGCCGAATCTAAAAGATTTCTAGAAGCAAAATTCAATCCGGCATAAAAAATTTGTATGATCATCCACAAATTCAAACCATGAGTCGGGCAATTACGTATCATTAATTTCATTCTCTCCCAAGCTTGTGCAACATGTTCATGATCAAGTTGCTTAAAATTCATAATATCATTTCTAAGTGAGATGATCTTAGCGGGAGGAAAATACTTAGAGATAAAAGCATCTTTGCACTCATTCCAAGAATCAATACTATTTTTAGGCAAAGATGAAAACCAAGCTTTAGCACGATCTCTAAGCGAAAAAGGAAATAGCTTCAATTTAACGACATCATTATTGACATCTTTTTTCTTTTGCATATCACATAAATCAATGAAGCTATTCAGATGAATAGCGGCATCTTCACTAGGAAGGTCGGCGAATTGATCTTTCATAACAAGATTCAACAAAGCAATATCAATTTCACAAGATTCGGCATCAGTAAGAGGAGCAATCGGAGTGCTAAGGAAATCATTATTATTGGTATTGGTGAAGTCACACAATTTGGTAGTATCTTGAGCCATCGCGACAAACAAGCAATCTAACACATGAGCAAACAAAAAGCAAGCGGGCAAAAGAGGCAAATAGAGAGGGAGGATAGAGAGAGAGAGAGAGGGCGAATAAAACGGCAAGGGTGAATTGGGGGAAGAGGAAAACGAGAGGCAAATGGCAAATAATGTAATGCGAGAGATAGGGATTGTGATGGGTACTTCGTATGTTAACTTTTTGCGTAGACTCCCCAGCAACGGCGCCAGAAGTACTTCTTGCTACGTCTTTAGCTTGCGTTGGTTTTTCCCGAAGAGGAAGGGATGATGCAGCAGAGTAGCGTAAGTATTTCCCTCAGTTTTTGAGAACCAAGGTATCAATCCAGTAGGAGACCACGCTCAAGTCCCTCGTACCTGCACAAAGCGATAGCTATTCACAACCAACGCGATTAGGGGTTGTCAATCCCTTCACGGTCACTTACGAGAGTGAGATCTGATAGATATAATATTTTTGGTATAAAGATGCAAAGTAAAAAGTAAAAGCAAAGTAAAAAAGCGAAGCAAGATTAAAGTGATGGAGATTGATATGATGAGAATAGACCCGGGGGCCATAGGTTTCACTAGTGGCTTCTCTCAAGAGCATAAGTATTCTACGGTGGGTGAACAAATTACTGTTGAGCAATTGACAGAATTGAGCATAGTTATGAGAATATCTAGGCATGATCATGTATATAGGCATCACAACCGTGACAAGTAGATCGAAACGATTCTGCATCTACTACTATTACTCCACTCATCGACCGCTATCCAGCATGCATCTAGAGTATTAAGTTAAAGATAGAGTAATGCCTTAAGCAAGATGACATGATGTAGAGAGATAAATTCATGCAATATGAAATAAACCCCATCTTGTTATCCTCGATGGCAACAATACAATACGTGCCTTGCTGCCCCTTCTGTCACTGGTAAGGACACCAGAAGATCGAACCCAAAGCTAAGCACTTCTCCCATGGCAAGAACTACCAATCTAGTTGGCCAAACCAAATGGATAATTCGAAGAGACTTGCAAAGATAACCAATCATACATAAAAGAATTCAGAGAAGATTCAAATATTATTCATAGATAGACTTGATCATAAACCCACAATTCATCGGTCTCAACAAACACACCACAAAAAGAAGATTACATCGAATAGATCTCCACAAGAGAGGGGGAGAACTTTGTATTGAGATTCAAAGAGAGAGAAGAAGCCATCTAGCTACTAACTATGGACCCGAAGGTCTGAGGTAAACTACTCACACTTCATCGGAGAGGCTATGATGATGTAGAAGCCCTCCGTGATGACGGCCCTCTTCTGGCGGAGCTCCGAAACAGGCCCCAAGATGGGATCTCATGGATACAGAAAGTTGCGGCAGTGGAATTAGGTTTTTGGCTCCTGTTCTAATCGTTTGGGGGTACATGTGTATATATAGGAGGAAGAAGTACGTCGGTAGAGCACCGAGGGGCCCATGAGGCAGGGGGCGCGCCCCCCACCCCCGTGACCTCCTCTTTGACCCCTTGGAGTAGGGTCCAAGTCTCCTGGATCATGTTCGGTGAGAAAATCACGTTCTCGAATATTTTATTCCGTTTGGACTCCGTTTGATATTCTGTTTATCCGAAACACTAAAATAGGCAAAAAACAACAATTCTGGGCTGGGCCTCCGGTTAATAGGTTAGTCCCAAAAGTAATATAAAAGTGGAAAATAAAACCCAATATAGTCCAAAACAGTAGAGAATATAGCATGGAGCAATCAAAAATTATAGATACGTTGGAGATGTATCAGTGGGGAAGTGGATCAGGGGTCGAGCGTCGGGCTCTCCCCTGGCAGCGTTGTAGGGAGAGGGTGGGGTTTGGGGCGGTCTAGGTTAGGTCAGGGGCTGGGGGAGTTATACGGGGCGGCTGGGCCGGTTGGCCCAGCGCGAGGGGAGGGGTTGTTTCTTTTTTTTACAAAAAAATGCTATGCAATATTTGAGCTGCCAAAAGGAGTTCTGTAAAATGTGGGCTTGAACGAATAAATACATTACAATATTTTGCACCTGCCACAAAAAGTTTGGGAGGAGTTTGAATTGATTTGGATTTTTCACAAATGGAAAAGCATTTAAAAATGTTGATTTGGAACTGCATTAATTCCCAGAGGAAATTAGCTATCTCAAATGATGTTGAATCACTCATGACATTTAGTTAGTGAAAATTTGCAACCCAGCGAACATTTTTGTTTTACTGTTTGGAGAAATAATTTATTTGACTTTATTTTAAAATTGAATTTGAATTGGTTTTGAATCAAAGTGAGATTAGCAATAGTAACAATGATGACTTGGCATCATTAGTAGGGGATTACTGTAGCTTGATTATCCGGGCATTACAGCAGTCCGATGAGTGTTGAGGCTCGCGGCGGGCATCAATATTTTCTGACCTTCACAGATGATTTGAGCAGATATGGGTATATATCTACTTGATGAAACATAAGTCTGAAACATTTGAAAAGTTCAAAGAATTTCAGAGTGAAGTGGAAAATCATCGTAACAAGAAAATAAAGTTTCTATGATCTGATCGCGGAGGCGAATATCTGAGTTATGAGTTTGGTCTTCATTTAAAACAATGTGGAATAGTTTCACAACTCACGCCACCTGGAACACCACAGCGTACGTAATGGTGTGTCCGAACGTCATAACCGTACTTCATTAGACATGGTGTGATCTATTATGTCTCTTACTGATTTACCACTATCGTTTTGGGGTTATGCATTAGAGACAGCTGCATTCACGTTAAATAGGGCACCATCTAAATCTGTTGAGACGACACCGTATGAACTATGGTTTGGCAAGAATCCTAAGTTGTTGTTTCTTAAAGTTTGGGTTTGCGATGCTTATGTGAAAAAGCTTCAGCCTGATACGCTCAAACCCAAATCGGAGAAGAGCGTCTTCATAGGATACCCAAAAGAAATTGTTTGCTATACCTTCTATCACAGATCCAAAGGCAAGATATTTGTTGCTAAGAATGGATCCTTTCTAGAGAAGGAGTTTCTCTCAAAAGAAGTGAGTGGGAGGAAAATAGAACTTGATGACGTAGTTGTACGTTCTCTCGAATTGTAAAGTAGTTCATCACAGAAATCAGTTCCAGTGATGCCTACACCAATTAGTGAGGAAGCTAATGATGATGATCATGAAACTTCAAATCAAGTTACTACTGAACTTCGTAGGTCAACCAGAGTACGTTCCGCACCAGAGTGGTACGGTAATCCTGTTCTGGAAGTCATGTTACTAGACCATGATGAACCTATGAACTATGAGGAAGCGATGATGAGCCCATATTCCACGAAATGGCTTGAGGTAAGAAGACCGACGCTGTATGAGATGGGATCCATGTATGAGAACAAAGTATGGACTTTGGTTGACTTGCCCGATGATTGGCAAGCCATAGAAAATAAATGGATCTTCAATAAGAAGACTGACGCTGATGGTAATGTTACTGTCTATAATGCTTGACTTGTTGCGAAAGGTTTTTGACAAGTTCAATGAGTTGACTACGATGAGACCTCACTCGTAGTGATGCTTAAGTCTGTCCGAATCATTTTAGCAATTGCCACATTTTATGATTATGAAATTTGGCAAATGGATGTCAAAACTGCATTCATTAATGGAGATCTTAAAGAAGAGTTGTATATGATGCAACTAGAAGGTTTTGTCGATCCAAAAGGTGCTAACAAAGTGTGCAAGCTCCAGCGATCCATTTATGGACTGGTGCAATCCTCTCAGAGTTGGAATATACGCTTTGATAGTGTGATCAAAGCATATGGTTTTATACAGACTTTTGGAGAAGCCTATATTTACAAGAAAGTGAGCGGGAGCTCTGTAGCTGTAACATCCCAAATTTTCAATTTGGAATGTTATACATTAGATCATCATTGCATATCATATTTTATTGCTGTTGGGCCTGATCCAGAAATTCTACGCAACTCAAGGACCCACGGAGAGAGTTGTGGATTTCATTATTTTCATATTTGAGTTTTCTCAAATTCTGAAAATATGATCATTTGATTTTATTTATTTTATCTTCAATTATTTCAATTATAAAAATAAGTGAGAGGGAATAAAATGACTTTCCCAAAATAAAGAAATGTTGAGGATTTAATAAAAAAATCAAATAAGATTTTTATTTTGGAGTTTTTCGCTGTTTTATTTGAATTTAGGAAAAATGAGTGTTTTTCAAAATTGCACTTAGGCCCCAAATAAATGTTCACTTTGTTCGGCTTGATTTTAAAAGTCAGGGAAAATTTATTGCGGGATTTTCGGAGTCCATTTAGTATTTCATTTCTTTCTTTTTCTGCATGTCAAATTATTTTTAAAAAACGGACCGACCTAACCGGGCCGTGTCCGACTAGGACACTTGGCCCGGCCGGCCTTTAAAGCCGCGAGGGCCCGAGCCAGCCACAGTCACCCCAGCCCCCGAAACCCTAGCCGCTACTCGCCTCGATCCGTGCACCGCCATCGCGCGAGCTCGCCGCCCCTCGCCTCGCCGCCACCCGCCGCACCGGAGCCGTGCTGCCGCCGCCGCCGTCTCGCCGGAGCCGCCCGAGGTAGCCGCCGTTGCCTCGGTTTTCGCAAAGAAAACCGATCAGGTTTAAAAAAAACCTAGATCCGTTTTTTAGATCTGTTCGGTTTATTTTCGCTGGTTTAATTATTTAGCGAATAGCCGCTTTTTCGTTTGTTTTTACGAACGGTATTCGTCGTTTAGCCGTAGACAGCGAACGTTTGTTCGTTAGCCTGTTCGTCGTTTTTCTTTTTCTCGGATTTTCCGCGATTATTTTTGATTGCGATTTCTGATCCGATTTTCGTTTTAGTTTAACTTTTTGCTCGTTTATCGGAGTCAGGCGATTCAAGCGCCTGGAGTTTTGTCTCGAAACCTTCCGTTTTAACCAACTCAAACAAGTTTTTGCTTCTGTAAAATTTGACTTAGATCCAGATTAGTAAATGAAGTTTGTTTCTTTTGCCGTTTGCTTTTCGTTGCTTTGTTTGATTTGATTCTTTTTGCAAACCGGAGTTCTTAAGTTGAACTTTCTGGTTAGATTTCTTATTTGAGTTTTACCCGCATTAGATGAGTGCTTATTGTGTGCTTGTTTGTTTGCGATAGAGTACCCGGAGTGCGCTGCTTGCTACTTTGAATCTCTAGGTTTCACGGATCATCAGCAAGGCAAGTAACACTTTGATCATACCTCTTACTACCCAGTTTTGTTGCATTAGATCAATCCTCAAACATTGCATGATTAGGATCTAATTAAATTGTGGGTTTTGGGAAGTAGATGAGTGTAACGCCCACGATGTGTCTATATCTCCCACGTGTCGAAGCACGACTTAGAGGCATAACCGCATTGTAAGCAATGTCGCAAGTGAGGTAATCTTCACACAACCCATGTAATACATAAGGGAAAGAGATACATAGTTGGCTTACAATCGCCACTTCACACAATTACATGAATAAAGCATTACAACATCCAAAAACAATCAAGGTCCGGCTATGGAACTAGAATAAAAGAAGAACCCCAAATGCGACAAGGTCCCCGATCGACCCCAACTGGGCTCCAGTATTGATCAACTAGAACGAAACAACACCAAAGGACAAGATCTTCATCGAGCTCCTCCTTTAGCTTGGTTGCGTCATATGCACGGTTCAACGGCACCTGCAAGCTGGTTTTGGAAGTATCTGTGAGTCACGGGGACTTAGCAATCTCACACCCTCGCGATCAAGACTATTTAAGCTTATGGGTAAGGTAAAGGTATGATGTGGAGCTGCAGCAAGCGACTAGCATATTTGGTGGCTAACATATACGCAAAAGAGAGCGAGAAGAGAAGGCAAAGCACGTTCGAGAAATCTATGATCAAGAAGTGATCCTAGAACAACCTACATCAAGCATAACTCCAACACCGTGTTCACTTCCCGGACTCCGCCGAGAAGAGACCATCACGGTTACACACGCGGTTGATGCATTTTAATTAAGGTCAACTTCAGGTTTTCTACAACCGGACATTAACAAATTCCCATCTGCCCATAACCGCGGGCACGGCTTTCGAAAGTTCAATCCCTGCAGGGGTGTCCCAACTTAGCCCATCACAAGCTCTCACGGTCAACGAAGGATATTCCTTCTCCCAAGACATTCCGATCAGACTCGGCATCCAGGTTACAAGACATTTCGACAATGGTAAAACAAGTCCAGCAACACCGCCCGAATGTGCCGACAAATCCCGATAGGAGCTGCACATATCTCGTTCTCAGGGCACACTCAGATGAGCAGTCCGTACAACTAAAACAAGCCCTCGAGTTTCCCCGAGGTGGCGCTGCAAGGGGCTCTAGTTTGGACCAACACTCAGAGGAGCACTGGCCCGGGGGGTTAAAATAATGATGACCCTCAGGAGCGCGACACCCAAGGGAAAAGAAAAGGCTAGGTGGCGAATGGTAAAACCAATGTTGGGCATTGCTGGAGGAGTTTTATTCAAGGTGAACTGTCAAGGGGTTCCCATTATAGCCCAACCGCGTAAGGAACACAAAATCCGGGAACATAACACCGATATGACGGAAACTAGGGTGGCAAGAGTGGAACAAAACACCAGGCATAAGGCCGAGCCTTCCACCCTTTACCAAGTATATAGATGCATTAATTAAATAAGAGATATTGTGATATCCCAACAAGTAAGCAATGTTCCAACAAGGAACGATCTCCATGTTCCAACAAGGAACAAACTTCAATCTTCACCTGCAACTAACAACGCTATAAGAGGGGTTGAGCAAAGCGGTAACATAGCCAAACAATGGTTTGCTAGGACAAGGTGGGTTAGAGGCTTGGTTCACCAATATGGGAGGCATGATAAGCAAGTGGTAGGTATCGCAGCATAGGCATAGCAAAAGAGCGAGCAACTAAGCAAGCAAAGATAGAAGTGATTTCAAGGGTATGGTCATCTTTCCTGAAATCCCGCAAGGAAGAAGAACGAGTCCATGAAGAAGACAAACGGACGTAGCCAATGGATCCTCACACACACGACGTTATCGGAACCAACCCGAAGAAGCAACACCAAAAAGAAGCAAACAACATAGTAAACAACCAACACATAAACATGACATGATGCACAACCAAGTATGATGCATGTCCGGTTTAATTAGGCAAGGCATGGCAAAGTGCACAAGCAATCCTACAAATTAAGTGGAGCTCAATATGCAACGAGTTGCATATTGACGAAACACCACATGACTTATTTAGTTCTCTCTCGTTTAGGTACTCAAAAATATTCAATGTTGTTTAGCATGGCAAGGGGTGAAGCAAAACAAAACTACCTTTCTAGGCAAGTTTAAATGAGGCCGGAAACAACGAACAACAATTTCGGTAAATCCCCATATGCATATTTTAGATTTGGTGTTGTTCTGACCTAAACCATATTTTAGAGTTGTTAAACATGCAAAGCAATGTCACCATGTTAAACTAGGAATTTTTATACCTCATTTACATATAAAGTTTATTAGGTTTGGAGCTACGGTTATTTAGTTATGAATTAAAGCATTTTAGCAAGTTATAGGAGCAAATTTAATCAAACAGCATTTTAAATATTTTAAACATGATTGAAAGTTGGATCTAATTAACCTACACATAAATCTAAGCATTTTTCATATATAAGTTATTTACATGTAATGCACGGTTTGAGAGTTACAATATGCATGGAGCTTAGGGGTTAATCTGTAAAACTGCCAACTCTGGAATAAATAGGAAAATCGTCTTGTGGAAAAAAAAGGTGATACGGGCCAAAACAGCTAGCCTAGACCAAATGGAGGGGGGAAAAGAAGGGGCGTAGGGCAACCCACCATGGGCCAAGGCCCAGTTGATGAAGCAGCAAGCCGCAGCAAGGAAGTTGGGCCGGCTTGAGTTAGTGCGCTGGCCCAGGCGAGAGGAGGCAGGGCGCGGAGGAGAATGGGACTCTCCAGATCGAGGCGAGGCACTGGCGGATCGAGCAGTCGGTCGCGGTCAACACATGCGGCTGGACCGGGCGAGCTCCTCTGCTCGTCTCTGAAGAAAGACGGCAACGACAGGTACCGAGCGACAGAATTGGCGGCGGGAACGACGGGGAGCAGAGCTCCGGCGAGCGGGCGAAGGGGCGGCGAGGTACATGGCGTTCGGATCTGGCTGGAAACGGGCCTGGACGGCACCGGGCTTGAGGAGCTCAGAATCCATGGCGGCATCAATGACCGGGCGGCGCTGTTCGGAGCTCAGTTACCTGTGAGGACGGCCACGGCGGGAATTAGAGAGAGAGAGGGAGGAGATGATGACAGGAAGAAGGAAGAAGAAGAGGGGCGCGAGGGGCTGGCCTGTCGATGGCTTGCTCTGGTGGCCTCGGTCATGGCCACGTCGGCCGGTGGGGTTGAGGAGAAGCTCGGTAAGCTCCTCTTCTTCTGGAGCGAGAGGGTGCAGGCCCCAGGAGCGCGAGGCCCTTGCTCAGGAGGAGCCAGAGGCGCGGCGGATGAGTGCTGCTCGCGAGGTTGATCGAGGAGGGTATGGATTCGAAGGAAGCCATGGGAGGCTCTGGTTGGTGGGGGTCTATGGATTGGGCAGGGGAGAATGAGAGGATCCCGAGGTAGCTTGTGAGTTAGTGGCGGCGGCGGACACGGAATGGATGGGACATCCCCTAGGTTTTAGGGTTTTGTCTCAAATTAGAATAGAGGTCCTATATATATATATATATGGAAAGAGGGGAGTTTGGATCATCCGATCGAAATTGGACGGTTTAGAAAGAATAGGCTAGGGAGTCCAAATAAGAAAACGGTGACATTTTGTAGATGTTTGGGGATGATCCGGATCCAACGGTGACGACTGCCCGGGTCATGTCCGGGACAGCTTTTCGGACGCGCGCGCGAGGGGTTCAATGCACTGCGCAGAGAGGGGTAGGCATGGGCCTAGGTGGACTGTGGAGAGCGGGTTGGTCTGAGAGAAGAGGGGAGAGATGCAGCCCGGCACAATTTCCGGAGACCGAAAACGTCCGACGTTAGACCGGCTATATTGCCGCTATAGTTATCCGTTGGGGCGTCAAACGAACTCCGAATGCGACGAAAATTGATAGGCGGCCTACCTACAACATAAAAACACCGCACGCCAACTTTCATCCCATTCCGAGAACATTTTCCGGCCACTTATAAAATAATATTTTGGACATGCCGCGGGTGCGTGCAAGTGTGTCTGGGCTCAGAACGGACAACGGAGAGAACGAGGAGGCCGGGACGGATGCAAGTTTTGAAAACATGAAGATGCAATGCACATGATGACATGACAAGATGCAACACGCAAGCGAATGACATGGCAAAGACAGTGAATAACTGGAAGACACCTGGCACATCGGTCTCGGGGCATTACAACACTCCACCACTACGAGAGGATCTCGTCCCGAGATCTAGAATGGCACCGGAGGGAAAACAGAAGAGAAAGAGAAGAGGTAAAACTAAGTTGCTTCTTTGACAAACGAGCGAAACCAAAGAACCTTGAAAAGGTTGAGCACATTGAAAGAAAGAAAGCAACGGAGAAGAACAAAGTTGAAAGCACTCCGATTGAAAAGAGATGCAAGACTTTATAAGATAAAAAGAACTAGAAGAGAATACACAACACTCCGGTTAGATGGATAAGCATAGGAAAGAACATGATCTTTGATGAAACGAGATGATGGTTGAAGGAAGCAATAGCACAATGCCTCCGGAATGAAAGAATAGAAGTTCGATCGTCGGAACACAAGAACGGAGAAGAAAATGGCAACTCCTGCCACAAAAGAGCTAGAAAAGGCATACTTAGGAGAATGGTCGAATGGAGTAGTTGGAAGACCAACAACGAAAATAGTAACCTTGTAGTGGGCTTATGAAGAACATCTCAAAACTACGAGGTGAAATTCTGCCACTAACGAAAACGATAAATTGGATTGATACGAACAAGGAGACGAGAAGATTCTTTCACCGGGAGGATAAATGAAGAACTTGGATCATTTATAATCACCATAGATAGAAACAATCCTTAGGGAAGGCTTTAGGTGAAATATAACCCAAGATAATTCCAACGAAGAGGTTGATGGATTTAAAATATCTCATTCTTAACAACATTCGAATCATGAAACGTGAACTCAGATTATCAAGAATGACAAAATACCATCTCCAATGATACGGAAGAAAGAATTGCACTCCGGATTACAATATGAAGAAAGCTTGAGCTTCTTAGAAAAGAATCTCGATGAAAAAGTTGGAGAAGGAATTAAATCCTTGATGAACCATCATGTAGAACCTCCATGAAGAACTCCGGTAACAAAAGGATAACGAGAAAAAGAGAAGTTGAAAAACACAAGGTGAAGCCTTGCGATGATTTAAATGGTGCTTTGCGACAAGACAAAGTGGAAACTTGGTACCCCGGAAAAGAAAGATGAGCAAAAGAAACCAAGAATTTTTCAATGAACCTCCGGAATAAGGAATTGAATCACTTGTAAGAAACAAGAATAATAATTACATTATGCTTATCCTTCACCAATTCAAATAGATGAAAAGCAATGGAATTGGCATACTACTTATTCTCGTAGAAAGGATTAAGATAGATATAGCACAAACTTGAGAAGGTCTTCAACGAACCACCGGTAGGATCGAAACAACGAATGAATTGGTATGATAAAGAAGGAAGAGAAATCTTAAACGAACCACCGTAAGGATTGAAAAAGAACGAATAAAAGATAACAAATCACCGGGAAGAATTAGCAAATAAACGAAGATGCCTGAGAGAAATTAGATCCATGATAACGAAGAGCTCACGAGCTGATTTGAGGATATTTGAACGATGCACCGGTAAGATTTAGAGAAAAAGAGCTGAAAGCTGAGAATGAATAATTCTTCTGAAATGATGGGCTCCAGAGGAAAGAAATTAAAACAACTCATGAAATGCTCTGGATGGATGAAAAGAATTTTCACAATCAAAACAATTATGAGAGGATGGCAACAAGCTATAATCACGAATCTTGAAGAGAATGGAGCAAGATTAAAACAAACTCTTCTTCGGTCTTCAAAACCCGAGAATGATGATGAGAAACACCACCATGAATTATTTAGACACTCCGGAAGAATCAAAAACGAAGAAGTTGATCCAACGATGAAAAGAATTTGACCGATCTTGGAGAAATACATATGACTGATGGTAATTCATTCTTACGTCAAACTTGGAAAAGGATTTGAGATTTGACTCCGGGAAAAATTAGAAGAGTCAGGTAAGATCCTGGGAAAAGACCTGTGGGTTAGGGCCCACTCAAAAGAAACACCATTGAAATGATTTAAAAGATAAGTTGCACCGGTTGAATTAAATGACTTGAATGAGGGAACATCCTCGAAAGAGCTTGAACGAATGTAGAGTGGAAACACGAATCTTCGAGATATCTTCAGCACTCCGGAACAATTGAGTAGCAAGCGGGGAATGATAATGAGGTGCACCTGCATAAGGAAACATTTAAAATGAGAAAAGGATATGATCAACAAAGCTTGACTTGAAACCACCGGAGATGAAAAGAATGAAGAATGGCGAACTAGTAGAACATCTTCTTGAGAACCACCGGGTAAGAATATTGACGGAAACGAATGGAGAGACTTCACATGAATAAAAGGATACTTGAATAAGAAATATGGTTCCTCGAAGAAACAAGGGTGGGAGGGAGGGAAAAACAAAGGCAGCTTGGGACGAATGAAACAAACACCGTTGAGAAGAAGTGATAATTGATCTTGTGGGAGTTGAAATGATCGGATCCACTTGAAGAGAAATACGCCGGTTGAAAATGATTGTCATGATAATCTCGATTATCAAGAAGGATTAGTATTCACATAGAAATATGAGAACACCATTTAGAGAAGGTATGGAATCAACATTTGACTTCGAAGCAACTCGAATACCACAACTCAAAACAAACAAAGGATTGGCTTGCCGAGTAAGCCGGAACAAACATATGATAGAGATTTCGTCCGAAGTTTTCGTGGTGGGGCCTACACGGGCTCGATCGTATAGCACCATCATGTACAAGGCAGTGCACATGACATACGAAGCGTCCCCGAGTCGGCATAGCCAAGGACTCTTTAAGACACAACGAGACCACTGTAAAACCAACCGTAGATAGGCGGACCACTAGACGTCGAACCCCAATTTCATATCGTACATCTGTCGGAAAGATATCCTAAGAGCTACTTGAATTCCCACTTATAAACTCCCGAATTTTTCCCGGTTATGCAATCAGGTGTTGGGGATACAGGGGAAGCATAATATCTCACCCAAAACTAGCAAATCCTACATCCAGCTGTATCCATCCTTCAACACATAACCAAGAAACCTTCAGAAATCATCTACCTCAACCTTCGAAAAGCATCCGTTATACGAGTTATGGCAATACTCCCGAACTCCCGCCCCAGTACTGGGTGGCGTCGAGGTTATCTCACCAACAACTGCATAAAAGAGATTTCGATGTCGGCGAACTAAACTCAGGTATTCCAGAACTGCAACGATAAAATTGTGACGACAACACCTCGGAGCTCAACTCCCCGGGACACTGCCACAACCCCTAAATGTCAGGAGGCACCAAGAACAATTTTCTCGTCACAAAACCATCGGAACGATTCCAAGATACCCGCGTGATCCTAAAAAAATTTAAATGAAATTTGAGAAGAGAAGAGTCAAAACTCTACGTCAAGATGCCTTACCAGAGCACTGAAGGGACTGGGGAGTAGAAAGAATTCCTAAACTCTCTGATATATAATTCCTAAAAGACTCAAAACATTTTTCTAGACTCAACTCGTCAGCTAATTCGATCAAGCAGGGGGGCTCCAAAGGTCGGGGAAGGCTCTGATACCAACTTGTAATGTCCACGATGCGGCTATATCTCCCACGTGTCAAAGCACGACTTAGAGGCATAACCGCATTGTAAGCAATGTCGCAAGTGAGGTAATCTTCACACAACCCATGTAATACATAAGGGAAAGAGATACATAGTTGGCTTACAATCGCCACTTCACACAATTACATGAATAAAGCATTACAACATCCAAAAACAATCAAGGTCCGGCTACGGAACCAGAATAAAAGAAGAACCCCAAATGCGACAAGGTCCCCGATCGACCCCAACTGGGCTCCACTACTGATCAACTAGAATGAAACAACACCAAAGGACAAGATCTTCATCGAGCTCCTCCTTGAGCTTGGTTGCGTCATATGCACGGTTCAACGGCACCTGCAAGCTGGTTTTGGAAGTATCTGCGAGTCACGGGGACTCAGCAATCTCACACCCTCACGATCAAGACTATTTAAGCTTATGGGTAAGGTAAAGGTATGATGTGGAGCTGCAGCAAGCGACTAGCATATTTGGTGGCTAACATATACGCAAAAGAGAGCGAGAAGAGAAGGCAAAGCACGTTCGAGAAATCTATGATCAAGAAGTGATCCTAGAACAACCTATATCAAGCATAACTCCAACACCGTGTTCAATTCCCGGACTCCGCCGAGAAGAGACCATCATGGTTACACACGCGGTTGATGCATTTTAATTAAGGTCAACTTCAGGTTTTCTACAACCGGACATTAACAAATTCCCATCTGCCCATAACCGCGGGCACGGCTTTCGAAAGTTCAATCCCTGCAGGGGTGTCCCAACTTAACCCATCACAAGCTCTCACGGTCAACGAAGGATATTCCTTCTCCCAAGAAATTCCGATCAGACTCGGCATCCAGGTTACAGGACATTTCGACAATGGTAAAACAAGTCCAGCAACACCGCCCGAATGTGCCGACAAATCCCGATAGGAGCTGCACATATCTCGTTCTCAGGGCACACTCAGAAGAGCAGTCCGTACAACTAAAACCAGCCCTCGAGTTCCCCCGAGGTGGCGCTGCAAGGGGCTCTAGTTTGGACCAACACTCATAGGAGCACTGGCCCGGGGGGGTTAAAATAATGATGACCCTCAGGAGCGCGACTCCCAAGGGAAAAGAAAATGCTAGGTGGCGAATGGTAAAACCAATGTTGGGCATTACTGGGGGAGTTTTATTCAAGGCGAACTGTCAAGGGGTTCCCATTATAGCCCAACCGCGTAAGGAACGCAAAATCCGGGAACATAACACCGATGTGACGGAAACTAGGGTGACAAGAGTGGAACAAAACACCAGGCATAAGGCCGAGCCTTCCACCCTTTACCAAGTATATAGATGCATTAATTAAATAAGAGATATTGTGATATCCCAACAAGTAAGCAATGTTCCAACAAGGAACGATCTCCATGTTCTTACAAGGAACAAACTTCAATCTTCACCTGCAACTAACAACGCTATAAGAGGGGCTGAGCAAAGCGGTAACATAGCCAAACAACGGTTTGCTAGGACAAGGTGGGTTAGAGGCTTGGTTCACCAATATGGGAGGCATGATAAGCAAGTGGTAGGTATCGCAGCATAGGCATAGCAAAAGAGCGAGCAACTAAGCAAGCAAAGATAGAAGTTATTTCGAGGGTATGGTCATCTTGCCTGAAATCCCGCAAGGAAGAAGAATGAGTCCATGAAGAAGAAAAATGGACGTAGCCAACGGATCCTCACACACACGACGTTATCGGAACCAACCCGAAGAAGCAACACCGGAAAAAAGCAAACAACATAGTAAACAACCAACACATAAACATGACATGATGCACAACCAAGTATGATGCATGTCCGGTTTAATTAGGCATGGCATGGCAAAGTGCACAAGCAATCCTACAAATTAAGTGGAGCCCAATATGCAACGAGTTGCATATTGACGAAACACCACATGACTTATTTAGTTCTCTATTGTTTAGGTACTCAACAATATTCAATGTTGTTTAGCATGGCAAGGGGTGAAGCAAAACAAAACTACCTATCTAGGCAAGTTTAAATGAGGTCGGAAACAACGAACAACAATTCCGGTAAATCCCCATATGCATATTTTAGATTTGGTGTTGTTCTGACCTAAACCATATTTTAGAGTTGTTAAACATGCAAAGCAATGTCACCATGTTAAACTAGGCATTTTTATACCTCATTTACATATAAAGTTTATTAGGTTTGGATCTACGGTTATTTAGTTATGAATTAAAGCATTTTAGCAAGTTATAGGAGCAAATTTAATCAAACAGCATTTTAAATATTTTAAACATGATTGAAAGTTGGATATAATTAACCTACACATAAATCTAAGCATTTTTCATATATAAGTTATTTACATGTAATGCACGGTTTGAGAGTTACAATATGCATGGAGCTTAGGGGTTAATCTGTAAAACTGCCAACTCTGGAATAAATAGGAAAATCATCCTGTGGAAAAAAAAGGTGATACGGGCCAAAACAGCTAGCCTAGCCCAAATGGAGGGGGGAAAAGAAGGGGCGCAGGGCAACCCACCATGGGCCAAGGCCCAGTTGATGAAGCAGCAAGCCGCAGCAAGGAAGCTGGGCCGGCTTGAGTCAGTGCGCTGGCCCAGGCGAGAGGAGGCAGGGCGCAGAGGAGACTAGGCCTCTCCAGATCGAGGCAAGGCACTGGCGGATCGAGTAGTCGGTCGCGGTCAATGCATGCGGCTGGACTGGGTGAGCTCCTCTGCTCGTCTCTGAAGAAAGACGGCAGCGACAGGTACCGAGCGACAGAATTGGCGGCGGGAACGGCGGGGAGCAGAGCTTCGGCGAGTAGGCGAAGGGGCGGCGAGGTACATGGCGTTCGGATCTGGCTGGAAATGGGCTTGGACGGCACCGGGCTTGAGGAGCTCAGCATCCATGGCGGCATCCATGACCGGGCGGCGCTGTTCGGAGCTCAGTTACCTGCGAGGACGGCCACGGCGGGAATTAGAGAGAGAGAGGGAGGAGATGACGACAGGGAGAAGGAAGAAGGAGAGGGGCACGAGGGGTTGGCCTGTCGACGGCTTGCTCCGGTGGCCTCGGTCATGGCCACGTCGGCCGGTGGGGTTGAGGAGAAGCTCGGTAACCTCATCTTCTTCTGGAGCGAGAGGGTGCAGGCCCCAGGAGCGCGAGGCCCTTGCTCGGGAGGAGCCAGAGGCGCGGCGGATGAGTGTTGCTCGCGAGGTGGATCGAGGAGGGGATGGATTCGAAGGAAGCCATGGGAGACTCTGGTTGGTGGGGATCTATGGATTGGGCAGGGGAGAATGAGAGGATCCCGAGGTAGCTTGTGAGTTGGTGGCGGCGGTGGACATGGAATGGATGGGACATCCCCTAGGTTTTAGGGTTTTGTCTCAAATTAGACTAGAGGTCCTATATATATATATATATATATATATATGGAAAGAGGGGAGTTTGGATCATCCGATCAAAAATGGACGGTTCAGAAAGAATAGGCTAGGGAGTCCAAATAAGAAAACAGTGACGTTTTGTAGACGTTTGGGGATGATCCGGATCCAACGGTGACGACTGTCCGGGTCATGTCCGGGACAGCTTTTCAGACACGCGCGCGAGGGGTTCAATGCACTGCGCAGAGAGGGGTAGGCATGGGCCTAGGTGTACTGTGGAGAGCGGGTTGGTCTGAGAGAAGAGGGGAGAGATGCAGCCCGGCACAATTTCTGGAGACCGAAAATGTCCGATGTTAGACCGGCTATATTGCCGCTATAGTTATCCGTTGGGGAGTCAGACGAACTCCGAATGCGGCGATAATTGATAGGCGGCCTACCTACAACATAAAAACACTACACGCCAACTTTCATCCCATTCCAAGAACATTTTCCGACCACTTATAAAATAATATTTCGGACATGCCACGGGCGCGTGCAAGTGTGTCTAGGCTCAGAACGGACAACGGAGAGAATGAGGAGGCCGGGATGGATGCAAGTTTTAAAAACATGAAGATGCAATGCACATGATGACATGACAAGATGCAACACGCAAGCGAATGACATGGCAAAGACAGTGAATAACTAGAAGACACCTGGCACATCGGTCTCGGAGCGTTACAATGAGGTAGTACCTATTACCTGTTTTATCACACCCTGGGAGTTACTTCTACGTTTGCTTATGCAATGCTTTGCTTGTAGATGTGGATTGGGTGAGTGTATCCATGACAGATTGTTAATTAATGGTTTATTTAAGGTGGTAACTTTAATACACATCTAAGTGGATTGAGGCACCTGGGTATTCCAGCGATTGCCTGTGTTTTTCTTTATGGACCGCCACCCAGGCTCAAAGGGATCATGAGATTATTCATGCTAGAAACTTCCGTGTGCAGCCACAAGCTACTATGGGCTCTAGCATAGTTGATTAAGTCATGAGAACTCTTACATTGGTAGACTAGCAGATGTAGGGGAAAGTAGGTGTAACAGTCTATCCGATCGTAAGGTGCTAGCACTTCTGAAAGACTATGTCTTGGTCATCCGTTTCTCAAACACCATGTAGTGCGAGAATCCCAACGGAGGAGATCGAGTCTTGTGGGGAAAAGTGCGCAAACCTCTACAGAGTGTATAAACTAGTCATGGTTAGCCGTGTCCCCGGTTATGGACATCTTGAGTATCTAGTACTTGGATTATCATGTGAATCTCATCATGTGACTTTAATTAATTTTGTTGGGTTTTAATTATGATTGTTTAATTGGGATTGAGAGGGTGTCTACACTCTCAATGTTTAACAACCACCATGATAGTTAAATAATATTTATTCCTTTGCAGTAGGGAAAAACTGGATTTATGCAAAACTGTAACCATAGAGCTTTCCACCAGCCATATATGCATGTAGTATAGCCTATTCTGTTCACTATTCTCTATGTGTTACATTGCCAGCATATTCCATGTGCTGACCCGTTTTTGGGCTGCAACGTTCATGTTGCAGACTTTTTAGACGACGAGTAAGGTGCCTTTAGGTCGTGGTTCTATACTCAGTGATGCCTCTAGAGTTGATGGACTCACTTATCTTCCAAGCCTTCCGCTGTTATCGTTATTAGATGGCCTTAAACCATATTGTAATAAGTTCTATTTTGAGACTTTTGATGTAATAAGTGTGTGATTACTACTCTGTTATAAATCCTTCAAGTACTGTGCGTGTCAGCATTACTGATCCAGGGATGACACTAAAGCACAGAGATCAGACTGTTTGAGGTCTGGTCGCTACAAGATGGTATCAGAGCTCCCGCTGACTATAGGACACGAGCACTAAGCTAAAAGCCCTAGATCAATACTCTCTCTTCTCATTTATGACTCCTCATATTTTCTACTCTTTTAGGATGGCGGATGCAAGGAACAAGTTCACGTAACCGGATGAAGATACACCCTTTGGACGTCACTTGAAGGAAGTCACTAGATACCTGAACATCGGAGTACCAAGCTTCACCGGGACCTACAACGCCACTTTACCCGAGGAGGAGCGATGGATGATTCAAGTTCAAGTTCCGGGAAGGACGTTCGCACCAGTCACCGAGCCCATAGAGTTTCCTTTGATGCACCAACCTAGAGTCTAGGAAAGAGCATGACAGCCCACATCACCATGGGACGTATTGGAGAAGTTTACCGCAATGATCTCAAGGATACTATCTACCAGATTTGTGGGCGCCGAGATGAGCACTGGGAGATGATCAGCACCAAGAAGGATAGATCAATCACAGCTTTTATCCAGGAGTTAAACCAGCACATTCGACATCAGGAGAACCAGATGTGCGCAGACATGATAGATCTGAAGAAGGCGATGACAAGAATCACGGAACTGGAGGAAGAACTCAAGGCTACATGTGAAGATTATGAGGAGGAAATCGTCGTACTAGTGGAAAAGAATGATGACCTGATTAAGAAGATCGGAATATTCATGGGAGACCCCACACCAGTAGAAGAAGACGAAGAACCCAAGGAGATTCGCCCGGAAGACTACATCATCATCGACGACACCGACTCTGACCTGAGCGATGATGACTTTGAAGAAGAAGCTGGAGCAGATATCATGGAGTCTGCAACCGAGGAATATTTCTAATAGACCACCATATCAGTAGCAGTATTCTCCCATGTATCTAGTATAGCCCGAGCACTTTTGTAACAATAGATAGACCGTTGTATGCCCTTGTTTGATTGAATGAAGTGATTTTGTTTGCATTTGCCTCATGTGCATATGGGTAGTGTTTTCTCTCTAGACCTCATTCTACCTTATTCTCATCTTTTCTAAACCCATCAGATGCCTCTGAGACGTGATAATGGATTTGCATTTCCATCGGAATTCACTCAGTTGATCCAGCAGCAGAATACGTTGATGCAGTTGCTAGTCCAGAATCAGAATCAGGGGAACAACAACAACAACAACAACAACAACAACCCACCACCACCACCTGTTGATCACTTAACCCGTTTCCTTAGACTGAATCCGCCGATGTTCTCTAGTAGCACCGAGCCTATAGTAGCAGATGATTGGCTCCACAAGATTGGAAGGGAGTTAACCACTACATGATGTACTAATGATGAGAAGGTGCGATTTGCCGCACATCTGTTGGATGGACCAGCAGCATCATGGTGAGAGAATTACACTGTCACCTACCCTATAGCCATGGTGACATGGGACCAATTTCAGCAGGCTTTTCGTACTGCCCATGTTTCAGCAGGAGCTATGGCCATGAAGAAGCGTGAGTTTCGCAACTTGCGCCAAGGAGGACGGACCGTTGGCCAGTATGTGGATGACTTTAGTAAGCTAGCATGTTATGCCCCAGACGACGTTGCTATGGATGCAGCTAAGCAGGAAAAGTTTCTGGAAGGACTGAATGATGAGTTGAGCATGCAGTTGATGGTAGCAACTTTCAACAACTACCAGGAGTTGGTAGATAGAGCTCTCATGATTGAAGGGAAGCAGCAGCAGATTGAGAACCGCAAGAGGAAGTATGGACAAGGGAAGTACAACTCTAGAGCTCAGCAGAAGCCACGTTTTACCCCGAAATCGGGAGGACATTTCCAGCATACCCATGGAGGAGGTAGCTCGCACAATCATAATGGCCCCAAGAATGGTAATGGGAATGGAGGAAGCAACGGCCAGAACCGTACCAGCCCATCAACACCAGCCAAGAGAGACTTGAGCCAAGTCACTTGTTATAAGTGCCAGAAGACCGGACATTATGCCAATGAATGTCCTAAAGCCCACAATGGAAATGGCAATGGAAGCTCAGGAACGAAGCCAAACCCTTTCAACAGGGGACAGGTGAATCACGTTAACATGGAGGAGGTTGAAACCCAGCCAGATGCAGTAATAGGTAAGTTTTTGGTTAAGTCATTTACTGCAATCGTTCTTTTTGATACTAGTGCATCGCATTCATACATATCACGGGGATTTATGGATAAGTATAAACTGCCCACCAAAGTTCTTAGAACACCTATGTTAGTAAGCTCACCAGGAGCGGAGTATGTGGCCAGTCGAGGATGTTTTCAGGTGCCATTGAGTATAGGTAGGCATGTTTTCCCCTCGGATTTAATCATTCTGGAATCACAAGGTTTCGATGTAATTCTGGGTATGGATTGGCTATCGATGTATGGTGGAAACATCGATTGCGCCAGTAAGTCGATTTTGCTTACCACCCCAGAAGGAGGAAGGATCAAGTATGTATCACGGCATGTGCCGAATAGGACTCAAGTAAATTCCCTAACAGGAGTTGTACAGGAGGAAGTACCGGTGGTAAAGGATTTTCCGCACGTATTTCCAGAAGAGTTGCCAGGCATGCCACCGGATAGGGACATTGAGTTTTTGATTGAGCTTTTGCCAGGCACAGGACCAATATCTAAGAGACCGTATAGAATGCCTGCAAAGGATTTGGAGGAGATTAAGGAGATACTGGATAAGGGATATATTCGCCCAAGTTCATCACCTTGGGGATCGCCAGTACTTCTAGTGGAAGAGAAGGATGGATCGTTAAGGATAGTTGTTGATTATCGAGGATTGAATGAAGTGACGATCAAGAATAAGTACCCACTGCCCATGATCAATGACCTGTTTGACCAATTGCAAGGAGCAAAGGTATTTTCCAAGATTGATTTGCGATCAGGATACCACCAGTTGAAGATTCGAGAGCAGGATATACCTAAGACAGCTTTTACCACCAGGTACGGGCTGTATGAATATACCGTTATGTCCTTTGGTCTAACTAACGCACCTGCATATTTCATGAACATGATGAACATAGTGTTTATGGAGTTTTTGGATAAGTTCGTCGTAGTGTTCATTGATGATATACTAGTTTACTCGAAGAATGAAGAAGAACAAAAAGAACATTTGCGTTTGGTACTTGGTAAGCTCAGAGAACATCAGTTATACACCAAGTTCAGCAAATGTGAGTTTTGGTTGAAGGAAGTTGGATTCCTCGGACATGTTATATCCGGAGAAGGAATAGCAGTAGATCCCACCAAGGTTGTCACCGTGAAAAATTGGGAAGCCCCAACAACAGTTGGAGAGATCCGGAGTTTTCTTGGACTTGCAGGATACTACCGGAGATTCATAGAGAATTTCTCAAAAATTGCAAAACCTATGACGGAGTTGTTGAAGAAGGATACCAAGTTCATATGGACTGAGGAATGTGAGGCCAGTTTCTAGGAGTTGAAGAAACGTTTGGTTACCTCGCCAGTGTTGATTCTGCCAGATCAGCGCAAGGATTACAAGGTGTATTGTGACGCTTCACGTCGAGGACTTGGAGCATTGCTTATGCAGGAGGGAAGAGTTGTTTCGTATGCTTCACGACAGCTTAAGCCCCATGAGTTGAATTATGCTACACATGATTTGGAGTTACCAGCCGTAGTGCATGCATTGAAGACTTGGAGACATTTTCTCATTGGAAACCATTGTGAGGTGTACACGGATCACAGGAGTTTGAAGTACATTTTCACGCAGAAGGAGCTGAATCACAGGCAAAGGAGATGGTTGGAGCTCATCAAGGATTATGATATGAGATTGCATTGTCACCCCGAAAAGGCTAACATAGCAGGCGATGTGTTGAGCCGTAAGAGCCATGTCAACACACTAATGACGGGAGATTTACCAAAGGAGTTAGTCGAGGATCTTCGTGAGTTATGTTTGGAGATAGTTCCGAGAGGCTACGTTGCAGCATTAGAGATTCAGTCTACTTTGATGGATAAGATCAGAGAAGCTCAGAAAACCAACAAGAAGATTGCCTCTATAAAGGAGAAGTTGAGCAAAGGAACAGCTAAAGGATTTTGTGAGGATGAGCACAATACCTTATGGTTTGAGGACCGCGTTTATGTGCCTAATGATCCGGAGATCAGGAAGTTGATTCTGCAAGAGGCCCATGATTCACCATACTCGATTCACCCAGGAAATACCAAGATGTATTTGGATTTGAAGGATACTTTCTGGTGGACAGGAATGAAGAAGGATATTGCAGAGTATGTAGCAGTTTGTGATGTATGTAAGAGAGTAAAGGCAGAGCATCAGAAACCAGTAGGATTGCTACAACCATTGCCGATACCCGAATGGAAGTGAGATAAGCCAGGCATGGATTTTATCACAGGATTACCCAGGACCCGTTCAGGCTATGACTCGATATGGGTTGTAGTCGATCGCTTGACGAAGGTAGCTCATTTCATCCCAGTAAAGACCACTTACACCAGTGCTAAGTTGGCAAAGATATACATGACCAGGATTGTATGTCTGCATGGAGTTCCGAGGAGCATTGTATCCGATAGAGGAACCCAGTTTACCTCAAAGTTCTGGAATCAATTGCATGAGACTTTGGGTACTAGGCTAGAGTTCAGTACAGCTTTTCACCTACAGACAGATGGACAGACCGAGAGAGTCAATCAGATTTTGGAGGATATGCTGAGAGCTTGTGCGCTAGATTATGGATCTAGTTGGGACGAAAATTAGCCATATGCAGAGTTCTCTTACATCAACAGTTATCAATCCAGTTTGAAGATGGCCCCTTTCAAAGTCTTGTACGGAAGGAGGTGCAGGACCCCATTGTCGTGGGATGAAGTTGGAGACCGCCAGTTGTTTGGACCGGATTTGATTAAGGAGTCTGAACAAAAAGTGAAATTGATTCGCAATAGGCTCAAGGTAGCCTAGTCCAGGCAGAAGAGTTACGCAGATTCTAAACGCAAGGAGACAGTTTACGAAGTCGGAGACCGAGTGTATCTTCGATTATCTCCACTTCGGGGAATTAAGCGCTTTGGAGTAAGGGAAAGCTAGCGCCACGTTTTGTGGGACCATACAAAGTTTTGGAACATATGGGAGAAGTCGCCTACAAGTTGGAGTTGCCCGAAGGATTGTCAGGAGTTCACGATGTGTTCCACATTCCCAGTTGAAGAAGTGCCACGCAGAGATGGCTGATAAACCGCTGAGGGATACAGTGCCGCTGGAAGCCATTCAGTTGGGTAGTGATTTGATCTATGAGGAGAAACCAGTCAAGATTCTCGAGTATGCCAGTCGAGTCACCCGCATCAAGGTTATCAAGTTTTGCAAAGTTCAGTGGAGCCACCACACCGAGGATGAAGCCACCTGGGAGCGAGAGGAAGATTTGCTGAAGGACCACCCTCACCTATTTTCTAGCCAACCCGAATCTCGAGGGCGAGATTCATCTTAAGGGGGGTAGGTTTGTAACATCCCAAATTTTCAATTTGGAATATTATACATTAGATCATCATTGCATATCATATTTTATTGTTGTTGGGCCTGATCCAGAAATTCTACGCAACTCAAGGACCCACAGAGAGAGTTTGGGATTTCGTTATTTTCATATTTGAGTTTTCTCAAATTTTGAAAATAGGATCATTTGATTTTATTTATTTTATCTTCAATTATTTCAATTATAAACATAAGTGAGAGGGAATAAAATGACTTTTCCAAAATAAATAAATATTGAGGATTTAATAAAAAATCAACTAAGATTTTTATTTTGGAGTTTTTCGCTGTTTTATTTGAATTTAGGAAAAATGCGCGTTTTCCAAAATTGCATTTAGGCCCCAAATAAATGTTCACTTTGTCTAGTTTGATTTTAGAAGTCGGGGAAAATTTATTTCGGGATTTCTGGAGTCTGTTTAGTACTTTTTTCTTTCTTTTTCTGCACGTCAAATTATTAAAAAAACGGACCAACCTAACCGGGTCGTGTCCGACTAGGACACTTGGCCCGGCCGGCCTTTAAAGTCGCGAGGGCCCGAGCCAGCCGCAGCCGCCCTAGCGCCCGAAACCCTAGCCGCCGCTCGCCTCGACCGCAGCCGCCCCAGCCCCCGAAACCCTAGCCGCCGCTCGCCAC
>NC_041388.1:550074535-550078770 GCF_002162155.2 Triticum dicoccoides | reverse complement strand
GCCGCCTCGATCTGCGCCGCCGCCACCACCGCCACTGCCCCTCGCCTCGCCGCCCGCCGCCGCCACCCGCCGCCCTGCCCGCCGCACCGGACCGCGCCGCCACCGCCGCCGTTGCCTCGGTTTTCGCAAAGAAAACCGATCGGTTTTTAAAAAAAAACTAGATCCGTTTTTTTAGATCCGGTTCGGTTTATTTTCGCTGTTTTAGTTATTTAGCGAACGGCCGCTTTTTCGTTCGCTTTTACGAACGGTATTCATCATTTAGCCGCAGACAACGAACGTTCGTTCGTTAGCCTGTTCGTCGTTTTCTTTTTCTCGGATTTTCCGTGATTATTTCTTATCGCGATTTCTGATCCGATTTTCGTTTTACTTTAACTTTTCGCTCATTTATCGGAATCAGGCGATTCAAGTGCCTGGACTTTCGTCTCGAAACCCTCTTTCCGTTTAACCAACTCAAACAAGTTTTTTCTTCTATAAAATTTGACTTAGAGCCAGATTAGTAAACGAAGTTTGTTTCTTTTGTTGTTTGCTTTTTGTTGCTTTGTTTGATTTGATTCTTTTTGCAAACCGGAGTTCTTAAGTTGAACTTTCTGGTTAGATTTCTTATTTGAGTTTTAACCGTGCATTAGATGAGTGCTTATTGTGTGCTTGTTTGTTTGCGATAGAGTACCCGAAGTGCGTCGCTTGCTACTTTGAATCTCTAGGTTTCACGAATCATCAGCAAGGCAAGTAACACTTTGATCATACCTCTTACTACCCAGTTTTTTTGCATGATTAGGATCTAATTAAATTGTGGGTTTTGGGAAGTAGATGAGGTAGTACCTATTACCTGTTTTATCACACCCTGGGAGTTACTTCTACGTTTGCTTATGCCATGCTTTGCTTGTAGACGTGGATTGGGTGAGTGTATCCATGACAGATGTGAGATTGTTAATTAATGGTTTATTTAAGGTGGCAACTTTAATACACATCTGGGTGGATTGAGGCACCTAGGTATTCCAGTGATTGCCTATGTTTTTCTTTATGGACCGCCACCCGGGCTCAAAGGGATCATGAGATTATTCATGCTAGAAACTTCTGTGTGCAACCACAAGCTACTATGGGCTCTAGCATAGTTGATTAAGTCGTGAGAACTCTTACAGTGGTAGACTAGCAAATGTAGGGGAAAGTAGGTGTAACAGTCTACCCGATCGTAAGGTTCTAGCACTTCTGAAAGACTATGTCTCGGTCATTTGTTTCTCAAACACCATGTAGTGCGAGAATCCCAACGGAGGAGATCGAGTCTTATGGGGAAAAGTGCGCAAACCTCTGCAGAGTGTATAAACTAATCATGGTTAGTCGTGTCCCCGGTTATGGACATCTTGAGTATCTAGTACTTGGATTATCATGTGAATCTCATCATGTGACTTTAATTAATTTTGTTGGTTTTTAATGATGATTGCTTAATTGGGATTGAGAGGGTGTCTACACTCTCAATGTTTAACAACCACCATGATAGTTAAATAAAATTTATTCCTTTGCAGTAGGGAAAAACTAGCTTTACGCAAAACTGTAACCATAGAGCTTTCCACCAGCCATATATGCATGTAGTATAACCTATTATGTTCACTATTCTCTATGTGTTACATTGCCAGCATATTCCATGTGCTGGCCCGTTTTCGGGCTGCAACATTCATGTTGTAGACTTTTCAGACGACGAGTAAGGTGCCTTTAGGTCGTGGTTCTATACTCAATGATGCCGCTGGAGTTGATGGACTCACTTATCTTCCAAGCCTTCCCCTGTTATCGTTATTAGATGGCCTTAAGCCAAATTTATTGTAATAAGTTCTCTTTTGAGACTTTCGACGTAATAAGTGTGTGATTGCTACTCTGTTATAAATCCTTCAAGTACTGTGCGTGTCAGCATTACTGATCCAGGGATGACACTAAAGCACAGAGATCAGACCGTTTGAGGTCTGGTCGCTACAGTAGCATTTCTAATATTATATGTGGATGACATATTGTTGATTGGAAATGATATAGAATTTCTGGATAGCATAAAAGGATACTTGAATAAGAATTTTTCAATGAAAGACCTCGGTGAAGATGCTTATATATTGGGCACCAAGATCTATAGAGATAGATCAAGATGCTTAATTGGATTTTCACAAAGCACATACCTTGATAAAGTTTTGAAGAAGTTCAAAATGGATCAGTCAAGGAAAGGGTTATTGCCTGTGTTACAAGGTGTGAAGTTGAGCAGACTCAATGCCCGACCACTGCAGAAGATAGAGAGAAAATGAAAGTCATTCCCTATGCTTCAGCCATAGGTTCTATCATGTATGCAATGCTGTGTATGAGACCTAATGTGTGCCTTGCTATAAGTTTAGCAGGGAGGTACCAAAGTAATCCAGGAGTGGATCACCGGACAGCAGTCAAGAACATCCTGAAATACCTAAAAAGGACTAAGGATATGTTTCTCATTTATGGAGGTGAAAAAGAGCTTGTCGTAAATGGTTACGTCAATGCTAGCTTTCACACTGATCCGGATGACTCTAAGTTACAAACCAGATACATATTTATATTGAATGGTGGAGCTGTCAGTTGGTGCAGTTCCTAGTAGAGCGTCGTGGCGGGATCTACGTGTGAAGCGGAGTACATATTTGCTTCGGAAGCAGCAAATGAAGGAGTCTGGATGAAGGAGTTAATATCCGATCTAGGTGTAATACCTAGTGCATCGGGTCCAATGAAAATCTTTTGTGACAATACTGGAGCAATTGCCTTAGCGAAGGAATCCATATTTCATAAGAGAACCAAACACATCAAGAGATGCTTCAACTCTATCTGCGATCAAGTCAAGGAGGGAGACATAGAGATTTGCAAAATACATAGATCTGAATGTTGCAGACCCTTGACTAAGCCTCTTCCACGAGCAAAACATGATCAGCACCAAGACTCCATGGGTGTTAGAATCATTACATTGTAATCTAGATTATTGACTCTGGTGCAAGTGGGTGACTGAAGGAAATATGCCCTAGAGGAAACAATAAAGTTGTTACTTATATTTCCTTATATCATGATAATTTTTTATTATTCATGCTAGAATTGTATTAACCGGAAACTTGATACATGTGTGAATGCATAGAAAAAATAGAGTGTCCCTAGTATGCCTCTACTTGATTAGCTCGTTAATCAAAGATGGTTAAGTTTCCTGACCATAGACATGTGTTATCATTTGATGAACGAGATCACATCATTACAGAATGATGTTATGGACAAGACCCATCTGTTAGCTTGGCATAATGATCGTTAATTTTTATTGCTATTGCTTTCTTCATGACTTATACATATTCCTTTGACTATGAGATTATGCAACTCTCGAATACCGGAGGAACACCTTGTGTGCTATCAAACAACACAACGTAACTGGGTGATTATAAAGATGCTCTACATGTGTCTCTGAAGGTGTTTTTGCTGGGTTGGCATAGATCGAGATTAGAATTTGTCACTCCGAGTATCGGAGAGGTTTCTCTGGGCCCACTCGATAATGCACATCACGATAAGCCTTGCAAGCAATGTGACTAATGAGTTAGTTACGGGATGATGCATTACGGAACGAGTAAAGAGACTTGCCGGTAACGAGATTGAACTAGGTATGAAGATACCGATGATCGAATCTTGGGAAAGTAACATACCGATGACAAAGGGAATAACATATGTTGTCATTACGGTTTGACCGATAAAGATCTTTGTGAAATATGTAGGAACCAATATGAGCATCCAGGTTCCGCTATTGGTTATTGACCGGAGATGTGCTCGGTCATGTCTACATAGTTCTAGAACCCGTAGGGTCCGCACGCTTAATGTTTGATGACGATTTGTATTATGAGTTATGTGTTTTGGTGACCGAAGATTTCTTGGAGTCCCGGATGAGATCATGGACATGACGAGGAGTCTCGAAATGGTCGAGAGGTAAATATTGATATATTGGACGATGGTATTCGGACACCGGAATGGTTTTGAGACGTTTCAGATATTTATCGGAGTACCGAGGGGTTACCGGGACCCCTAGGGAAATAATGGGCCTACATGGTCCATAGGGGAGAGAGAGGAGAGCCCACAAGGGGAGGCGCGCCCCATGGGCTATCCGAATTGGACAAGGGGAAGGGGGCATGGCCTCCCCTTTCCTTCTCCCTCTCCCTCTCCTTCCCTTTTCCCCCTCCGAAAGAAAGGAAGGGGGCGATTTGGACTAGGAGTCC
>NC_041388.1:550061017-550074107 GCF_002162155.2 Triticum dicoccoides | reverse complement strand
CCGCCCTATGGTGAGTCCCTTGGCCAGCCTCCTCCCCTCCTCCTTTATATACGGGGGTAGGGGGCACCCCAAAGGACAATAGTTGTTTCTTAGCCGTGTGCGGTGCCCCCCTCAACAGTTTACTCCTCCGGTCATATTGTCATAGTGCTTAGGCGAAGCCCTGCACGGATCACATCACCATCACCGTCACCATGCCGTCGTGCCGACGAAACTCTCCCTCGACACTTTGCTGGATCAAGAGTTGAAGGGACGTCATCGAGCTGAACGTGTGCAGAACTCGAAGGTGCCGTACGTTCGGTGCTTGATCGGTTGGATCGCGAAGACGTTCGACTACATCAACTGCATTAAGCTAACACTTCCACTTTCGGTCTACGAGGGTACGTGGACACACTCTCCCCCTCTCGTTGCTATGCATCTCCAAGATAGATCTTGCGTGATCGTAGGAATTTTTTTGAAATTGCATGTGATACGTCTCCAACGTATCTATAATTTTTTATTGTTCCATGCTATTATATTATCAACCTTGGATGTTTTGTATGCATTTATATGGTATTTTATATGATTTTTGGGACTAACCTATTAACCTAGAGCCCAGTGCCAATTTCTGTAGAAACTTTGGGGCACTCTTTGAAGTTCTTTGTGTTGGTTGAATAGATGAATCTAAGATTGTGTGATGCATATTGTATAATCATACCCACGGATACTTGAGGTGACATTGGAGTATCTAGGTGACATTAGGGTTTTGGCTGATTTGTGTCTTAAGGTGTTATTCTAGTACGAACTCTAGGATAGATTGAACGGAAAGAATAGCTTCATGTTATTTTACTACAGACTCTTGAATAAATCGATCAGAAAGGATAACTTTGAGGTGGTTTCGTACCCTACCATAATCTCTCCGTTTGTTCTTCGCTATTAGTGATTTTGGAGTGACTCTTTGTTGCATGTTGAGGGATAGTTATATGATCCAGTTATATTATTATTGTTGAGAGAACTTGCACTAGTGAAAGTATGAACCCTAGGCCTTGTTTCAACGCATTGCAATACCGTTTGTGCTCACTTTTATCATTAGTTACCTTGCTGTTTTTATATTTTCAGATTACAAAAACCTATATCTACCATCCATATTGCACTTGTATCACCATCTCTTCGCCGAACTAGTGCACCTATACAATTTACCATTGTATTGGGTGTGTTGGGGACACAATTGACTCTTTGTTATTTGGTTGCAGGGTTGTTTGAGGGATACCATCTTCATCCTACACCTCCCATAGATTGATAAACCTTAGGTCATTCACTTGAGGGAAATTTGCTATTGTCCTACAAACCTCTGCACTTGGAGGCCCAACAACGTCTACAAGAAGAAGGTTGTGTAGTAGACATCAAGCTCTTTTCGGGCGCCGTTGTCGAGGAGGTTAGCGCTTGAAGGTATATCTTTAGATCTTGCAATCGAATCTTTTAGTTTCTTGTTTTATCACTAGTTTAGTCTATAAAAGAAAATTACAAAAAATGGAATTAAGGGTACCTGCTACCTCTTGAGCATTGCGTTGGATTTCCCTGAAGAGCAAGGGATGATGCAGCAAAGTAGCGTAAGTATTTCCCTCAGTTTTTGAGAACCAAGGTATCAATCCAGTAGGAGGCTACGCTCGAGTCCCTCGTACCTACACAAAAACAATAGCTCAACGCAACCAATGCGCTTAGGGGTTGTCAATCCCTTCACGGTCACTTACTGTCAGTGTACAAAAAGAGGGTGCGCTTTTTGTACCCCTATAACTGTGCACGGGCAGTCAGAGCCGCGGGCACCACCACACCAAGCAAGGCAAGGGAGGTGAGCCAGGGTAAGACCGAAGCTCAAGGGAACTAGGACGACGCCAAGGCCAAAACCATGAAGAACAAAGGAGACGAAGCGGACTCCCCCGGCAAGATCCTTGCCGGGAGACAGTTTTAGCAACCCCGGCAAGACCCTTGCCGCAGCAACTCGCCCCACGCCTACGGAGCAAATCACCCTTGAGTCCACTGCCCCCATGGGGCAAGGATTCGAGAGACATCCCCGTGGTGGCATGCAGATCTTTGTGAAGTCATTCAAGATCAGATACGTACAATAGAAGATGACGACCCTTGGCGGGATCCCAACCAAGGAAGACCACAAGGCCCCCGGCAAGCGCCTTGCCGGAGATGACAGCAGGCGCCCCGACAAGGCCCTTACCAAGAACATCCGCAGGGCCACCATCAGGCCCACGCTGACTAAACCTCCACCACCATACGCATGCAGCTGCCAACCCAACCAGCTGGGCAGGCACCTGTGTGGCGGCATGCAGATCTTCGTGAAGACCCACCACTACGCCACCTCAGCTGCCTGCCTACCTACATGGCATCACACGCATCGCTGGCCAGGGCGCGTGTTGACACAAGAAGGAGCGGCGACAGACGAGGCAGGTTTCTCCCCTATCCCCGATAAAGCAAGGACACCTAAGCAAGACGCATTAAATGCGCCTTGTCATGTAATGCGAGGGATAACCTCGCATCACTGTACCCTTTCCACCTCCTGCGTGCCACTGTGGTGACCCCTTTTTCTATAAAAGGAGGCCCGAGGCGACTAGGAGAAGGATTCGGCTTTTTGGAGCTCCTAATGCCCTAGAGCTAGCTCAAGAACAGGAATATACATCCACCAAAGCAGGAGTAGGGTTTTACGCATCCTCGTGGCCCGAACCTGGATAAACAAACTGTGTACTATCTGTTTGATCCGCTCTTCTCACGACCCCGCGCCCCGCTAACCGTAGTAGGGATTCTTGTGATCCCATAGGTGTCATTCCCACCGACACTTACGAAAGTGAGATCTTATATAGATGATAAATAATATTTTTTTGGTATTTTTGGTATAGAGATGCAAAATAAATAAAGTAAAAGCAAAGCAATAGTAATGTGATGGAGATTGATATGATGAGAAAGAGACCCGGGGGCCATAGGTTTCACTAGTGGCTTCTCTCAAAAGCATAAGTATTCTACGGTGGGTGAACAAATTACTCTTGAGCAATTGACAGAATTGAGCAGGGTTATGAGAATATCTAGGTATGATCATGTATATAGGCATCACGTCCGAGACAAGTAGACCGAAACGATTCTGCATCTACTGCTATTACTCCACTCATCGACCGATATCCAGCATGCATCTAGAGTATTAAGTTAAAAACAGAGTAACGCCCTAAGCAAGATGACATGATGTAGAGGGATAATTTCCTGCAATATGATAAAAACCCATCTTGTTATCCTCGATGGCAACAATACAATACATGCCTTGCTGCCCCTTCTGTCACTAGGAAAGGACACCAGAAGATTGAACCCAAAGCTAAGCACTTCTCCCATGGCAAGAACAACCAATCTAGTAGGCCAAACCAAAATGATAATTCGAAGAGACTTGCAAAGATAACCAATCATACATAAAAGAATTCAGAGAAGATTCAAATATTATTCATAGATAGACTTGATCATAAACCCACGATTCAGCGGTCTCAACAAACACACCGCAAAAAGAAGATTACATCGAATAGATCTCCACGAGAGAGGGGGAGAACATTGAATTGAGATCCAAAAAGAGAGAAGAAGCCATCTAGCTACTAGCTATGGACCCGTAGGTCTGAAGTAAACTACTCACACTTCATCGGAGGGGCTTGGATGATGATGTAGAAGCCCTCCGTGATTGATGCCCCCTCCGGCGGAGCTCCGGAACAGGCCCAAAGATGGGATCTCATTGATAAAGAAAGTTGCGGTGATGGAATTAGGTTTTTGGCTCCGTCCCCGATCGTTTGGGGGTACGTTGATATATATAGGAGGAAGAAGTATGTCGGTGGAGCTTCGAGGGGCCCACGAGGTAGGGTGTGCGCCCCCTACCCTCGTGAGCACCTCGTGGCTTTCTTGACGGAGGGTCCAAGTCTCCTCGATCTTATCTGATGAGAAAATCACGTTTCCGAAGGTTTCATTCTGTTTGGACTCCGTTTGATATTCCTTTTCTTCGAAACCATAAAATAGGCAAAAAAACAGCAATTCTAGGCTAGGCCTCCGGTTAAT
The DNA here is from genome assembly GCF_002162155.2 of Triticum dicoccoides. NCBI lineage: Eukaryota > Viridiplantae > Streptophyta > Magnoliopsida > Poales > Poaceae > Triticum > Triticum dicoccoides. The sequence goes on along the minus strand of NC_041388.1, from coordinate 550,070,045 downwards.
AGGTTATTCCCAAAAATAATATAAAAGTGGAAAATAAAGCCCAATAATGTCTAAAACAATAGATAATATAGCATGAAGCAATCAAAAATTATAGATACATTGGAGACGTATCAAGCATCCCCAAGCTTAATTCCTGCTCGTCCTCGAGTAGGTAAATGATAAAGACAGAATTTTTGATGCGGAGTGCTACTTGGCATAATTTTAATGTAATTTTTCTTAATTGTGGTATGAATATTCAGATCCAAAAGATTCAAGACAAAAGTTCATATTGACATAAAAATGATAATACTTCAAGCATACTAACTAAGCAATTATGTCTTCTCAAAATAACATGGCCGAATAAAGTTAATCCCTACAAATCATATAGTTTAGTCATGTTTCATTTTTGTCACACAAGAATGCTATCATCATGCACAACCCCGATGACAAGCCAAGAAATCGTTTCATACTTTAGTAATCTCAAACCTATAAACTTTCACACAATATATGAGCGTGAGCCATGGACATAGCACTATGGGTGGAATAGAATATAATGAAGGGGGGTTATGTGGAGAAGACAAAAAAGGAGAAAGTCTCACATCAATGAGGCTAATCAATGGGCTATGGAGATGCCCACCGATTGATGTTAATGCAAGGAGTAGGGATTGCCATGCAACGGATGCACTAGAGCTATAAATGTATGAAAGCTCAACAAAAGAAACTAGTGGGTGTGCATCCAACTTGCTTGCTCACGAAGACCTAGGGCACTTGAGGAGGCCCATTGCTGGAATATACAAGCCAAGTTCTATAATGAAAAATTCCCACTAGTATATGGAAGTGATAACATGAGAGACTCTCTACTATGAAGATCATGGTGCTACTTTGAAGCACAAGTGTGGTAAAAGGATAGTAACATTGTCCCTTCTCTCTTTTTCTCTCATTTTTTTGGGCCTTCTCTTTTTTTATGGCCTTTCTTTTTTTTAGGGCCTTCTCTTTTTTTATGGCATTTTTTTATGTATTCCTCACTTGGGACAATGCTCTAATAATGATGATCATCACACTTCTATTTATTTACATCTCAATGATTACAACTCGATACTAGAACAAAGATGACTCTATGTGAATGCCTCCGGCGGTGTACCAGGATATGCAATGAACCAAGAGTGACATGTATGAAAGAATTATGAACGGTGGCTTTGCCACAAATACTATGTCAACTACATGATCATGCTAAGCAATATTACAATGATGAATGTGTCATCATGAACAGAATGATGGAAAGTTACATGGCAATATATCTCGGAATGGCTATGGAAATGCCATAATAGGTAGGTATGGTGGCCGTTTTGAGGAAGATATAAGGAGGTTTATGTGTGAAAGAGTGTATCGTATCACGGGGTTTGGATGCACCGGCGAATTTTGCACCAACTCTCAATGTGAGAAAGGGCAATGCACGGTACCGAAGAGGCTAGCAAGGGTGGAAGGGTGAGAGTGCGTATAATCCATGGACTCAATATTAGTCATAAAGAACTCACATACTTATTGCAAAAATCTACAAGTCATCAAAAACCTCGGCACTACGCGCATGCTCCTAGGGTGATAGATTGGTAGGAAAAGACCATCGTTCGTCCCCGACCGCCACTCATAAGGAAGACAATCAAATAACACCTCATGTTTCAAATTTGTTGCATAACGTTTACCATACGTGCATGCTACGGGACTTGCAAACCTCAACACAAGTATTTCTCAATTTCACAACTACTCAACTAGCATGACTTTGATATTATTACCTCCATATCTCAAAACAATCATCAAGCATCAAACTTTTCTTAGTATTCAACACACTCATAAGGAAGTTTTATTATTAATCTTGCATACCAAGCATATTAGGATTTTAAGCAAATTACCATGCTATTAAGACTCTCAAAATAATCTAAGTGAAGTATGAGATAAAAATAGTTTCTATAAAACAAATCCACCACCGTGCTCTAAAATATATAAGTGAAGCACTAGAGCAAAATTATAAAGCTCAAAAGATATAAGTGAAGCACAAAGAGTATTCTATCAAATTCCAAATCATGTATGGCTCTCTCAAAAGGTGTGTACAGCAAGGATGATTGTGGTAAACTAATAAGCAAAGACTCAAATCATAAAAGACGCTCCAAGCAAAACACACATCATTTGGTGAATAAAAATATAGCTCCAAGTAAAGTTACCGATAGAAGTAGACGAAAAAGGGGATGCCTTCCGGGGCATCCCCAAGCTTTGGCTTTTAGGTGTCCTTAGATTATCTTGGGGGTGACATGGGCATCCCCAAGCTTAGGCTCTTGCCACTCCTTGTTCCATAATCCATCAAATCTTTACCCAAAACTTGAAAACTTCACAACACAAAACTTAAAGTAGAAAACAAGTGAGCTCCGTTAGCGAAAGAAAACAAAAGACCACTTCAAGGTACTGTAATGAACTCATTCTTTATTTATATTGGTGTTATACCTACTGTATTCCAACTTCTCTATGGATTATAAACTTTTTTACTAGCCATAGATTCATCAAAATAAGCAAACAACACACGAAAAACAGAACAGTCTGTAGTAATCTATGGCTAGCGCAAGATATGGAACCCAAAAAATTCTAAAATAAATTGCTGGACGTGTGTAATTTATCTATTAATCATCTTCAAAAAGAATTAACTAAATATCGCTTTCCAATTAAAAATGAGAGCAGTTCTCGTGAGCGCTAAAGTTTCTGTTTTTTACAGCAAGTTCAATCAAGACTTTCCCCAAGTCTTCCCAACGGTTCTACTTGGCACAAACACTAATTAAACACAAAAAACACAAAAAAAACAGAGGCTAGATAATTTATTTATTACTAAACAGGAGCAAAAATCAAGGAATAAAAACAAAATTGGATTGCCTCCCAACAAGCGCTATTGTTTAACGCCCCTAGCTAGGCATAACAAGCAAGAATAGATCTAGGTATTGCCATCTTTGGTAGGCAATTCTTCAATGAGGCATCTATTTCCCTTAGGAATTTCTTTCTTTGTAGTGATTATCAAACTCTTAGGCACAAGATCAAAAAATTCATTTGTAGCAATTGGTTCCTTAATGATAGCAAAAAGATTGGGATGAATACTTATAGATTTAAGATCCGCAGTTTCCTTACTAGATGATTCACCCTTATTTTTAGGAACATACATAAGCTTGGCAATTTTAGTAGGAGGACTTGGAGTATTCTTTACGGAAGAAAAAGTGGTTCCCAAGTTTGTAATGATACCCTCAAGTTTATCAATTCTAGTAGAATCTAAGTTTATCTTCTCATTAACTATGGGTTCCTTTTCCTTAATATTTTTCAAAGTCATTCCTACCTTAGATCCATATTGAGTAATTTGATTGTGGATCTTTTTATCTAGATTTTAAATTAATTAAATAGTAGCAACTAATTTTCAATAATTTCAAGTCTTTGCATAACATGCTCCAAACTTAACATAGTTCCATTAACCAAAAGAGGTGGTGAGCCAAATAAATCTAACATAGCATTATAAGAATCAAAAGTATGGGTACCCAAGAAATTCCCTCTGGTAATGGTATCAAGGATATATCTATACCAAGGATTAACACCTACATAAAAATTGCGGAGAAGAACTGAAGTAGATTGCTTCCTGGTAGATCTATTATGAGCATTGCAAATTCTATACCAAGCATCTTTTAGATTTTCTCCCTCCCTTTGTTTAAAATTTAGAACTTCATTCTTGGGAGACAACAGAGAAGATATGAGACTAGCCATGACGACAAGCAAACAAACTAACACACGAGCAAACAAAAAGCAAACGGGCAAAAGAGGCAAACGGAGAAAGAGAGGGAGGATAGAGAGAGAGGGGGCGAATAAAATGGCAAGGGTGAATTGGGGGGAGAGGAAAACGAGAGGCAAATGGCAAATAATGTAATGCGGGAGATAGGCATTGTGATGGGTACTTGGTATGTTGACTTTTGCGCAGACTCCCCAGCAACGGCGCCAGAAATGGCTCGTTGTCGGGAGTCAAATCTTGACTTGCGCGAACCTCCCCGGCAATGGCGCCAGAAATTCTTCTTGCTACCTCTTGAGCACTGCGTTGGATTTCCCCGAAGAGGAAGGGATGATGCAGCAAAGTAGCGTAAGTATTAGCCTCAGTTTTTGAGAACCAAGGTATCAATCCAGTAGGAGGCTACGCTCGAGTCCCTCGTACCTACACAAAAACAATAGCTCAACGCAACCAACGTGCTTAGGGGTTGTCAATCCCTTCATGGTCACTTACGAAAGTGAGATCTGATAGAGATGATAAATAATATTTTTTTTGGTATTTTTGGTATAGAGATGCAAAATAAATAAAGTAAAAGCAAAGCAATAGTAAAGTGATGGAGATTGATATGATGAGAAAGAGACCCGGGGCCATAGGTTTCACTAGTGGCTTCTCTCAAGAGCATAAGTATTCTACGGTGGGTGAACAAATTACTGTTGAGCAATTGACAGAATTGAGCATAGTTGTGAGAATATCTAGGTATGATCATGTCTATAGGCATCACGTCCGAGACAAGTAGACCGAAACGATTCTGCATCTACTACTATTACTCCACTCATCGACCGCTATCCAGCATGCATCTAGAGTATTAAGTTAAAAACAGAGTAATGCCTTAAGCAAGATGACATGATGTAGAGGGATAATTTCATGCAATATGATAAAAACCCCATCTTGTTAACCTCGATGGCAACAATACAATACGTGCCTTGCTGCCCCTTCTGTCACTGGGAAAGGACATCGCAAGATTGAACCCAAAGCTAAGCACTTCTCCCATGGCAAGAACAACCAATCTAGTAGGCCAAACCAAACTGATAATTCGAAGAGACTTGCAAAGATAACCAATCATACATAAAAGAATTCAGAGAAGATTCAAATATTATTCATAGATAGACTTGATCATAAACCCACAATTCATCGGTCTCAACAAATGCACCGCAAAAAGAAGATTACATCGAATAGATCTCCATGAGAGAGGGGGAGAACATTGTATTGAGATCCAAAAAGAGAGAAGAAGCCATCTAGCTGCTAGCTATGGACCCGTAGGTCTGAAGTAAACTACTCACACTTCATCGGAGGGGCTTGGATGATGATGTAGAAGCCATCCATGATCGATGCGCCTCCGGCGGAGCTTCGGAACAGGCCCCAAGATGGGATCTCGTGGATACAGAAATTTGCGGCGGTGGAATTAGGTTTTTGGCTCCGTCCCCGATCGTTTGGGGGTACGTGGATATATATAGGAGGAAGAAGTACGTCGGTGGAGCTTCGAGGGGCCCACGAGGCAGGGGGCACGCCCTAGGGGGGCGCCCCCTACCCTCGTGAGCACCTCGTGGCTTTCTTGACGGAGGGTCCAAGTCTCCTAGATCTTATCTGATGAGAAAATCACGTTTCCGAAGATTTCATTCCGTTTGGACTCCGTTTGATATTCCTTTTCTTCGAAACCCTAAAACAGGCAAAAAAACATCAATTTTGGGCTGGACCTCCGGTTAATAGGTTAGTCCCGAAAATAATATAAAAGTGGAAAATAAAGCCCAATAATGTCTAAAACAGTAGATAATATAGCATGGATCAATAAAAAATTATAGATATGTTGGAGACGTATCAGTACCTCATATGCTTCATCTTTTTAATGTCTTTCATGAAAATAAGGATTCCGATAATTGTGCGAAAGTGTTAGAAGAAGAATGCATTAGAATGTTTGGCACTAAATATTTGAATGATGAGCATGATTGCAATGTTGTTAGTATGAATTCCTTGAATATCCATGGTACTAATGATGATTGCACTAGTCATGATGAAAATGTCTCTTACAAGCATGTCAATTTTTGTGGAGTGCATAGAGTTTGCAAGTACACACCAAATAGGGAAGATAGATTTTGCAAGAGGCATAAGTATTTAGAAACTAAGTGGTTGCAAGAAAGGCTAGATGCTTGTGCTGAAGATTTAAAATTTCTTTGCCATCCTTGTGAACTTTGCAATGAACGTGACCATTTAAATATCCAATGCAAATTGTTTCATGATCGAATCATGTCCAAAAATTGTGACGACTTTATTTCCCTTGCACATCATAATGAACTTAGTTTGCTTCTGGGTTATGAAGAAATGAAATGTATAACTAAGGATATTCCAGAATTTGCCCTTGATAAAGTTCTTGATTTTGATCTAGAGGAAATTTATATGTATTGTGCGGTGAATTGCATTGAAAATCCTTATATTGTCAATTACATAAAGACAAGAAAACAAATAGAAGATGAAGAGAATACTAATGAAAGCGAAGAGACTTCCCAATATCCTCTTATTATTTATTATGATGAATCAGGTAACGAGGAGGAGCCTTCTATTCAACCAATCTCATTAATAAGGAGCTCCAAAAGGAGGATTGAACCCACACATGATGTGAAGAAGAGAAAGAAAAGACGGAGAAGCAAAGGTAAAAAGGTATCTCTCCCAAATGATGTTGCTCCTATTACTCATTGTGATGATGGTAATTGCTATACTATTGGTGATATCCATACTATTAATGATGAGAGTGATTATGCTTATGATATGAAAAGGCCCAAGCTTGGGGATGCTATGTTTGATGAGAATGACATGTTTGAGAATTTATTTGCTGCAATTAATGTTTGTCCCAAGCTTAGGGATGCTACATTTCATGAACATGATATATTTAACCACCCAAGTTTTGATATGCAAATTTATTATGATGATAGCATGCCTCCTATTTATGATGATTATATTGATGACAGTGGGTTTGGAAGAGTGTCAACTTTAGGAAGTGATGATCCCACTATTTTGGAGGATGTTGAATCATATTGTGATAATTGTGAAAGTGGATTTGGAGAGGTCATGACTTTATTTAGTAATGATTCCACTATCTTGGAAGAGGTTTCAATTGATTATGATGAGAACAAAGTTGCTACTTATGATGATTATTGTGATGAAACTTATGCTATAAAAAGTAGTGATGATTATATTTATAAAACTTGTCATGATTATGATTACCATCTTTCTGAACATTACTCTTTTAATGTGGAAACAATTTATAGTATTCGAGTTTCTTATGATACTCCCACTATTCCGAATGAGAAGAATTTTGCTTATGAGGAGAATAGTAAATTTTCTAAGCTTGTAGATCATGAAAAGAATGCTTTATGTGATGGTTATATTATTGAATTCATTCATGATGCTACTGAAAATTATTATGAGGTAGGAATATATGCTTGTAGGGATTGCAATAATATCAAGTTTCCTCTCTATATGCATAAAGTTTTAAAGTTATGCTTGTTTTGCCTTCCTATGCTAGTTGATTATTGTTCCCATAAGTTGTTTGTTCACAAAATCCATATGCATAGGAAGTAGTGGGTTAGACATAAATGTGCTAGTCATACTCTTTATGATGCACTCTTTATGTTTCAATTATTATCTTTTATGTGAGCATCATTGAAATCACCATGCCTAGCTAGGGGCGTTAAACGATAGCGCTTGTTGGGAGGCAACCCAACTTCATTTTTGTTCTTTGCTTTTTGTTCCTTCTTACTAATAAATAATTTATCTAGCCTCTGTTTAGATGTGGTTTTATGTTTTAACTAGTGTCTGTGCCAAATAGAACCTTTGGGAAGACTTGGGTGAAGTCTTTGCGATCTTGCTGTAAAAAACAGAAACTTTAGCGCTCACGAGTTTTGCTGCCATTTTTAACTTGAGAGTAAGATTAGGTTGATTCTTTTTGCATATGATTAATAGATAAATTACTCACGTCCAGAAATTTATTTTAGAATTTTTGGGGTTACAGAAGTATTCGAAACATACAGATTACTACAGACTGTTCTGTTTTTGACAGATTCTGTTTTTCGCGTGTTGTTTGCTTATTTTGATGAATCTATGGCAAGTATCGTAGGTTATGAACCATAGAGAAGTTGGAATACAGTAGTTTTAACACCAAAATAAATAAAAAATAATTAGTTCATTACAGTACCTTAAGTGGTGGTTTGTTTTCTTATACTAACGGAGCTCATGAGATTTTCTGTTTGAGTTTTGTGTTGTGAAGTTTTCAAGTTTTGGGTAAAGATTTGATGGATTATGGAATAAGGAGTGGCAAGAGCCTAAGCTTGGGGATGCCCAAGGCACCCCGAGGTAAAATTCAAGGACAACCAAAAGCCTAAGCTTGGGGATGCCCCAGAAGGCATCCCCTCTTTCGTCTTCTTCTATCGGTAACTTTACTTGAGGCTATATTTTTATTCACCACATGATATGTGTTTTGCTTGGAGCGTCTTGTATGATTCGAGTCTTCACTTTTTAGTTTACCACAATGTAACATCCCAAATTTTCAATTTGGAATGTTATACATTAGCTCATCATTGCATATTATAATTTATTTTCCTTTGGCTTTGATCCTAGAAATTCTACGCAACTCAAGGACCCACGGAGAGAGTTGGGGATTTCATTATTTTCATATTTGAGTTTTCTCGAATTTTGAGAATAGGATCATTTGATTTTAATTATTTTATCATCAATTATTTCTATTACAAAAATATGAGAGAGGGAATAAAATGACTTTCCCAAAATAAAGAAATATTGAGGATTTAATAATAAAATCAAATAAGATTTTATTTCGGAGTTTTTCGGTATTTTATTTGAATTTAGGAAAAATGTGTGTTTTTCAAAATTTCATTTAGGCCCCAAATAAATGTTCACCTTGTGCGGCTTGATTTTAGAAGCCCGGAAAATTTATTTCGGGATTTTTGGAGTCCGTTTAGTATTTCTTTTATTTGCTTTTTCCGCGCGTAATTATTAAAAAAACGCGAACCGACTCTGGGCCGTACCCGAGCGGGACTCCGCCCGGGGGCAGCCTTTAAATAGCCGCCGCCCGAGCCGCCCCAGCCCACCAGAGCCGCCGCCAGCCCAAGCCCGCCGCGTCGCCAACCCTAACCCTAGCCGTGCCTCGATCCGCGTGCCGCCGCCGCCCCCCGCCGCTGCCGGAGCCGCCGCCGCCGCCGACCC
>NC_041388.1:549874297-550060653 GCF_002162155.2 Triticum dicoccoides | reverse complement strand
TTTTTATTTTTTTTAGAAAAAAAACCCGTCGATTTTTGTCGGTTTTTTTATTATTATTTCCATTTTTTTAAATAGATCGTTTTGTCTGATCTATTCAATTAGCGAGCGTTCGTCCGTTCGTTCTTTCTAGCGAACGTTCGTCGTTTTCTTTTTTCTCGGATTTAATCCGCGATTTTTCTGATCGCGATTCCTGATCTGATTTTCGTTTTAGTATAACTTTTCGCTCGTTTATCGGATTCAGGCGATTCAAGCGCCTGGAGTTTCGTCTCGAAACCCTCTATCCGTTTAACCAACTTAAACAAGTTTTTGCCACTGTAAAAAAATTGCCCTAGATCCAGAATAGTAAACGAAGCCCGTTTCTTTTGCCGTTTGACTTTCGTTGCTTCGTTTGATTTGATTCTTTTTGCAAACCAGAGTTCTTAAGTTGAACCTTCTGGTTAGATATCTTATTTGAGTTTTACGTGTGCATTAGATGAATACTTATTGTATGCTTGTTTGTTTGTCTATGATAGAATACCCGGAGTGCGCCACCTGTTACTTCGAATCTCTAAGTTTCCCGGATCATCAGCAAGGCAAGTAACACTTTGATCATACCTCCTACTACCCAGTTTTATTGCATTAGATAAATCCTCAAACATTGCACGATTAGGATCTAATTAAATTGTGGGATGGGAAGTAGTTGAGGTAGTACCTATTACCTGTTATATTATCAAACCTTTGGGAGTTACTTCTACGTTTGCTTACTATTGCCATGCTATGCTAGTAGACGTGGAATTGGGTGAGTGATATCCATGACAGATGTGAGTTTGTTAATTAATGGTTTATCTAAGGTGGCAACTTAAACACACATCTGGGTGGATTGAGGTACCTGGGCATTCCAATATTGCCTGTTTTTCTTTATGGACCGCCACCCAGGCCCAAAGGGATCATGAGATTTTTCATACTAGAAACTTCCATGTGCAGCCACAAGCTATTATGGGCTCTAGCATAGTTGATTAAGTCGTGCGAACTCTTACAGGGTAGACTAGCAGATGTAGGGGAAAGTAGGTGTAACGGTCTATCCATCGTAAGGTGCTAGCGCTTCTGAAAGACTATGTCTCAGTCATCCGTCTTCTCAAACACCATGTAGTGCAAGAAACCAAACGGAGGCGATCGAGTCTTGTGGGGAAAAGTGCGCAAACCTCTGCAGAGTGTATAAACTAATCATGGTTAGCCGTGTCCCCGGTTATGGACAACTTGAGTATCTAGTACTTGGATTATCATGTGAATCTCAACATGTTACTCTAAATTAATTTTGTTGGGTTTTGTTTAATGATGATGCCTAATGGGGATTGAGAATGTTGTCAACCATTCTCAATGTTTAACAACCACCATGATAGTTAAATAAAATTTATGCCTTTGCAGTAGGGAAAAATTGGCTTTACGCAAAACTGCAACCATAGAGCTTTCCACCAGCCAAATATGCATATAGTATAGTTGTTTCATTCCATTACTCTCTATGTGTTACCTTGCCAGCATATTCCATGTGCTGACCCGTTTCGGGCTGCAACGCTAATGTTGCAGACTTTTCAGATGACGATTAAGGAGTTTTTAGGTCGTGGTTCTATACTCAGTGATGCCGTTGGAGTTGATGGACTCACTTACCTTCCAAGCCTTCCGCTGTTATCGTTATTAGATGGCCTTAAGCCATATTTATTGTAATAAGTTCTCTATGGAGACACTCGATGTAATAAGTGTGTGTTTGCTACTTTGTTATAAATCCTCCAAGTACTGTGTGGTGTCAGCATTACTGATCCAGGGATGACACCTGAGCACAAAGATCAGACCATTTGAGGTCTGGTCACTATAGAAATGGTATCAGAGCACACGCTGACTGTAGGACACAACCACTAAGCTAAAGACCTAGAACACTATTCACTCTCTTCTCTTCTGGCCTCTCCTCTTTTCTATTCTTTAGGATGGCGGATGCAAGGAACAAGTTCACGCAACCAGATGAAGATACACCCTTTGGACGCTACTTGAAGGAAGTCACTAGATACCTGAACATAGGAATACCAAGCTTCACCGGAACCTACAATGCCACTTTACCTGAAGAAGAGCGTTGGATGATTCAAGTTCAAGTTCCAGGAAGGACGTTCATGCCAGTCACTGAGCCCATAGAGTTTTCTTTTGATGCACCAACTTGGAGTCTAGGAAAGAGCATGGCAGCTCACATCACCATGGGACGCATTGGAGAGGTCTACCGCAATGATCTCAAGGATACTATCTACCAGATTTGTGGGCGCCAAGATGAGCACTGGGAGATGATCAGCACCAGAAAAGATAGATCAATTGCAGCTTTTATCCAGGAACTAAACCAGCACATTCGACGACAGGAGAACCAGATGTGCGCCGACATGATAGACCTGAAGAAGGCTAAGACAAGAATCAAGGAACTGGAGGAAGAACTCAATACTACACGAGAAGATTATGAAGAAGAAATTGAAGTATTGGTGTAGAAGAATGATGATCTGAACAAGAAGATTGGGATATTTATGGGAGGCCCTACACCAGTAGATGAAGACGAAGAACCCAAGGAGATTCGCCCGGAAGACTACATCATCATCGGCGACACCGACTCAGACCCAGATGACAGTGATGATGACTATGTTGATGAAGCCGGAGCAGATATCATGGAGTCTGCAACCGAAGAATATTTCTAGTAGACCACCTCACCAGCAGTAGTAGTCCACCATGTAAATACAGTAGTCAGAGCACTTCTGTGATAGTTAGATCGATTGTATGCCCTTGTTTGATTGAATGAAGTGAATTGTTTGTTTTGCCTCATGTGCATATGGGTAGTGTTTTCTCTTTAGACCCCCTCTATTCTTAAATCTCATCTTTTTCTAAACCCTCAGATGCCTCCGAGACGTGACCCCGGATTTACCTTTCCACCAGAGCTCACCCAGTTGATCCAGTAGTAGAACACATTGATGCAGTTGCTAGTCTAGAATCAGAATCAGGGGAACAACAACAACAACCCACCACCACCACCACCACCTGTTGATCACTTAGCCCGTTTTCTTAGGCTGAACCCACCGGTGTTTTCCAGTAGCACCGAGCCGATAGTAGCAGATGATTGGCTCCGCAAGACAGCTAGAGATTTGACCACAGCAGGATGCACAGATGCGGAGAAGGTGAAGTTTGCCACACATCAGCTTGAAGGACCCGCAACATCATGGTGGGAGAACTTCACAGCCACTTTCCCTGTCGACACTGTCACATGGGACCAGTTTCAACAGGCTTTTCGTACTGCTCATGTTTCAGCAGGAGCTATGGCCATGAAGAAGCGAGAGTTTCGCAACTTGCGCCAAGGAGGACGGACAGTTGGCCAGTATGTGGAGGACTTTAGTAAATTAGCACGTTATGCCCCAGATGACGTTGCTATAGATGCAGCTAAGCAGGAGAAGTTTCTGGAAGGACTGAATGATGAGTTGAGCATGCAGTTGATGGTAGCAACCTTCAACAACTACCAGGAGTTGGTAGACCATGCTCTTATGATTAAAGGCAAGCAGCAGCAAATTGAGAACCGCAAGAGGAAGTATGGACAAGGGAAGTACAATTCTGGAGCTCAGCAGAAGCCACGTTTTACCCCTAGATCGGGAGGACATTTTCAGCATATCCATGGAGGAGGTAGCTCGCACAATCACAACGGCACCAAGAATGGTAATGGGAATGGAGGAAGCAATGGCCAGAATCGCACCAACCCATCAACCCCAGCCAAGAAGGACCTGAGCCAAGTCACTTGCTTTAAGTGCCAGAAGACCAGACATTATGCCAATGAATGTCCTGAAGGCCAGAATGGTAATGGAAGCTCTGTGAAGAAGCCGAACCCTTTCAACAGGGGACAGGTGAACCACGTTAACGTGGAGGAGGTTGAAGAGCAGCCGGATGTCGTAATTGGTAAGTTTTTGGTTAAGTCATTTACTGCACTCGTTCTTTTTGATACCGGTGCATCGCATTCATACATATCAAGGGGATTTGTGGATAAGTATAAACTGCCCACTAAGGTTCTTAGAACACCTATGCTAGTAAGCTCACCAGGAGCGGAGTATATGGCCAGTCAAGGATGTTTTCAAGTGCCATTGAGTATAGGTAGGCATGTGTTTCCCTCGGATTTAATCATTTTGGAATCACAAGGATTGGATGTAATTCTTGGTATGGATTGGTTGTCGATGTACGGAGGAAACATCGATTGCGCCAGTAAGACAATTTTGCTTACCACCCCAGAAGGGAGAAGGATCAAGTATGTATCCCGACATGTGCCAAAAGGGACTCAAGTAAATTGTTTAACAGGAGTTGTGCAGGAGGAAGTACCAGTGGTAAGGGATTTCCCTGAAGTATTTCCAGAAGAGTTGCCAGGCATGCCATCGGATAGAGATATTGAGTTTTTGATTGAGCTATTGCCAGGCACAGGGCCAATATCAAAGAGACCATACAGGATGCCTGCAAAGGATTTGGTGGAGATTAAGAAGCAGATTAAGGAGTTATTGGATAAGGGATATATTCGCCCAAGTTCTTTGCCTTGGGGATCGCCAGTACTTCTAGTGGAGAAGAAGGATGGATCGTTAAGGATGGTTGTTGATTATCGAGGATTGAATGAAGTAACCATCAAGAACAAGTACCCACTACCAATGATCAATGATCTGTTTGATCGATTGCAAGGAGCTAAGGTATTTTCCAAGATCGATCTGCGATCAGGATACCACCAGTTGAAGATTCGAGAACAGGATATACCTAAGACAGCTTTTACCACCAGGTATGGGCTGTACAAGTATACCGTTATGTCATTTGGTCTGACTAACACACCTGCATATTTTATGAACATGATGAACAAAGTGTTTATGGAGTTCTTGGATAAGTTCGTCGTGGTGTTCATTGATGATATCCTGGTTTACTCGAAGAATGAAGAGGAGCACAAGGAACATTTGCGATTGGTACTTGAGAAGCTCATAGAACATCAGTTGTATGCCAAGTTCAGCAAATGTGAGTTTTGGTTGAAGGAAGTAGGATTCCTCGGACACGTTATATCCGGAGAAGGTATAGCAGTAGATCCCACTAAGGTTGACACTGTGACAAATTGGGAAGCGCCAACAACAGTTGGAGAGATCCGGAGTTTTCTTGGACTCGCAGGATACTACCGGAGATTTATTGAGAATTTCTCAAAGATTGTGAAGCCTATGACGGAGTTATTAAAGAAGGATACCAAGTTCAAATGGACTGAGGAATGTGAGGCTAGTTTCCAGGAGTTGAAGAAACGCTTGGTTACTTTACCAGTGTTGATTTTGCCAGACCAGACCAAGGACTATGAGGTGTATTGCGACGCTTCACGTCAAGGACTTGGAGCAGTGCTTATGCAGGAAGGGAGAGTTGTTTCATGTGCCTCAAGACAGCTTAAGCCTCATGAGTTGAATTATGCTACGCATGATTTGGAGTTAGCAGTCGTAGTGCATGCATTAAAAACATGGACACATTTCCTCATTGGAAATCATTGTGAGGTGTACACGGATCACAAGAGTTTGAAATACATTTTCACACAGAAGGAGTTAAACCTCAGACAAAGGAGATGGTTGGAGCTCATCAAGGATTACGATATGAGATTGCATTACCATCCCGGAAAGGCTAATGTAGTAGCTAACGCATTGAGCCGTAAGAGCCATGTCAATACACGAAAGACGGGAGAAATTCCAAAGGAGTTAGCCGAGGATCCTCGTGAGCTATGTTTGGAAATAGTTCCGAGAGGCTATGTAGCAGCATTGGAGATTCAGTCAACTTTGATGGATAGAATCAAAGAAGCTCAGAAGACTAACAAGGAGATTGCCTCTATAAAGGAGAAAATGAGCGAAGGAAAGGCTAAAGGATTTTGTGAGGATGAGCACGACACCCTATGGTTTGAAGACCGTGTTTATGTGCCCAATGACCCGAAGATCAGGAGGTTGATTCTGCAAGAGGCACATGATTCACCGTATTCAATTCACCCAAGAAATACCAAGATGTATTTGGATTTGAAGGATATTTTCTGGTGGACAGGAATGAAGAAAGATATTGCGGAGTATGTAGCAGTTTGTGATGTGTGTCAGAGAGTAAAGGCAGAGCATCAGAAGCCAGCAGGATTGCTACAACCATTGCCGATACCCGAATGGAAGTGGGATAAGTTAGGCATGGACTTTATCACGGGATTACCCAGGACTCGTTCAGGCTATGACTCGATTTGGGTTGTAGTCAATCGGTTGACGAAAGTAGCTCATTTCATCCCAGTAAAGACCACTTACACCAGTGCTAAGTTGGCAAAGATATACATGACCAGGATTGTATGCTTACATGGAGTTCCGAGGAGTATAGTATCAGATAGAGGAACCCAGTTTACCTCAAAGTTCTGGAATCAGTTGCACGAAACTTTGGGTACCAGGCTAGAGTTCAGCATAGCTTTTCATCCACAGATAGATGGATAGACCGAGAGAGTCAATCAGATTTTGGAGGACGTGCTGAGAGCTTGTGCGCTAGATTATGGATCTAGTTGGGATGAGAATTTGCCGTATGCAGAGTTCTCTTACAACAATAGCTATCAATCCAGTTTAAAGATGGCCCCTTTCGAAGCCTTGTACGGAAGGAGGTGTAGAACACCGTTGTCGTGGGATGAAGTTGGAGACCGCCAGTTGTTTGGACCTGATTTAATTAAGGAGTCTGAACAGAAGGTGAAATTGATTCGCGATAGGCTCAAGGTAGCTCAATCCCGACAGAAAAGTTTTGCAGATTCTAAAGGCAAGGAGACAGTTTACGAAGTCGGAGACAGAGTTTATCTTCGAGTATCCCCACTTCGGGGAACAAAGCTCTTTGGTGTTAAGGGAAAGTTAGCGCCACGATTTGTAGGACCATACCGAGTATTGGAACGTATGGGAGAAGTGGCCTACAAGTTGGAATTGCCTGAAGGATTGTCAGGAGTTCATGATGTGTTCCATGTTTCTCAGTTAAAGAAGTGCCACGCGGAGATGGCTGACATACCGCTGAGAGATACGGTACCACTGGAAGCAATTCGGTTGGACAGTGATTTGACCTATGAGGAGAAACCAGTTAAGATTCTAGAGTATGCCAGTCGAGTCACCCGCAACAAGGTTTTCAAGTTTTGCAAGGTTCAGTGGAGCCACCACACGGAGGATGAAGCCACCTGGGAGCGAGAGGAAGATTTTCTCAAGGACCACCCTCACCTATTTTCTAGCCAACCCGAATCTCGAGGGCGAGATTCATCTTAAGGGGGGTAGGTTTGTAACATCCCAAATTTTCAATTTGGAATGTTATACATTAGCTCATCATTGCATATCATAATTTATTTGCCTTTGGCTTTGATCCTAGAAATTCTACGCAACTCAAGGACCCACGGAGAGAGTTGGGGATTTCATTATTTTCATATTTGAGTTTTCTCGAATTTTGAGAATAGGATCATTTGATTTTAATTATTTTATCATCAATTATTTCTATTACAAAAATATGAGAGAGGGAATAAAATGACTTTCCCAAAATAAAGAAATATTGAGGATTTCATAATAAAATCAAATAATATTTTATTTCGGAGTTTTTCGGTATTTTATTTGAATTTAGGAAAAATGTGTGTTTTTCAAAATTGCATTTAGGCCCCAAATAAATGTTCACCTTGTGCGGCTTGATTTTAGAAGCCCGGGAAAATTTATTTCAGGATTTTTGGAGTCTCTTTAGTATTTCTTTTATTTGTTTTTCCGCGCGTAATTATTTAAAAAAACGCGAACCGACTCCGGGCCGTACCCGAGCGGGACTCCGCCCGAGGCAGCCTTTAAATAGCCGTTGCCCCAGCCCACCAGAGCCGCCGCCAGCCCAAGCCCGCAGCGCCGCCAACCCTAACCCTAGCCGCGCCACGATCCGCGCGCCGCCGCCGCCGACCCGCCACCCGAGGTTGCCTCGATCCGTGCGCCGTTTTTATTTTTTTAGAAAAAAAACCCGTCAGTTTTCATCGGTTTTTTTTTATTATTATTTCCGTTTTTTTAAATAGATCGGTTTTTTCGATTTATTTAATTAGCGAGCGTTCGTCCGTTCGTTCGTTCTAGCGAACGTTCGTCATTTTCCTTTTTCTCGGATTTAATCCGCGATTTTTCTGATCGCGATTTCTGATCCGATTTTTGTTTTAGTGTAACTTTTCGCTCGTTTATCGGATTCAGGCAATTCAAGCGCCTGGAGTTTCGTCTCGAAACCCTCTATCCGTTTAAGCAACTTAAACAAGTTTTTGCCACTATAAAAAAAATTGCCCTAGATCCAGAATAGTAAACGAAGCCTGTTTCTTTTATCGTTTGACTTTCGTTGCTTCGTTTGATTTGATTCTTTTTGCAAACCGGAGTTCTTAAGTTGAACCTTCTGGTTAGATCTCCTATTTGAGTTTTACCTATGCATTAGATGAATACTTATTGTATGCTTGTTTGTTTGTCTGCGATAGAATACCCGGAGTTCGTCGCCTGTTACTTCGAATCTCTAAGTTTCCCGGATCATCAGCAAGGCAAGTAACGCTTTGATCATACCTCCTACTACCCAGTTTTATTGCATTAGATAAATCCTCAAACATTGCACGATTAGGATCTAATTAAATTGTGGGATGGGAAGTAGTTGAGGTAGTACCTATTACCTGTTATATTATCAAACCTTTGGGAGTTACTTCTACGTTTGCTTACTATTGCCATGCTATGCTAGTAGACGTGGAATTGGGTGAGTGATATCCATGACAGATGTGAGTTTTTTAATTAATGGTTTATCTAAGGTGGCAACTTAAACACACATCTGGGTGGATTGAGGTACCTGGGTATTCCAGGATTGCCTGTTTTTCTTTATGGACCGCCACCCAGGCCCAAAGGGATCATGAGATTTTTCATACTAGAAACTTCCGTGTGCAGCCACAAGCTATTATGGGCTCTAGCATAGTTGATTAAGTCGTGCGAACTCTTACAGGGTAGACTAGCAGATGTAGGGGAAAGTAGGTGTAACGGTCTATCCATCGTAAGGTGCTAGCGCTTCTGAAAGACTATGTCTAGGTCATCCGTCTTCTCAAACACCATGTAGTGCGAGAAACCAAACGGAGGCGATCGAGTCTTGTGGGGAAAAGTGCGCAAACCTCTGCAGAGTGTATAAACTAATCATGGTTAGTCGTGTCCCTGGTTATGGACAACTTGAGTATCTAGTACTTGGATTATCATGTGAATCTCAACATGTTACTCTAAATTAATTTTGTTGGGTTTTGTTTAATGATGATGCCTAATGGGGATTGAGAATGCTGTCAACCATTCTCAATGTTTAACGACCACCATGATAGTTAAATAAAATTTATTCCTTTGCAGTAGGGAAAAATTGGCTTTATGCAAAACTGTAACCATAGAGCTTTCCACCAGCCAAATATGCATATAGTATAGCTGTTTCATTCCATTACTCTCTATGTGTTACCTTGCCAGCATATTCCATGTGCTAACCCGTTTCGGGCTGCAACGTTAATGTTGTAGACTTTTCAGACGACAATTAAGGAGTTTTTAGGTCGTGGTTCTATACTCAGTGATGTTGTTGGAGTTGATGGACTCACTTATCTTCCAAGCCTTCCGCTGTTATCGTTATTAGATGGCCTTAAGCCATATTTATTATAATAAGTTCTCTATGGAGACACTCGATGTAATAAGTGTGTGATTGCTACTCTGTTATGAATCCTCCAAGTACTGTGTGGTGTCAGCATTACTGATCCAGGGATGACACCTGAGCAGAGAGATCAGACCGTTTGAGGTCTGGTTGCTACACACAATCATCCTTGATGTACACACCTTTTGGGAGAGACACACATGAATTGGAATTTATTAGAATACTCTATGTGCTTCAGTTATATCTTTTGAGCTAGATAATTTTGCTCTAGTACTTCACTTAAATCTTTTAGAGCATGGTGGTGGTTTTATTTTATAGAAATTATTGATCTCTCATCCTTCACTTATATTATTTTGAGAGTCCTTTAGAACAGCATGGTAATTTGCTTTGGTTATGAAATTAGTCCTAATATGATAGGCATCCAAGATGGGTATAATAAAAACTATCATAGAAAGTGCATTGAATTCTATGAGAAGTTGGATACTTGATAATTGTTTTGAGATATAAAGGTGGTGATATTATAGTGTGCTAGTTGAGTAGTTGTGAATTTGAGAAGTACTTGTGTTGAAGTTTGCAAGTCCCGTAGTATGCTCGTATGGTAACCGTTGTGTAACAAATTTGAAACATGAGGTGTTCTTTGATTGTCTTCCTTATGAGTGGAGGTCGGGGACGAGCGATGGTCTTTTCCTACCAATCTATCCCCCTAGGAGCATGCGTGTAATGCTTGGTTTTTGATGACTTGTACTCCCTCCGTTCGGAATTACTTGTCGCAAAATTAGATGTATCTAGATGTATTTTAGTTCTAGATACATCCATTCTCGAGACAAGTAATTTCGAACGGAGGGAGTAGTTTTTTGTAATAAGTATGTGAGTTTTTTATGACTAATGTTGAGTCCATGGATTATACGCACTCTCACCCTTCCATCATTGCTAGCCTCTTCGGTACCGTGCATTGCCCTGTCTCACCTTGAGAGTTGGTGCAAACTTCGCGGTGCATCCAAACCCCGTGATATGATATGCTCTATCACACATAAACCTCCTTATATCTTCCTCAAAACAGCCACCATACCTACCTATTATGTCATTTCCATAACCACTCCGAGATATATTGCCATGCAAATTTCCACCGTTCCGTTCATCATGACACACATCATCATTGTCATATTGCCTTGCATGATCATGTAGTTGATCGTATTTCTGGCAAGGACACCATGCATAATTTATCATACATGTCACTCTTGATTCATTGCCCATCCCGATACACCGTTAGAGGCATGCATATAGAGTCATATTTTGTTCTAGTGTCGAGTTGTAATCTTTGAGTTGTAAATAAATAGAAGTGTGATGATCATCAGTAATAGAACATTGTCCCAAAAAAGGGAAAAGGCCAAATAAAAAATAAAAAAAAGGAGAAAGGCAAAATAAAAAATAAAAAATAAGAAGGGACAATGCTACTATCCTTTTTCCACACTTGTGCTTCAAAGTAGCACCATGATCTTCATGATGGAGAGTCTCTTGTTTTGTCACTTTCATATACTAGTGGTAATTTTTCATTATAGAACTTGGCTTGTATATTCCAACAATGGGCTTCCCCAAATGACCTAGGTCTTCGTGAGCAAGCAAGTTGGATGCACACCCACTTAGTTTCTTTTTGTTGAGCTTTCATACAGTTATAGCTCTAGTGCATCCGTTGCATGGCAATCCCTACTCCTCACATTAACATCAATTGATGGGCATCTCCATAGCCCGTTGATTAGCCGCGTCAATGTGAGACTTTCCCCTTTTTTGTCTTCTCCACACAACCCCCATCATTATATTCTATTCCACTCATAGTGCTATGTCCATGGCTCACGCTCATGTATTGCGTGAAAGTTGAAAAAAGTTTGAGATTACTAAAGTATGAAACAATTACTTGGCTTGTCATCGGGGTTGTGCATGATGAGAGAATTTTTGTGTGACAAAAATGAAGCATAGCCAAACTATATGATTTTGTAGGGATAAGCTTTATATGGCCATGATATTTTGAGAAGACATAATTGCTTACTTAGTATGCTTGAAGTATTATTATTTTTATGTCAATATTAAACTTTTGTCTTGAATCTTATGGATCTGAATATTCTTGCCACAATAAAGATAATTACATGGATAAATATGTTAGGTAGCATTCCACATCAAAAATTCTGTTTTTATCATTTACCTACTCGAGGACAAGCAGGAATTAAGCTTGGGGATGCTTGCTACGTCTCCAACGTATCTATAATTTTTGATTGTTCCATGCTAATATATTATCAACCTTGGATGTTTTATATGCATTTATATGGTATTTTATATGATTTTTGGGACCAACCTATTAACCTAGAGCCCAGTGCCAGTTTCTGTTTTTCCTTGTTTTTGAGTATCGTGGAAAAGGAAAATCAAACGGAGTCTAATTGACCTGAAACTTCACGGAACTTATTTTTGGACCAGAAGAAGGCCATGGAGTAAAAGAGTTGGGCCATAAGAGTCCTGGGCTGCCCACGAGGGTGGGGGCGCGCCCACCCCCCTGGGCGCGCCTCCCTACCTCGTGGACAGCTCGGAGACCCCTCCTGACTTGTTCTCGACGCCAAAACATCTTATATATACTGAAACTTCCAGAAAGAAACCTAGATCAGGATTTCCGTCGCCAGAAGCCTCCGTAGCCACCGAAAACCAATCTAGACCCGTTCCGGCACCCTGTCGGAGGGGGGAATCCCTCTCTGGTGGCCATCTTCATCATCCCGACGCTCTCCATGACGAGGAGGGAGTAGTTCTCCCCCGGGGCTAAGGGTATGTACCAGTAGCTATCTGTTTGATCTCTCTCTCTCTCTCGTGTTCTTGATTTGGCACGATCTTGATGTACCGCGAGCTTTGCTATTATAGTTGGATCTTATGATGTTTCTTCCCCTCCACTCTCTTGTAATGGATTGAGTTTTCCCTTTGAAGTTATCTTATCAGATTGAGTCTTTAAGGATTTGAGAACACTTGATGTATGTCTTGCATGTGCTTATCTGTGGTGACAATGGGATATCACGTGATCCACTTGATGTATGTTTTGGTGATCAACTTCCGAGTTCCATGAATGAACTTATGCATAGGGGTTGCCACACGTTTTCGTCTTGACTCTCCGGTATAAACTTTGGGGCACTCTTTGAAGTTCTTTGTGTTGGTTGAATAGATGTATCTGAGATTGTGTGATGCATATCATATAATCATACCCACGGATACTTGAGGTGACATTGGAGTATCTAGGTGACATTAGGGTTTTGGTTGATTTGTGTCTTAAGGTGTTATTCTGGTACGAACTCTAGGATAGATTGAACGGAAAGAATAGCTTCGTGTTATTTTACTACGGACTCTTGAATAGATCGATCAGAAGGGATAACTTTGAGGTGGTTTCGTACCCTACCATAATCTCTTCGTTTGTTCTCCGCTATTAGTGACTTTGGAGTGACTATTTCTTGCATGTTGAGGGATGGTTATATGATCCAATTATGTTATTATTGTTGAGAGAACTTGCACTAGTGAAAGTATGAACCCTAGGCCTTGTTTCAACGCATTGCAATACCGTTTGTGCTCACTTTTATCATTAGTTACCTTGCTGTTTTTATATTTTCAGATTACAAAAACCTATATCTACCATCCATATTGCACTCGTATCACCATCTCTTCGCCGAACTAGTGCACCTATACAATTTACCATTGTATTGGGTGTGTTGGGGACACAAGAGACTCTTTGTTATTTGGTTGCGGGGTTGTTTGAGGGAGACCATCTTCATCCTATGCCTCCCACGGATTGATAAACCTTAGGTCATCCACTTGAGGGAAATTTGCTATTGTCCTACAAACCTATGCACTTGGAGGCCCAACAACGTCTACAAGAAGAAGGTTGTGTAGTAGACATCAGCATGCTACGTTCCCCAACACTATATACCCATTTGTGCAGCAAACATATCATGTGTTTTCTCTGGTTACTCCCCCCCTCTATAATTTTTTGGAATACAAATCCTATGGTTATGTTCTCTCAGTCCATGAAATCAGAGTAATTAAGATCCATTAGATACACACAGTGTATTGATTGTTATCCGTATAGAGTTAGTGATTAATTGTTTGTTCTATACAAATGATTTTTGCTAATAATCCGACTAGGGTTACCTTGTGTGCTAATAATTCGTGGCCAGATCTTGAGAATTGATTTTGAATGTCCTACGTATATGTTTGTGCCTTTTTTTTCTTCTAGATCTTGAGAATTGATTTTGAATGTCCTACATGTATGTTTCTGCTATTTTTTTCTTTCATGTTGGTATGTACACAGATGAGGCTCTGACTAGCACCGCCGCGGGATGTAGATCTTGGAGCCGGCTGCACGCCCAGAAGCGGCCACACCCCCTGGACCTGAGGAACCAGTAGAATCTCCGGAGGACTACATCAGCGATCTCCCAGACGACATCCTTGGGGAGATCATCACCCTTCTCCACACCAAGGATGGTTGCCACACACAAGTCCTCGCATCTCGGTGGCGCACTCTGTGGCGCGCCGTGCCTCTTAATCTTGATTGTTGTCAGCTATCTATCAATGATGATTCTGAACTCCCCGGAGCCATCATCTCCTCCCACCAGGGCTCCGTTCAACGCATCTGCATCCCGGCATGCTACCTGCTAGACATACCCTGCACGGTGGCCGCCTGGCTGACATCCCGTCAATTCGGTAAACTCCAGCAGCTTGAGTTCTACCATTACTATAGCGATAGGTTACCACCAATAGCTGCATATGTGCCCTCACCACCGATGCCCATCTCTTGGTTTTCCTCCTCTCTCCACACTGCCACCTTGACCCGGTGCCATCTAGCAAACAATCTGGTACAAATGCTTCGACTGCCATTGTTGAAAAAACTTGCGCTTGTGTTGGTTCATCTGTCGGAGGCCTCACTGCACAGCATCATCCACTCTAGCTGCCCTGCACTGGAGCATTTGGTGCTTGTTTTTGGAGCTGGAATTGATATCCCTTGTCTCAAAATAAAGTTGCCTCACCTTGTAAGCACTAGAATTAGTTTTGAAGGACAGGAGCTCATCATCGAAGATGCCCCTTCACTTCAAAGGTTGTCCCTTGATTGTTGTTATAAACCTTCGCAAATAACTATGGTGTCTGCGCCTAAACTGGAGACCTTGGGTGCAATTCATGATCCATTTAAATGGTTCGAGATGGTGTTTGCCTCCACACCTATTGAGGTACTGTATATTATTCACGTACACTTTTGTAATTTGCATTTTTCATTTGTGCGCATGAATTAAGTATCATCTTGGAGTACACTTACAGTGCTAATATTATGTTCTATGCTCAATGAAGCGCTTGTCCATCCTATCAGTGGTGGTGGATTCTGTCAACACCTTATATATCAGTATGTGGTGTTTTGATCTCAACATCATTATTGCCTTGCTGCAATGCTTTCCATGTCTGGAGAATTTGTATATAAAGGTGATGATTTCACGCACATTGAAAGCCCATATATAAGGCACTATAATTAATCGTTCAGCTATCACTCTTTCAACATAATCTTTTTTAGACATTAACCGTTTTCAATCTTCATCTCTATTTAGGCAACAACACATGGAGAAAAAGGTATAACCAATCGATCGTTGATGAAGCACGGGGATTTTCTCGGATCTCATGACATTCGTTTGAAGACAGTAATGCTGGAACGATATTCATCCAACAGTGCAAACACTAGCTTTGTCACATTCTTCATGATGAATGTGAGGGCACTATTGTTCGTGAGGATTAAGTTTTTCTACAAGAAATTACTCACGGCTGCAAGTGTTGAACATCATAAAAAGAAGTTTCAGGTGGACCTAAGGGCTTCTGATCGTGTTCGGCTTCTATTTACAACAGCTTGTGGTCATCATGGAGCGGTAGAATTATTGTACCGGGATCTTGATTTTATGGATCAGACTAATCCATTTGATTGTAACTACCGAAAACTTTGGTTGAGTTAGATGTCATTGTCCTGTTCAATCCGAGTTATGTGTAAACCTGATGAACAATTAATCCTCGTGCTTTTGTACCTTTTGTAAGCTGGAGTTAGACATTGTTGCCCTTTTCAACTAGGGTTTGACCCACATTTTCTTTCATACTGGGCGTCTATGTTCCTATAGGTACTACCTTTGTCGTGGTTTATTCATTATTGGCCCCCTTGATATGGCTGCCTGTTTTTGTTGTTCTGTCTAATCGCAAACATTTTGTATGGATCAACCGTATGCCCCTCATCGTACACATAACTAAAATCTGCACCGTGTTTGATGTCTCCGCCATCACAAACGTTTTTCATCTTTTTTGACAGTTTTTGCTACCTCTTGAGCACTGCATTGGTTTTCCCTTGAAGAGGACAGGGTGATGCAGCAAAGTAGTGTAAGTATTTCCCTCAGTTTTTGAGAACCAAGGTATCAATCCAGTAGGAGACTACACGCAAGTCACCTCGCACCTACACAAACAAATAAGAACCTCGCAACCAACGCGATAAAGGGGTTGTCAATCCCTTCACGGTCACTTACGAGAGTGAGATCTGATAGAGATAATAAGATTAATATTTTTGGTATTTTTATGATATAGATTGAAAGTAAAGATTGCAAAGTAAAATAGATTGGAAACTTATATGATGGAAAATAGATCCGGGGGCCATAGGTTTCACTAGTGGCTTCTCTCAAAATAGCATAAGTATTATGGTGGGTAAACAAATTACTGTCGAGCAATTGATAGAAAAGTGCATAATTATGAGAATATCTAGGCATGATCATGTATATAGGCATCACGTCTGTGACAAGTAGACCGAAACGATTCTGCATCTACTACTATTACTCCACACATCGACCGCTATCCAGCATGCATCTAGAGTATTAAGTTCATAAGAACAGAGTAACACATTAAGCAAGATGACATGATGTAGAGGGATAAACTCAAGCAATATGATATAAACCCCATCTTTTTATCCTTGATGGCAACAATATAATACGTGCCTTGCTGCCCCTGCTGTCACTGGGAAAGGACACCGCAAGATTGAACCCAAATCTAAGCACTTCTCCATTGCAAGAAAGATCAATCTAGTAGGCCAAACCAAACTAATAATTCGAAGAGACTTGCAAAGATAACAAATCACACATAAAAGATTTCAGAGAAGAATCAAATATTGTTCATACATAATCTTGATCATAAACCCACAATTCATCGGATCTTGACAAACACACCGCAAAAAGAATTACTGTCGGTGTCAAAACCGGCGGATCTAGGGTAGGGGGTCCCGAACTGTGCGTCTAAGGCGGATGGTAACAGGAGGCAGGGGACACAATGTTTTACCCAGGTTCGGGCCCTCTTGATGGAGGTAAAACCCTACGTCCTGCTTGATTTATTCTTGATGATATGAGTATTACAAGAGTTGATCTACCATGAGATCGGAGAGGCTAAACCCTAGAAGCAAGCCTATGGTATGATTGTATGTTGTCCTACAGACTAAAACCCTCCGGTTTATATAGACACCGGAAAGGGCTAGGGTTACACAAGGTCGGTTACAAAGGAGGAGATATACAACTCTGTATTGTCTAGCTTGCCTTCCACGCCAAGTAGAGTCCTATCCGGACACGAGACGAAGTCTTCAATCTTGTATCTTCATAGTCCAACAGTCCGGCCAAAGGATATAGTCCGGCTGTCTGGAGACCCCCTAATCCAGGACTCCCTCAGTAGCCCCTGAACTAGGCTTCAATGATGATGAGTCCGGCGCGCAGTATTGTCTTCGGCATTGCAAGGCGGGTTCCTCCTCCGAATACACCACGGAAGAATTTGAATACAAGGATAGTGTCCGACCCTGCAAAATAAGTTCCACATACCACCATAGAGAGAATAATATTTCCACAAATCTAATCTGCTGACTTGTTTTGGCAACATGACATTATGCCATGGCCCGGTGATTATTCAAACCGTTTCCTTTAACTAGCCCCGCACATAACGCGAGGCAGTTTTTTGACACGTCGTGTCAAAGTAGAGATCGTGCCCCCCTTATTATGGGATTCTCATCAATACGGGCGTGGGTAACCCAACCGCACCATCGATTACGGCGCTTGGGGGATAAGCGAGTTTTACCAGGCTAGTGGGGGCGCATAGTTTCGGTCGCCCTTATAAAGGGACAAGGTTTAACCTTTTCCTACCCATGCCTTCTTCATCCTTGCTCATCCATTCTTGCGCACTCGAGCTCCAACGCCAAAGTCCACATCCTTCCCCTCAACCTTCTCCAATCATGTCCGGAGCGGGAGGCAAATGGATGGCTTCCTCCATTACGGAGGGACATATCAAGAAGTTGCGCGGAGCCGGATACTTAGCCGTGAATATCGCGCATCGGCTGCCCGCTGCGGGGCAGATCGTTCCTACCCCTGAACCTCACGAGAGGGTAGTTTTCCTTCACCACTTCCTCCGCAGACTGGGGTTTCCCCTCCATCCATTCGTCTATGGTCTCATGTTCTACTACGGGCTGGACTTCCATGATCTGGCCCCGAACTTCATCCTCAACATTTCGGCGTTCATAGTCGTGTGTGAGGCTTTCCTCCGCATCCGGCCCCACTTCGGCATGTGGTTAAAGACCTTCAATATCAAGCCAAAGGTGGTGGGAGGCCAACAAGCAGAATGCGGTGGAGCCATGGTGGGCAAGATGTCCAATGTTATATGGCTCGAAGGCTCCTTCATGGAGACCATAAAGGGGTGGCAATCGGCGTGGTTCTACATCACCGAGCCGCGCGACACCAACTGGGTGGCTGCCCCCGAGTTTCGATCCGGAATCCCCACGCGGCACACCTCCTAGAAAGAGAAGGGCCTGTCCTAGGGTCCATCGGTGGAGCTGGACGGACTCCAGAAATGTATCCGGAATATGGCAGGCAAGAAACTCAAGCTTTTCAATATAGTCCAGGTCATGCTCATCCGCCGGATCCTCCCGTGCCAACAACGGGATTTCAACTTGTGGGAGTTCGACCCGGCCCAGCACCAGACTCTGAGCGAGCTCTTCGACACGACGCACAAGGACGTCTGGAGGGTGTTGTTCAAGGGCGCCGAGATCCCTCCCTCTCTCACCGAGGACCACGGGCTAAGCGCGAAGCGCCGGGCGCCGGGCGCATTCGGTGAGTTCTATACATCTGGTAGGATATTTATTTCCCCTAGCTTAATCATGTGCGGGGTCTGAGCTCCACGCCTTTGACAAGACTGGGTGGAGACGTTGGGGCAGATTAACTATCCGGTCCCTCTGCCCGAAGATACTGCGGACGCTCTTCTGACGAAGATGCTGACTCCGGCTCCTTACAAGGTGTCGGAGAAGACCAAGAAGGCCAAGGGAATCCAAAAGAGTTCCCGACGCCAGGTGTTATCGGACTCATCGTCCGATAACTCCGCGACGCACTCCTCCCCCGAAGATGAGGAGGAGGATGAAGATGCTCCCCCTCCAGTCGGGGAGACAAGAAAAGGAAGGTCGTCCCAAGCGGGGGGGCCGAAGGGTCCAAGAAGGGAAGGACTCTCCTTCCGGACTACTCCACCACTGCCGCCGAAGGCGAAGACGAGTGGCTGCTCAGGGCCAAGCCCCTGGCGAAGTCGTAAGTATTCGGATGCCAGCGTAACTCATAGCATACCTTTGTTGCACTGCCTCTCCTAACGCCGAATTATGACTATGCAGACCGCCACGAGCCCGTATCGACGTATCATCGGACGGCTCCCTGGGCTCGTTGGATATGGATAGCGATCCACTTCCGACCACCACCTCCCCTTGCCCTACGGACAATGCCAAGGTATTGTCTCAAGAGGCACCGGGTTGAGGGGAGATAGTCCTGGAGGCGTCTCAAGGCGACCTTCCGGACTCCGGGAGCAAAGGGAGCAAGGCTCCCGAGGGCTCCGAGTTCGGCCCTCAGCCGAACACCGCGCCGGAACCCCCAGTGGTTCCGGACTCGGGCAGGAGGCCTCCTTCCAAAAGGGGCAAGACGCCTGTGCCGGTGACCTCTGTCCATCCAGAGGCACCGGACAATCTACTGGGAGCCCTTTGCAGCGCTTCCATCGACGAAGAGCACCGCACTATTATGAGTGCGGTGGTCCAGAAGGTTCAGTCCGCCAAGAGTGGACTGACTGAAGCCTGTGCCAGCCTTCTAACAGGCTTTGAGGTAAGTTTTGGAATATGGGGAAAAATATTACCGCATAGATAGTAGCCCCTGATGCTCTGTTCGGTGTTCACAAAGAAAAGCCGAACAGAGGATCAAACAATATCGCAGGAGTCTAATATAAGTATGTCAATATGCGTATGCAGGCTTCGCTGTTGGCATCTGCCGCACTGACTGTGGAGGTCGCCGCACTGAAGCAGGACCTTAAAGGGTCCAAGGACGAGCTCGGCCTTGCCAAGAGGCAGCTCGAGGAGAACAAAGGTAAGTAGTACCTAGTCTATGGATATGTATAAAAAGAATGTGATTGCAAAATGACAGGATCATCGTAAATTTGCCAGGGGCCACGACCGAGGTGGCGACCCTGAAGCAAGTGCTATCCGAGGCCGAAAACAAAGCGGCCAAGGAGCGCACCGAGCGGGA
Source organism: Triticum dicoccoides (assembly GCF_002162155.2). NCBI lineage: Eukaryota > Viridiplantae > Streptophyta > Magnoliopsida > Poales > Poaceae > Triticum > Triticum dicoccoides. Next base: position 550,040,371 of record NC_041388.1, on the reverse strand, counting down.
AAGGCATGAGGCTCGGGTGGGCGAGGTGCAGCAAGAGCTCCATGCTCTCGTGATGAAGCACGAGGCGTTGGAGCTTGACTTGAAGACGCGAGAGTCTGAGCTTGTCGCGGCCCTCGAGAGCGCAAAGGGTGCCAAGGCCGAAGCCCAAAAGGCCCTCCAGGAGATTGATGCGATGAAGAAGATAGCGGCGGGTAAGGCATTCTATAAGCAAAGCAAGCATGTGAAAGTAAATTACCTATTACTTACCAGAATCCAGAGCTCTCCAAGAGCATTCGCAGATTTGCCCCGCGGCGTGTCGGATGTCGCACAGTTTTACCAGGTCGAGGAGGGAAGCTCAACGGAGAAGCTGTTCTGGTCTCAGTATACTGGGACCGAACACCCGATGCCTCTGAGCGACCAGCTGAAGCAACTGGTCGAGCTGCACAAGGCGGCCGAACAAGCCATGAAGGGCTTTATAGTCTGGATGTGGCATGGCGACGCCCTTCCCAATAGCTACTTTGGCCTGGTGAGGCGGCTTGTGGATGCTTGCCCACGGCTGGAAGTCATCAAGCGCTCCGTCTGCATCGAAGGTGCATGCCGGGCTTTCGCCCGTGTGAAGGTGCAATGGGCCAAGCTGGACGCCGTGAAGCTGATTAAGGAAGGGCCGCTGGAGGGCAAGGAGCATCGCCACCCCGAGATGTACTATGAGGGTGTCCTGAAGGGTGCTCGTGTCGTAGCGGACGAGTGTACGAAAGATATAATATTCGAGTAAACTCGCTCGTGTAATCCTGTATTTATGAAAACTTGTTCATATGCGCTATGCAACGCTTGTTTGAATTTAAAATATTACCTTCTGTTCGGCTGTTTATCAAATCTGAGAGATGGCTAGTCGTCGGCTTCTGCCCCCACGCCACGAGTGCTGGGGTGTTTGGGATAAACCTGAGCACTCTTGTTCCCATTGTTGGGTCCTTCGAGGGAGGTTCTCAGCACAACGAACAAGGTAATCGGACTATAATGCGTTATCACTCTCACTTAGCCATAGAATTCTATAATTTTAAATTTCGGCGAAGCCCCTAGTATTCGGAAGGCCGAATTCGTGGTGCGATACACGCCTTAAGCCGGACAGGGCTGACTCCTCGCTCTAAGCAGCATAAGCCTTTAGGGACTCGAAACCTCTCGAACAGCGACCAGTCTCTCGCCTTATCATGACAGTCAGTTTTAGCTTTCTCTACTGAGGTGCTTAGCCCGGCAGAACCGGGGCACAATCTCAGTAGTTCTCCTAGTGCTACCATAGCCGATATAGCGGAACGTAAGGTACCAAAACATGGGAGCCGGGCAAACCCAACTATTGACGCAAGACATGATTCGGAGCTGATGCATATAATGCTATAAGTTCGGGGTGCCGCACTGTCGAAAGTGTTCGGACTTCTCACGCCGTATTATGGGGTATGCTTAAGCCCCTAGCGTATTGGCCGTACCTGAGTGTACGGGTGCTGGATGTCATGAATGAACATATATATAAAAAAGAATGCAATAATAGTCTTAATGCTATGCATTTTTTATTCAAAAAGGTGCGTTAAAGCAGAATGATACAAGTAGTGCGATAAGCAAAAAGTAGGACTGTTTGACATGTCCCTTCCAAGGGCAAGCTGAGGAATAGTATTAAAGCAAATATTTCACTCGTTATCATAATCCACCTGGGAGTTCCGTGGTGTGACATAGCTTTATGTCTCCTTGGATGTTGCATCATGTGTTCGGCAATCACGCTGCCGGACAGGGTTTCCAGAGACTGAAGTCCTGAAAGAGAAAAATAACAAAGCGGGAAGCCCCTAGTGCGGTTTAATCTGCGTATTGGGGTGTGCCGTAGTTGTGCCCCCCTCCCCGCCTGTGCCCATGGTATTTCTAATGCGTAATTATGTACGCGTGGCACGAATATCGTCGTTTGGCTGGGGCCGGGGGGCGCATTTCTATGCGAGCTCGGTACGTTCCAGGCGGTCCAGTTGCCGATTACTCCGGGCGCGCTTGAAGCTGTCCGGGTCCTTAATCGCCGAACTAGTGGATTGCCTTAAGAGGCTGCTTTGCGCTTCTGCTGCGAGGGCCGCAGTGTGCTCCTCCGTGCGGAGAGAGCGCTCTGTGTTTCCATTGACTGTGATAACCCCTCGAGGTCCTGGCATCTTGAGCTTGAGATATGCATAATGTTGTACCGCATTGAATCTTGCAAATGCGGTTCGCCCAAGCAGTGCATGGTAGCCACTGTGGAACGGGACTATGTCAAAGATTAATTCTTTGCTTCGAAAGTTATCCGGAGATCCGAAGACCACTTCTAGTGTTACTGAGCCTGTGCAACGGGCCTCTACACCTGGTATGACGCCTTTAAAGGTCGTTTTAGTGGGTTTGATCCTTGAGGGGTCTATACCCATTTTGCGCATTGTGTCCTGATAAAGCAGGTTCAGGCTGCTGCCGCCGTCCATTAGGACTCGAGTGAGGTGAAATCCGTCAATGATTGGGTCTAGGACCAGTGCGGCGAACCCGCCATGACGAATGCTGGGGTGGTCCGTGCGATCGAAGGTGATCGGACAGGAGGACCATGGGTTGAACTTAGGGGTGACTGGCTCCAACGCATATACGTCCCTAAGCGCACGCTTCCGCTCCCTCTTGGGGATGTGGGTTGCGTATATCATGTTCACCGTCCGCACTTGTGGGTGGAACCTCTTTTGTCCTCCGGTGTTCGGCTGCCGGGGCTCCTCCTCGTCATCGCTATGTGACCCCTTATCTTTGTTTTTGGCATTTAACTTGTCGGCCTGCTTGAACACCCAACAGTCCCTGTTGGTGTGGTTGGCTGGCTTGTCGGGGGCGCCGTGTATTTGACACGAGCGATCGAGTATACGGTCCAAATTGGACGGGCCCGGAGTGCTTCTTTTGAATGGCTTTTTCCGCTGACCGGGTTTAGAGCCTTTGAAACCGGCATTGACTGTCGTATCCTCGGTACTGTCATTGTTAATGCGGCGCTTATGCTTGTTGCGACGTGACCTTCCATTGCCGTCCTTGGTATCCGAAGTACCATGGTTCTTTGATATGTTATTACTACGAGCCAGCCAGTTGTCTTCTTCCGCGCAAAAGCGGGTCATGAGTGTCGTGAGGGCTGCCATAGATTTCGGCTTTTCCTGACCAAGGTGCCGGGCTAGCCACTCGTTGCGGATGTTGTGTTTGAAAGCTGCTAGGGCCTCTGCATCCGGATAGTCGACGATTTGATTTTTCTTTGTTAGGAACTATGTCCAGAATTGTCTGGCCAATTCCTCTGGCTGCTGAATTATGTGGCTCAAGTCATCGGCATCTGGTGGTCGCACATAAGTGCCCTGAAAGTTGTCGAGGAATGCGGCTTCCAGATCTTCCCAATAGCCAATGGACTCTGCAGGCAAGCTGTTGAGCCAATGTCGAGCTGGTCCTTTGAGTTTGAGTGGGAGGTATTTGATGGCGTGTAGGTCATCACTGCGGGCCATGTGAATGTGCAGGAGGAAATCCTCGATCCATACCGCAGGATCTGTTGTGCCGTCGTATGATTCTATATTTACGGGTTTGAAACCCTCTGGGATTTGATGATCCATTACTCCGTCTGTGAAGCATAAGGGGTGTGCGGCGCCTCTGTACTGGGCTATATCGCGACGCAGCTCGAATGAGTCCTGCCCGCTGTGTTCGGCCCGGCCGGACTTACTTTTACTGTATCTGGCGTGACGATTATCATCTCGCATAGTGGCGCGCCCTCGTGATCCGTAGATCGATCTTGCATGTTTTGCTTTGTCCTCCAATACGTCTTGCAGGTCTGGCGTATTTCCCCATGCCTTTTTATTTGAATGACGTCGGGGTATGGGCTGAGCTTTTGGCTGGAATGTCTCTCTGTCACGGTGTGACGCCCCCGATTTGACTGTACACTAATCATACACGCAAACATGTACGATCAAGATCAGGGACTCACGAGAAGATATCACAACACAACTCTACAAATAAAATAAGTCATACAAGCATCCTATTACAAGCCAGGGGCCTCGAGGGCTCGAATACCAGAGCTCGATCATAGACGAGTCAGCGGAAGCAACAATATCTGAGTACAGACATAAGTTAAACAAGTTTGCCTTAAGAAGGCTAGCACAAACTGGGATATAGATCGAAAGAGGCGCAGGCCTCCTGCTTGGGATCCTCCTAAACTACTCCTCGTCGTTCTCAGCGGGCTGCACGTAGTAGTAGGCACCTCCAATGTAGTAGTAGTCGTCTTCAACAGTGGCGTCTGGATCCTAGGCTCCAACATCTGGTTGCAACAACCAGGTAGAATGGAAAGGGCGGCAAGAGGGAGAAAAGCAACCGTGAGTACTCATCCAAAGTACTCGCAAGCAAGGATCTATACTACATATGCATGGATATATGTGTAAAGGGCCATATCAGTGGACTGAACTGCAGAATGCCAGAATAAGAGGGGGATAACTAATCCTGTCGAAGTCTACACTTCTGGCAGCCTCCGTCTTGCAGCATGTAGAAGAGGGTAGACTGAAGTCCTCCAAGTAGCATCGCATAGCATAAACCTAACCGTTGATCCTCCCCTCGCCGCCTTGTGAGAAAGCGATCACCGGTTGTATCTGGCACTTGGAAGGGTGTGTTTTATTAAGTATCCGATTCTAGTTGTCATAAGGTCAAGGTACAACTCCAAGTCGTCCTGTTACCGAAGTTCACGGCTATTCGAATAGATTAACTTCCCTGCAGGGGTGCACCACATAACCCAACACGCTCGATCCCATTTGGCTGGACACACTTTCCTGGGTCATGCCCGGCCTCGGAAGATCAACACGTCGCAGCCCTACCTAGGCACAACAGAGAGGTCAGCACGTCGGTCTAAATCCTATGGCGCAGGGGTCTGGGCCCATCGCCCATTGCACACCTGCACGTTGCGAGGGCGGCCGAAAGCAGAACTAGCCCCTTAATACAAGAGCAGGCTTACGTTCCAATCTGGCGCGCGCCGCTCAGTCGCTGACGTCACGAAGGCTTTGGCTGATACCACGACGTCGACTACCCATAATTGTCCCCGCATAGATGGTTAGTGCGTATAGGCCAGTGGCCAGACTCAGATCAAATACCAAGATCTCGTTAAACGTGTTAAGTATCTGCGAACGCCGACCAGGGCCAGGCCCACCTCTCTCCTAGGTGGTCTCAACCTACCCTGTCGTTCCGCCACAAAGTAACCGTCAGGGGCCGTCGGGAACCCAGGCCCACCTCTACCGGGATGGAGCCACCTGCCCCTTCAGCCTCCAACTCTGAACAATACCACAGGTAATGTAACAGTGTAACTTATATAGTATAGACCTGTGATCACCTCCCGAAGTAATCACGGCCCAGTAGTATAGCATGGCAGACGGACAAGAGTGTAGGGCCACTGATGGAACACTAGCATCCTATACTAAACATTAGGATAGCAGGTCAAGGTATCAATAACTGTAGCAACAATGACAGGCTATGCATCAGGATAGGATTAACGAAAGCAGTAACATGTTACACTACTCTAATGCAAGCAGTATAGAGAAGAATAGGCGATATCTGGTGATCAAGGGGGGGGCTTGCCTGGTTGCACTGGCAAGAGAGAGGGGTCGTCAACAGCGTAGTCGATCGGGGCACCAGCAGCGGTGTCAGCCTCGTAGTCTACCGAAGAGAAGAGGGGGAAGAAACAATGAATATAATGCAAACAGATGCATAGCAATGCATGACAAGACAAGTAGCGGTACTAGGGATGCCCTAACGTGGTACGAGGTGATACCGGTGAATGGGGGGAAACATCCGGGAAAATATCCCCGGTGTTTTGCGTTTTCGGACAGATGAATCGGAGGGGGAAAGTTGCATGTTCGCTATGCTAGGGATTTGTGGTGGACGAACGGGCTGCGTATTCGGATTCGTCTCGTCGTTCTGAGCAACTTTCATGTACAAAGTATTTTCATCCGAAGTACGGATTATTTTATATTAATTTATAAAGATTTAATAATTATTGGAATTATCTTATTAATTTAATTAGAAAAGGCTATTATGATGTCAGCACCATGTCATCATGAAGTCAGCAGGGTCAAAGGTGGACTAGGTCAAATTGACGTGTGGGTCCCATTCGTCATAGGCTCACACTAACTAATCAGTGTTAATTAGCTTGATTACTAGATTAGGTTAACCCATTTAATTAGTTTAGTTAAACAGGATTAATTAACTTAATCAAATTAGTTAATTAAATAAATAATTAACTAAATTTATTTCTATTATTATTTTTTTTTAATTCTTTTAATTCTATTTTTTATTTAAAAAAAAAACGTTCTAGGGCGGGGCCCAACTGTCATAGGTCCATGTGGCCTTTAGCGGGTCTGGCGGGCGTGGCCCGAACGGGCGCTGGTCAATAGGGGAGCACCCGGTTGGGCGATGCAGTCGGCCGAAAGCAGGCTGGGACGGCGGCCTGCGAGGAGGCCGCGGGCGAGCGACGCAAGGGGGAGCGGGACGAGCGGGTGAACGCAGGGGGGAATGGCTGGGCGCGGGCAGCACGCAGGCGGGCGAGGCTATGGGCGACGGCGACAGAAACAGCAGCAGTACAGGTGGGCACGCGGCACGGGCAGCGAGCGGCGAGCGAAGCGCAGACGCAGGGCGGCAGGGTCGCGTGGAGGAGTGGACGGGCGCGGTGAGTAGAAGCGCTGAGCAGCCGAAGGAGGAGAAGGCAAGTCGGCTCGGTGGGGCAGTGGTGAGCGCACGCCGAGGAGGCAACGGTAGCGGGGGAACGCAACGGGCGCATGACGAGCACGCACGGGTCAAGCGGGGGTAGAGAGAAGGAGGAGGCCGGGGCCTCACCGACGATGGAGGGAAGCGAGGGCGGCGAGGTTCGTTGACGGCCGTTGAGGAGGAAGACGAGGACGGTCCGGCGAGGGAGGGACGGTGGAGCGGCGCCGACGTTGTGGCCGAGCACGGCGGCGACGGGTGGCGCGGGATTGAGCCCCTCCCCGATCCAGAACCAGCTGAGTGGGAGGGGTCCGGGGAGGAGGACGAGTCGTCGGGCGAGGGGGTTCTCCGGCGAGGTGGGTCACGGGGCGCCGTCGTCGGGGATCAGCGGTGGGGTCGGCGATGGCGGTCGACGCAGGCGTCGGGGTCGAGGGGGAAGCGCCCCCGATCCAGAACGAGGGGAGAGAGTGGGGAAACGAGAGGGAGAGTGGGGATCGTGGGATGGGGGCGACGGGATCGGGGTCGAGCCCGATCCAGATCGTGGGGGCGGCGGGGAGGAGTGGGAGTGGTGCTAGGGTTGACTGGGAGGGGAGTCGGGTTAAGGAGCCATGGGGGGTGGGCCGGCCTGGCCGGGACTTGGCCCAGTTGGGTCGGGGGCTGCTGGGCCGGAGCCCTGGGGGGTTCTTTCCTCTTTTTTGTGTGTTAGTTCTGTTTTTGTTTTGATTCTTTTTCTTATTTTCTTTTCTGTTTTATTTCTAGTTTCTTTTAATTTTTAGTTTTTACAAAAATCACCACTAGTACCTAATTTAGTATTTATAAACAAACTGCTGTCACATCAATTCTTAACCCACAATAAAATATTTTTAATATTTTTTTAAAAAATCCAAAAGGTATTTGTTCAATTGTTTTCACTACGGTTTTTATTAGTTTAGAGCCCTTAAACAATTTATCAAGGTTTGGTTTCTCCATCGCATTTACACATGATTTATCTGACCCACCTTGAACATTTTGGTTTCATGGTTTGAAAACTTTTGTTGTTTGCCTATATTTTAAATTTGAATTTGAATCATTTTGAACTAGAGTGATTTTATCAATAGCAACCGAGGTGACGTGGCATCATTAGCAAAGGTTTACTGTAGCTTAATTATCCGGGCGTCACAATTCTCCTCCACTACAAGAAATCTCGTCCCGAGATTTAAGAGGGGAGTAAGGGGGAAGGGATTTGGATACGAAATTCTAACGAGTCTTCTCGGTCTTAGTTGCTCTTCTCGAAGAGGTAGATCCATAACACTGATGTCTTCATACTTCAGCTTGAGGTCATCATGATGACGCCGTCATCCTTTTTTTGGGAACTCCATCGTACTTACGAAAAGGATAAGGAGGTAGATCTACAACGATAGAATGTTATAAAGGAAAATCAACTAGGGGGGTATCTCAAGAATGAACACAGGAGTATCTCTCGAGTCAAACAAATGAAACACCTTGAGAGCAAATAAAGAAGGTACCATAAAAAGTTTCAAGCGGATAGACAATCGTCGTTGCCTGAAACATCGCGTAAAAGGGGTTCAGAGCAACAAGAATTAGTTTTGAGTCTGATACCAGAATTGACAATTTCTCGGAAGGTGGCTCGTGTATTACCTACGAGGACACGCGCGAGGAGTATCTTTGGGAACAAGGGGTGTACAGGAGAGTCAGGTTTCGATCCTGTGGAGTTGTGGGTTATGGGCCCACCATGTGGGTTAAAAGTAGCAAGAACGGTGACATCTTGCACGGTTATGATAGCAAGGCACATCAGATAATAACCTGTCAGTTATGTCGGCAACAACATCGGTACCAAGGGCGAGGGATGAAGAGAACGATTTTCCTGCTCGTTGAAACGAGGCGGACCAATAGGCAAAGTTCTCGTCCATCGGTGGCAACCGAAATGTCATCAACAATAGTAACAGGGTCTTGCTGACATAATTGTACAACGAGGTGTTTACATAAGCAGGAGAATATTACTGCTTAGATCATATAGATCACAAGAAAGGTTAAAACAAACAATGGAGAGAAAAATATGATTATCCGATTAAACAGAACAATGGAAAGGAAAATGTGTTTAAACACATATTTCAAGGGTATATCCTTCCCAAGGACAAGCAAAGCACGATATCCATGACAGGATATATTGTAGAAAACTCTTTAGGTAAGGGGAGAGAAATTTCAGGACATTCCCCATACAGCGGTGTTTGGATCATTGAGCAGGAAACATTTAACATTAGGCTTTAAATGTTCTTGTTGAAAATTGGAGTAACATATATATGCTTCGAGATAGCATTGACATGGTCTTCAGGCAAGGTCAGACTCTGGATACACGAAGGGATTCATCATTAAGCCAAGGAGAGGATGAGGAGGTGGCTGATGGACTCAGCGATAATAGAACGAGGTATCCAAAAAGATGGATTTCCACAGTTATGTGAACAAGGAGATAAGATTTGTCGGATCAAATGATATAATGATGTATGCTCAAGGAAAAACATACACAATTAAACATTAGTGGAAAAGGGTGCCCAAAGTAGGGCCTTAGGTAGCATGATCAAATGTTAGAATGGTGATTCAGTGATCAATAGTCTAAGAATGAACGTTCAACCATTAACTTCAAAGTAATAGGGTTGCTAGAAGGGCAGAATCCAATCAGCACCGTTCACCTGTTGGTATCCCGGTTAGATCCAACACGGGGACCAAGAAAGAAAGGTGATGGTGATAAGTATTACATGTATCAAGAATTCTTAGGAGGTGGTGAAATTCTCACGACATTCTTGACATAAAAGATGGTAATACTCCAAGTATCGAAGAATAATTGCTGGATAGCACGGGTCTCCAGGTATAACACCCAACACGAACAAGTTTGTGTTGGAGGGAAAGCAATAATGTTGTCGATGATAACACAAATCATCGAGGGACAAGGATGGTTACTTGTCATCATCCATTTGGTTGATATTCTGGAAGGAATCAAAATGTTGTTTGACGACCACGACAAATTTTGTCGAGAGGCTCCATGAAGATGTAATCGATCGGCGATGACATCAAGTCAAAGGAATGATGAAGCGAAAGGTTATTGGAACCATGGGTATGACACAAACTCAAAATCAAGTTTGCTGTTCAGGGAGAAATGATATGACGAGGAAGACCGGCGTAAGATTAGCTCACCGTCGAAATTTGTGCTTCGGGAAAAAGGACCAGGTAGCACAGTTAAAATTTTAGCACAATAATGATATAACCGGTCAGGCTAGGAATGATTGAAGGATTATTAAACTCGTAAGCAACGAAAATTACTTAGAGTTATTGAATTGGAGTGTGGACTCGGTTCAGTTATCGATGTCCTTGAGTGTTTAATAACTCAGAGCCCATGAAAAATTGTAATCAGTGAGAATGTAGTACTTGATGAAGAACTCATAGGTAGTTATGCAGTTCCAAGATAATCTCGAGATACCAGGGGGTAATACTCGAAGACAGATCAAAGTAGAGGTTGGACTGGGGTATTGCTTTGCAGAAGGCAAGTACTTCAACTTGTCCGAGAAATTGGATCCAAGAAGAACATATGGTTGGAACCACGATTGCAAAGGATAAATTCACCGATACCAAAGGATATTATATCAAGGAATTAGTTATTATTACAAGAAGCTACCATGATAGGATCTACATTGTGTCCATGGGCATGAACACAGAGTTCAAGGTCGAGTCCCACTTCTCCAATGCATAACCTTTCATTCACTTCTCGCGTTCGATGAAGTAGTAGTGTTGAAATTTTATCTGGCAAAATACCAAGAGTATGACTCATGAAAACTTTTGAGTTCACACATATTAAGGAAGGCATAGGTTCAACCCATCGAAGCTTCTTAGAACATATACCATGAACTTCAGGAGTAAATAACACAAACTCAAAAGTAGAGCATGGTTGTCAAAAATAGAGGATACAATTTACCAAAGACATTATGTATCAGGTAAAGAATTGCAAGAATTTAGGTCGTCAAGGACACTGTTGGATAATAACCCGGCAATGGGTATGGCGGTCCACAACGGGGCTTATGTGAGTATCAGAACTCAATCAGAGGAAGAAGGAATGCCAAGGCATCAGATTATAGAAACAACTGACTAATTCAAAACTTAATGCACAGATTTTTTTTGATTTCCAAATCAAGGGATCAGAAGCAATCAGTCTGATCGAAAATGAATAAGTTCAATAAACTTAAAAGCACAACCGATCAAGGCATTGATCGGTCGAGAACCAGCTCCTATCCAAATGACGTATGAGCCAAAAGGATAATCCTAGGATTCGACTGATGATTGTGTACATTCACAACTTATTGAATCAATGGACTCAAGAATGATAATGACAAGGGATACTAATGAATATTTCTAGACATATGGAACGCAACCATAATGCAAGCAGACAAGTATTTGCACATCAACAGCTGGCAGAGAATTACCGAAAGACCGGATAGTATATCAATGTACCTTGTGGATCATATGATCAACTAGTAATGAACAGTTCCTCGATAAGGGTGAAGAATTGTTCGTAGGGATATTCATGCGGCAAGGAACTGCGGGGTAGTAAGCATAAAGGATGCTTGGAACATCGGAGAGTATTTGAGGGCACCTTGTAATAACAAGGGCAGCTGGGGAGGAAGGTATGAACGACAAAAGTATATAGTCATCCATAAAGATTTATCATTGGTAGGGATCGCAACGGCGATGGGCACAAGGGTCTCGGCAAAGCATCAGAGAGTGTCTTCCGAATCTTCTAGTGCAGCAGGCGATCATCTAGCCTGAAAGGCTCTCCGGGAGGAAGTATCTTCAAGAACCTAAAGTTAGATTTTAGCAAAATCATTTAACCCGAATAGAAGAGAGATCAGAGTCCCAGAGTATAGACAAGAAGTAAAAGATCCTGATATCACCCAATGGCGACGTGTGCCCGTAAGACACACAGCCATGTTAGTAAAAGTTTTGCAATGTCTAGACTCGACTTCGACCAAGGAGTGTGGAAGGGGGATTCCTACAGGCAGTCGACGATACCAACTTGTGACGCCCCCGATTTGATCGTACACTAATCATACACGCAAACGTGTACGATCAAGGTCAGGGACTCACGGGAAGATATCACAACACGACTGTACAAATAAAATAAGTCATACAAGCATCATATTACAAGCCAGGGGCCTCGAGGGCTCGAATACCAGAGCTCGGTCATAGACGAGTCAGCGGAAGCAACAATATCTGAGTACAGACATAAGTTAAACAAGTTTGCCTCAAGAAGGCTAGCACAAACTGGGATACAGATCGAAAGAGGCGCAGGCCTCCTGCCTGGGATCCTCCTAAACTACTCCTGATCATTGTCAGTGGGCTGCACGTAGTAGTAGGCACCTCCAGTGTAGTAGTAGCCGTCTTCAATGGTGGCGTCTGGATCCTGGGCTCCAACATCTGGTTGCGACAACCAAGTAGAACGGAAAGGGGGAAAAGAGGGAGAAAAGCAACCGTGAGTACTCATCCAAAGTACTCGCAAGCAAGGATCTATACTTCATATGCATGGGTATATGTGTAAAGGGCCATATCAGTGGACTGAACTACAGAATGCCAGAATAAGAGGGGGATAACTAATCCTGTCGAAGTCTACGCTTCTGGCAGCCTCCGTCTTGCAGCATGTAGAAGAGGGTAGACTGAAGTCCTCCAAGTAGCATCGCATAGCATAAACCTAACCGATGATCCTCCCCTCGCCGCCCTGTGAGAGAGCAATCACCGGTTGTATCTGGCACTTGGAAGGGTGTGTTTTATTAAAAATCAGGTTCTAGTTGTCATAAGGTCAAGGTACAACTCCAAGTCGTCCTGTTACCGAAGATCATAGCTATTCGAATAGATTAACTTCCCTGCAGGGGTGCACCACATAACCCAACATGCTCGATCCCATTTGGCCGGACACACTTTCCTGGGTCATGCCCGGCCTCGGAAGATCAACACGTCGCAGCCCTACCTAGGCACAACAGAGAGGTCAGCACGCCGGTCTAAATCCTATGGCGTAGGGGTCTGGGCCCATCACCCATTGCACACCTGCACGTTGCGAGGGCGGCCGGAAGCAGAACTAGCCCCCTTAATACAAGAGCAGGCTTACGTTCCAATTTGGCGCGCGCCGCTCAGTCGCTGACGTCATGAAGGCTTCGGCTGATACCACGACGTCGGGTGCCCATAACTGTCCCCGCGTAGATGGTTAGTGCATATAGGCGAGTGGCCATACTCAGATCAAATACCAAGATCTCGTTAAACGTGTTAAGTATCCGCGAACGCCGACCAGGGCCAGGCCCACCTCTCTCCTAGGTGGTCTCAACCTGCCCTGTCATTCCGCCACAAAGTAACCATCGGGGGCCGTCGGGAACCCAGGCCCACCTCTACCGGGATGGAGCCACCTGCCCCTTCAGCCCCCAACTCCGAACAGTACCACAGGTAATGTAACAGTGTAAAGTATATAGTATAAACCCGTGATCACCTCCCGAAGTGATCACGGCCTAGTAGTATAGCATGGCAGGCGGACAAGAGTGTAGGGCCACTGATGGAACACTAGCATCCTATACTAAACATTAGGATAGCAGTGTCAGGACCCCGACTCGATGCCACATAGATCTAGCATGTAACACTTCATATCACTTTGCGGCCTCACGCACGGTATTCCCACGGGTGTCGTCTTACCTTTACCCGGGACCGTTTGCGCCTTTTGGCACACGTATATGACAGTGTCGCTAGCATCCATATGATAAGGAGCCCGGGCTGACATGGCTAGTCGTAAACCCAAAGTGGCACAAACTTACAGGGACAGGCATCCATGACCCAGCATCGAACGTGTCGGTCATCAGCGAGTGAATCCAGGCTGTAGCACTGGGCTAGCAGGACTCCGGTGAACCGGGCTGTAACGGGCTAACAGGACTCCGGTATTCATCGCGTGACATTTCCCCGAAGGGACAGACACAGGAACGAAGAAGGACACATGCCGGCCAGCCTAAGTGTTCCGGAGCAGTAGCAAGCTACCATGGCTCGATGGAAACACTAGGAGACATTTCCCGGTAAGAGAGGCTACTAAAGATAAACAACTAGATAGTCAGATCCCACACATACCAAGCATTTCAATAACATACACACAATATGCTTGATATGTGCAATACAACATGGCATCACAAAATGACTCTACGACTCAAGTAGTTTATTCAATAGGCTCCGAGGAGCGAGACATTACAAACATGGGTCTCATGACCCAACAACCAGAGCATACAAGTCAAAGCACAAACGGAAGCTTAACATGTCTGAGTACAGACAAGTATAAATGAAAAAGGCTGAGAAGCCTGACTATCTACCAGATCCTGCCGAGGGCACAAGATCGTAGCTGAGGTAACAAGCTAAACGTCGAAGTCCACGCGAAACTACTAGTGAGACCGAAGTCTCTCTGCAAAAACATAAAATAGGCAAACGTGAGTACAAATGTACCCAGCAAGACTTACATCAGAACTAACTACATATGCATCATTATCAACAAAGGGGATGGTGGGGTTTAACTGCAGCGAGCCAGCTTTGACTCGGTGGCTATCCTAAACTACGACTGCAATGTAACTCTTTTGAGGTGGCGCACACGAGTCCACATATTCACCATATCAATACACCACTATGGATCCGCTCCCGTCTCCCTACGAGAACGCCATCCATAGCACTCACGCATATCTTGCGTATTTTAGAGTATCCACTTTCACTTGTCTATGAACTGATATAAGCAACCCAGAAGTCCTTTACCGCGGACACGGCTATTCGAATAGATGATATTAACCCTGCAGGGGTGTACTTCTTCATACATGTTTCCACCACTTAGCGTCTGCACACGACATGTGCTCGGCAGACTTCAAGCGAAAGCCGACGTGGGTGTAGACCACGACCTACCTAAACACTCAAGTCTCTAGTCCAGGTTTATCGCCTATTCGGGTTCCATCCATGAGGAGATCCGGTCGGAGTTTCGCTCACAGCCCCAAACGATGTGAACAGGGTTCCCGAGATACCAAACGGGCATCCGGTACACCGTGCCACGTACCTACCGCATCACAGCCCACCCCTACGGTCAGCGCTGTCCACGGCCTCTAGTAGGCTACAAACACCAGAAACTACTTGCAACTCCTGGACAGAGGACTAGGGTGAATAAGAAGTCGAGCGGGGTCATATTTCAGGGCCCAATGTATGGTAGTAGCTGAATCATGGATCACAAACACAGAACTCAGTTCCCGAGGACGGCTGCAATGAGACAACCCACCATGTACTCCTACATGGCCTCTCACCGCTACCTTTACCAAATCGTGTTCACACACTTAGCTCACACACAGTAGGACATGTTCACACGCCTCTGATACATCCCCGATGAATCAGACCTGACTCAACTCTAAGCAATAGCAGGCATGACAAACAAACATGAATGAGTAGGCACAACAGGGCTCAAACAACTCCTACTCATGCTAGTGGGTTTCATCTATTTACTGTGGAATGACAGGTCATGCAAAGGATAAAGGGGTTCAGCTACCGCAGCAAGTAACAGTTGAATCGTTGTTGTCCTAATGCAGTAATAGAGAGCAGGAGCGAGAGAGTGGGATTTTATCGGAATGAACAAGGGGGTTTTGCTTGCCTGGCACTTCTGAAGATAATATAGCCCTTCATCGGTGTCATCGATCACATCGCCGGTACACGTCTATCGAGAGGGGACAATCACCGGCAACTGAGAAAAACACAATCAATGCAATGCACAATATGATGCATGAATGTGACATGGCAATATGCTGTGGTTTGAGCTAATGCATCTAGCAACAAAGTTAAATGAAGTTGGTTTGGACCCTAAGTTCAAAACCAAACTCCATATGTGATTATTTAAATTCCCTTTATATGATTTGTGCTAAACAGCATCTATAAGTTGTTCTAACATGCATGAAAATGGTACAGATGGATTCCTTGAATTTTTCTGATAATTTTTCATATATAAATTATTTAATTTGGAGTTACGGTTGAATTTCTATGATTTTTAGAAGTTTTAGGCATTTTCTGGAATTTCCTGAATATTAATAAATCCAGAAAATGATTTAACTGCGTCAGCCTGAAGCCAGCATGACGTCAGCGAGTCAACGGCCAGGTCCAGGTCAAACCTGACGTGTGGGGTCCACACGTCAGTGACACAGGTTAGACAGGGGGGGTTAGTTTAGTTTAATTAGAGATTAGGGGCACTAGGGCCCACATGTCAGTGGCTCTAGGCCTGGGTTAGCGGGGTGGTTAGGCCCTAATGACCGGCCACGTCAGCTCTCGCCGGAGTTTAGCCGGCGACGACCACAGAGCACGGCGGGGGACGCCGGACTTGCGCTAGGGGCATCGGATCGACGCGCCAAGGGCACCAGAAGGTAGCCCGTGCTCGTGCGCATCTAGGGGGACCAACGGGAGGTGCGGGGGTGGCCGGGGTTCGCCGGAGTGGAGCCCGAGGCGGCGGCCGGAGCTCGGGGTTGGGGCGAGTTAGTGCTACGGTGCGCAAACGAGCGAGGTGAGCGGCTAGCGGGGCGCTACACGGTGCGGGAAGCGAGTTAGGCATGCCAGGGTGACCAAATGGTCACCGGAGCTACGCCGGCGACGAGCTCAGGCGGCGGCGTGCTACGGCCAGCTATGAAATGGCGGCTACGGCGAGCGGCAAGCCACGGGGTTAGGGGCAAAACGTGCAGGAGCTCACGGTGGTTCGGATGGGGTAGACGACGAGCTCGGGGAAGCGGAGACGGCGGCGAATCAACGGTGAAGATCCTCGGCGGCCGGCGATGGAAACGGCGATGGTGGCGACGTTGCAGCGTGTCCGGGACCTTGTGGCTCGGTGGGGAGAAAGAGGGGGTCGAGGCGGAGCCTTTGAGCGCATCGGCGAGGCTAGGGGGTGGCGGTGGCCGCGAGGGAGCTCGTCGGTGGCGGCGGCTCCGTTCGGGCGAGTGAGAGAGAGGTCCAGGGGAGAGGATGAGGACACAGGAGAGTGAGGGAGAGAGGCAGGGAGGTGCGTGGCGTCTCCGGGGCGTCGAGGAGGAAGCAGGAGGTGGCCAGGGGGAAGCAGGAGGTGGCCGAGGCCTCTCGGGCGCGCGCCACGCCTCGCCTCTGCCTACTGGCAGAGGAAGACGACAGGGGGGGGAGTGGAGATGGGCTGGGCCGTGCTGGGCCAGGTAAGTGGGCGCCAGGTAACTTCCTTCTCTCTCTCTCTTTTATTTCTTTTCTATTTCTGTTATTTTGTTTTTGATTTGATTTAAAATACCAAATCATTTAATAAAATCCTGGAAACAATTATGGGTGCTTTCTGAATTATTTCAGTGACCCTTAACAATTTCCAACATTTATTTGAACATTTAAATTATTTATAGTATTTAAATGCCCAAAGTCAAATACAATATGATTTAATTCAAAAATCCAAAAATGACCTAAGAATATATTCATCATTTTTGGCAGAGGTTTCCACCTTAACCAGAAATCATGAACTTTTCTTAGGAACCTTTTGGGTTTATTGAAAAGATTTTAATTCACCCTAGTTGAGTTGATTTAATGCTAGGGTTTGAACATCCCCATTTCAATTTTAGGCAAAATTTAAACATGATGCAACACATGACTAGCTAGCTCAGAGCAAACCAGAAGCTAGGGATGTGACAAGCAGGTAAAGGTATCAACAACTGTAGCAACAATGATAGGCTATGCATCAGGATAGGATTAACGAAAGCAGTAACATGCTACACTACTCTAATGCAAGTAGTATAGAGAAGAGTAGGCGATATCTGGTGATCAAGGGGGGCTTGCCTGGTTGCACTGGCAAGAGAGAGGGGTCGTCAACAGCGTAGTCAATCGGGGCACCAGCAGCGGCGTCAGCCTCGTAGTCTACCGGAGAAAAGAGGGGGAAGAAACAATGAATATAATGCAAACAGATGCATAGCAATGCATGACAAGACAAGTAGCGGTGATAGGGGTGCCCTAACGTGGTACGAGGTGATACCGGTGAATGGGGAGAAACATCCGGGAAAATATCCCCGGTGTTTTGCGTTTTCGGACAGATGAATCGGAGGGGGAAAGTTGTGTGTTCGCTATGCTAGGGATGTGTGGCGGACGAACGGGCTGCGTATCCGGATTCGTCTCGTCGTTCTGAGCAACTTTCATGTACAAAGTATTTTCATCTGAACTACTGATTATTTTATATTAATTTATAAAGATTTAATCATTATTGGAATTATCTTATTAATTTAATTAGAAAAGGCTATTATGATGTCAGCATGATGTCATCATGAAGTCAGCAGGGTCAAAGGTGGACTAGGTCAAATTGACGTGTGGGTCCCATTCGTCATAGGCGCACACTAACTAATCAGTGTTAATTAGCTTGATTACTAGATTAGGTTAACCCATTTAATTAGTTTAGTTAAACAGGATTAATTAACTTAATCAAATTAGTTAATTAAATAAATAATTAACTAAATTTATTTCTATTATTATTATTTTTTAATTTTTTTAATTCTATTTTTTAAATTTTTTTAAACGTTCTGGGGCGCGGGGCCCAGCTGTCATAGGTCCCTGTGGCCTTTAGCGGGTCTGGCGGGCGCGGCCCGAACGGGCGCTGGTCAATGGGGGAGCACCCGGTTGGGCGATGCGGGTGCCGGTGGCCACGGCGGTGCGGCCACAGTCGGCCGAAAGCGGGCTGGGACGGCGGCCTGCGAGGAGGTCGTGGGCGAGCGACGCGAGGGGGAGTGGGACGAGCGGGTGAACGCATGGGGGAATGGCTGGGCGCGGGCAGCACGCAGGCGGGCGAGGCTATGGGCGGCGGCGACAGAAACAACAGCAGTACAGGCGGGCACGCAGTGCCGGCAGCGAGCGGAGCGCAGACGCAGGGGCGGCAGGGTCACGTGGAGGAGTGGACGGGCGCGGTGAGTAGCAGCGTTGAGCAGCCGAAGGAGGAGAAGGCAAGCCGGCTCGATGGGGCAGTGGTGAGCGCGCGCCGAGGAGGCAACGATAGCGGGGGAACGCAACGGGCGCATGACGAGCATGCACGGGTCAAGCGGGGGTAGAGAGAAGGAGGAGGAGGTCGGGGCCTCACCGGCGATGGAGGGAAGCGAGGGCGGCGAGGTTCGTTGACGGCCGTTGAGGAGGAAGACGAGGACGGTCCGGCGAGGGAGGGGCGGTGGAGCGGCGCCGACGTTATGGCCGAGCACGGCGGCGACGGGTGGCGCGGGATTGAGCCCCTCCCAGATCCAGAACCAGCCGAGTGGGAGGGGTCCGGGAAGGAGGACGAGTCGTCGGGCAAGGGGGTTCTCCGGCGAGGTGGGTCGCGGGGCGCCGTCGTCGGGGATCAGCGGTAGGGTCGGCGATGGCGGTCAACGCGGGCGCCGGGGTCGAGGGGGAAGCGCCCCCGATCCAGAACGAGGGGAGAGAGTGGGGAAACGAGAGGGAGAGTGGGGATCGTGGGATGGGGGCGACGGGATCGGGGTCGAGCCTGATCCAGATCGTGGGGGCGGCGGGGAGGAGTGGGAGTGGTGCTAGGGTTGATTCTGAGGGGAGTCGGGTTAAGGAGCCATGGGGGGTGGGCCGGCCTGGCCGGGACATGTCCCAGTTGGGTCGGGGGCTGCTGGGCCGGAGCCCGGGGGGGTTCTTTCCTCTTCTTTTTTTTGTGTGTTAGTTCTGTTTTTGTTTTGATTCTTTTTCTTATTTTCTTTTCTGTTTTATTTCTAGTTTCTTTTAATTTTTAGTTTTTACAAAAATCACCACTAGTACCTAATTTAGTATTTATAAACAAACTGCTGTCACATCAATTCATAACCCACAATAAAATATTTTTAATATTTTTTTTAAAAATCCAAAAGGTATTTGTTCAATTGTTTTCACTATGGTTTTAATTAGTTTAGAGCCCTTAAACAATTTATCAAGGTTTGGTTTCTCCATCGCATTTACACATGATTTATCTGACCCACCTTGAACATTTTGGTTTCATGGTTTGAAAACTTTTGTTGTTTGCCTATATTTTAAATTTGAATTTGAATCGTTTTGAACTAGAGTGATTTTATCAACAGCAACCGAGGTGACGTGGCATCATTAGCAAAGGTTTACTGTAGCTTAATTATCCGGGCGTCACACGCGGCCATGAGGTGGCCGATCAGCCGCGTCATACGCCGGGGATGTAGGTTTTAGTGCTTCCTCCTCCAGTCGGGGTAGCAACCTGCATTTTGGGTAACTCTTGGAGGGGCGTTCGAGTTTATACTCTTCGGCCGCCAGGACTTCAGTCCATCTATCGGCTAGCAAATCTTGATCAGCTTTGAAGCTGATGCTGCTTTTTCTTAAGGCTATTTGTCGTGGCTATAAGCCGGCGCTTGAAGCGCTCTTGTTCGACGGGATCCTCTGGCACGGCGAATTCGTCATCGCCGAGGCTTGCCTCGTCTTCGGAGGGGGCATGTAATTATCATCCTCCGCCTCTCCATCTACCGCTCTCTCAGGAGGGCTGGCTCCTCCATCCTCCTGCTCTAAATCTTGCTAGAGGGGTTTGTTGTTGTCTTCGGCACTGTCCGGGGTGCTATTATCTCCGGTGCCGGTATCACCACTTTTGCCTTGGCGGGACTTAGAGCGGCGCCGATGACGCCGGCGCTTGGGTTGCTTCTTGGAGGGGTCATCCTCCGTCGTCTCGTCGCCATTGCCTTCTTTAGGTGTGTCCACCATGTATATATCGTATGGTGAGGTGGTTGTCCAGTGCCCTGTGGGCAGTGGTTCCTCTTCGCCTACTGCATCGTCATCCATACCTTCGATGTCTTCGGAGTCGAAGTCGAGCATGTCGGTTAAGTCATCTGCATCCCAATCCTGCCGGATGTAGTTCGGCCAGGCCTCTCCTGACAAGGAGAGAGACTTTAATGAGTTCAGTATGTCGCCAAAGGGCGAGTGCTGAAAAATATCCGCGGAGGTAAACTCCATGATCAGCGCCCAATCAGATTCAACACGAACGGGCGCAGGCGGTTCGGAGTCCGTGGCCGGAGAAGGATCCGGCAATTTGGCAACACGGCTCTCGTGAAGGGTAAGGTCGATATTCGGCTCGATCACCGCAGAGGGTACGGCCTCCGTGATGGGGTCTATCCACCCGTCCTCGGATGGCGAAACTGGCTCCGAATTGAGGATCGGAGCGGCTGCCGGTGCGATCTCCTGAATACGGTCCGGTGGTAGAGCTAAATCGTACTCATCATGACCGCGTGGCGCACAAGGCAGGGGCTCGAATCCGTCGAAGATCAAGTCTCCGCGGATATCGGCCATGTAGTTTAAGCTTCCAAACCTGACCTGGTGGCCAGGGGCGTAACTTTTGATTTGCTCCAGATGGCCAAGCGAGTTGGCCCGCAGTGCGAAGCCACCGAACACAAAGATCTGTCCGGGGAGAAAAGTCTCACCCTGGACTGCATCGCTATCGATGATCGTAGGAGCCATCAAGCCTAACAGCGACGACACAGAGGAACTCTCAATGAAAGCACCAATCTCGGTGTCAAAACCGGCAGATCTCGCGTAGGGGGTCCCGAACTGTGTGTCTAAGGCAGATGGTAACAGGAGGCAGGGGACACGATGTTTTACCCAGGTTCGGGCCCTCTTGATGGAGGTAAAACCCTACGTTCTGCTTGATTTATTCTTGATGATATGAGTATTACAAGAGTTGATCTACCACGAGATCAGAGAGGCTAAACCCTAGAAGCTAGCCTATGGTATGATTGTATGTTGTCCTACAGACTAAAACCCTCCGGTTTATATAGACACCGGAAAGGGCTAGGGTTACACAAGGTCGGTTACAAGGAGGAGATATACATATCCGTATTGCCTAGCTTGCCTTCCACGCCAAGTAGAGTCCTATCCGGACACGAGACGAAGTCTTCAATCTTGTATCTTCATAGTCCAACAGTCCGGCCAAAGGATATAGTTCGGCTGTCCGGAGACCCCCTAATCCAGGACTCCCTCAATTACATTGAATAGATCTCCAAGAAGATCGAGGAGAACTTTGTATTGAGATCCAAAGAGAGAAAAGAAGCCATCTAGCTAATAACTATGGACCCGAAGGTCTATGGTAAACAACCCACACATCATCAGAGAGGCTATGGTGTTGATGTAGAAGCCCTCCGTGATCGATTCCCCCTATGGCGAAGCTTCGGAAAAGGCCCCAAGATGGGATCTCTTGGGTACAGAAGGTTGCGGTGGTGGAAATAGGGTTTCGTGGTGCTCGTGGATATTTTTGGGGTATATGGATATATATATAGGAGGAAGAAGTAGGTCGGTGGAGCTATGAGGGGCCCACGAGGGTGGGGGCGCACCTCCCTACCTCGTGGCCTCCTCGCTCCTTTCTTGATGTCTACTCCAAGTCTACTAGATCGCGTTTGTTCCAAAAATAACTCTCCCGAAGGTTTCATTCCGTTTGGATTCCGTTTGATATTCCTTTTCTGCAAAACACTGAAATAGGCAAAAAAACAGCAATTTGCACTGGGCCTTCGATTAGTAGGTTAGTCCCAAAAATAATATAAAAGTATACAATAAAACCCATTAAACATCACTACACCACAACACTGATGCAATGGCACACAATCTGCCGGGAGAAAGTCATTAAGTCATTAAGGTGGCAGAAAAACTGCCGGGGATTACTTCTCCCGGCAGATAAACTATTCCCAGCAGTTTCTCTGCCCTGGCGCTTGCATTTCTCGGCAGTTAGTTTTCTCCTGGCAGATTGGTGGTGACACGTGAAATACTGTTACTGGCTGTGGAACTGCCGGCACAAACATGTCTACCCGGCAGTTAATATGCCATCACGTTGTTCACTTGCAAACTGTTCAACATATCTCTAGTTTAATATCCATTATCTATGTCAGCTGATTTGGACAAATGTCACAACTTGTATATACACTTAAATCAAAGTTACATACAGCCTCGTCCAAAACCTTAAAAGTTTAGAAACATTCATAGACTAATAATTCAGTACTTCATCGTCCATACATGTGTTCAGTAGCATTCAGCTACAAGGGTACACAAATTTTACATAAGAAAATAATATTTTATATCTTCAAACTGAGCTACACAAATGGTTAAGCACATCGCATGGCTGCAACCATGTCCAGGAAGACAAATTACATGTTCACTCTTTTGTACACTAGATTCCACCCTTTGCGCCGCTGGCGCAAGAACGAAACAAAGGCGAAGTAAGTAGAACAGAAGCAATGTGGAGTTCAATTATCATTGGCCCATAATAACTGCGTGTCAGGTACTTTAAGGCCTATAGAAGGAGCTGCAGGCGCACAATCATAAGACTTATCATCTGCAAATAGACTTTATATTCCCAGAAAGATAACACATGTTAAATTAGTCTAAAGATAAATAAAAATGGTCTAAAGGGGTACTTCAGCACGTGATCCACAAGGAAGCAATCACTTTTCATTACACACAAAAAATACTGCAATATTCATGATCATGAGAATAAAAATAAATTTGTATAATGTAAATTGGATCATTGTATTGCTTCAACTTAACACAAGGAGAGTGTTACAAATCTGGAATCACTCTGCCTATTTACACACTAGCACCCAACCTCATTTTTCATAGCAGGCAAACACAAGAATAAAAACAGATTTGATTTGATTCAATAGTTATAGGAGTAATTGAAAATTTAGCATTATATAGTTCTTCCCTTTATCTTAACATAAAGAGAGTTTCGCAAATCAGAAATCGCTTCACCTAAGCTATATGCACAATTGTACATACGAACCCCCATTGTTTCTGTAGACGTGCTAAGGAGTGATGCTCCATTCCTGTGAACCTTCTTCTGTAATGTGATTCCCTTCTAAATTTCTGCTTCTACAGTGCCTAACAACATTTACAGGAAGCCATGAAACAAACATTTTTTCAATTGCAAACAACCAACCCAGATTAAATTTAAAACTAAACCAGAGAAGCAAAAGGAGAACAAATATAGTTTTCACGTCCAACCGTCGAGCCTTTCTCAAGGATGGCTAAACAGATTAGTGGTGTAGAACAAACAACAAGAAGGTTTCCTTTTTAATTCCAAGAACAATCGAGACAAAATGCTAACTTGTATTACTGGACTGAGTTTACAAACAAATAAGAATAGGTCCGGTGTTTTGACCTAAGCATCAGAAATGTCTCCAGTCCTATTAAACAAAGCGTATTTCATCAGCCATAAACACCACACGAGTACCCAAAAGTATTATTGAGCAAGTTGATGATTTAGTTAATAAATGAATGCGTATCACAAAAGTTATTAATCTCTCGCAATCATATAACCTTGTCAATGATGGGACAAGTAGATGACGCTAATCAAAGTACACCTAGAGCAACTATGAAGCAGTATCTAACCAGTATATAGGAAATGAACCTGGATGAGGTGTATGCTGATGGGCAACAAAAGCTTCAATATTGGACAATGGAGAAAAGAAGATCATCTGCCTTAATAGCCTTATAGGACATCTTGCAACATTGTAAAAAACATAGACATGTCACTGGTCAGGTTAAAACCTCAAAACAATGAAAAAAGAACTAAAATTCGTATATTTTCCACTTCAGGCATCAGGCATATGGATCTCTCACCAGTAAGTGTGCCATAATTTGCAAGTGTTTTGGCAAACATATCATGTACACCCATAACCGAGAAAAATATACCCGATGTGAAGATGATTTATAAGCATATTGCCTCTTCGATCACCTCCACCTCGTTCACCAAGACCTAATTCAGTCAGGAAAACAGAGAGAGATTGAACCAAATGAGCTTGCAATGTTCTCTCTGGCCTCCAACAACTTTTGCGTGAATAATTAGAAAATGGACAAAAGAAGATCACCTGCCCTACTCAGGTCTTGGTGAGTATACGAAATACAGTAAGTAATTGCAGGAATCACTTACCCATAAAAGGCATAAATACTGATGGCATATTGTTTAGTTAACAAAAAAACTACCAATCCATCTTCATAGGTCAGAGTGGCTAGCACGCGAAACTTAAATCCTCTTACTCGAACAACACATTCTGCAACACATATAGAAATCAACTCTTGTGAAACAGCATTACAAACTCTTACCAATCCATCTTCTCCGAGGGCATAACCCAAGGCATCTCCGATTTACACACACAATCTACACATTTTCTCATCATACAAATTAGGAGGCAGGTCAACTGTGGGCTTCAAGGTTGCTAGACGCCAGTACTGAAACAGTAGCAGGCAATTGTGAGTGATATTAACAAGAAAACAATGCTTTGGCACTAAGGAACAGTTCTATCTAATAAAAAGATGACAGCGGTACCTTAACTGCTAGTACTATTGTCTAATAAGAGTGAGGCATAGGCTAAAGAAAATGTCGCAAAACTTATTATATGTTTAATCCTACATTTGAGAAATTAGTATAGAAGTATTTTGTTACCAACTACCAGCAGGAAAAAAATATGTTACCTCAACACTAAACTGCTATGAAACATTTAGCTAGATGATAAATCAGGGCAGGAAAAGTAGCTACTTTTCTAGAGCAAATTTTAATATCAAATCCACATTCATGTCTACAAATTTAGCTCTTCTAGATGCAGGCACCAAAAACTTTATAGAGCGCTGTATTTATATAGTATTCAGTTGTGCAATGTCTGAACCTTAATAAATAAAGACCGATCCATGTACCTAAAAAGGGTGGATACAAGCAAATGAAATTTTACAAATCATAGCACATATACTTGCATATTAAGATAACAAAATGAAATATGACATTACACGTACACTAACCTGGCTGAAACCCTTTGCAAATCATGGGCACTAGAAATTCATCAAACAAACCACAACTACTAGAACTAGTCTCCAATCCTTTCACTGATAGAACCTGCATCAATTTGGTAGCAAGAAAAAAAAAAGGAAGACTTGAGCCTAGTATAACTCGGTGGAAGGGGAAATCTGGCTTCCTACGGACAACTGGACAACTCCCACCGTGAGTTCTCAATCGAACACGGGAGGAGAGGTTCACAACCTTGGTAAGGAAAATATCACCTGCATCGAGTTTCCACTGGGACGGATCTACGGAGCGTGAGCATAGCATGGAGAGGAGGCACCGCGCTCGCCATTGGCGGCAAGGAAGCCATGGTGGGGAACCCGCCCATGCTCGTCACCGCGGAGGAGGGACGCGACCGGCGGCGTCGACCAGTTCTGGTAGTGGTGTCGAAGGGAGGGAGGCGACTTCCATCTCGCACACCACAAGCGTCTGGAGGGAGGCGACGCCGAGATCCAAGCACTACCGCCATAGATCCCCATGGGGTTGCACAGATCAGCCCGGGGGGTGGGGGCGTTTGGAGGGCGTGGTCAACGGCAGAGGTGGTGGCGGCGGCGCTGGCGGCGGCGGTCGAGGAGGAGGAGGAGGAAGGTTTCGATTTGTGGCTGAACAGGTCGGGTGGCGGCCCATGGCTGTAATTCCTTTTTCTTTTGGTGAAAAAATTTGGTCTGTCGCGCGCTCTCCCACGCCAACGCGCGCGTTTTGGGCCAAATTATGTGGGCTCGCGCCACGGACAGGCCCGGCAGATACTGAGCCGTAGTTCAGTCTCCCGGCATATTTAATGACCTACGATGTAGACATCATTGCTGGCAGTGCACGTGCCCTTATTGCTTAACTTCTACCGGCAGTTTTTCCGTCATTATGTGCTTCTAGCGGCAGTAACAACATCCCCGGTAAATGATTTGCCCTTATTCTCTTATTTCTCCTGGCAGTTAATTGCCCAAAATTTAGTGTTGTGGTGTAGTGCATCCAAAACAGATAATATAATAGTATGGAACAATAAAAAATTATAGATACGTTGGAGACATATCAAGCATCTCCAAACTTAATTCTTGCTCGTCCTCGAGTAGGTAAGTGATAAAAACAAAAAATTTGATGTGGAATGCTACCTAGCATAATTCTCAATGTAATTTTCTTTATTGTGCCATGAATATTCAGATCCAAGAAACTCAAGACAAAAGTTTAATATTGACATAAAAATAGTAATACTTCAAGCATACTAAGTAAGCAATCATGTCTTCTCAAAATAGCATGGCAAAGAAAGTTCATCCCTACAAAATCATATAGTTTGGTCATGCTCCATTTTCATCACACAAGAATGCTCTCATCATGCACAATCCCGATGACAAGCCAAGCAATTATTTCATACTTTAGTAATCTCAAACTTTTTTCAATTTTTACGCAATACATGAGCGTGAGTTATGGATATGGCACTATGGGTGAAACAGAATATAATGATGGGGATTATGTGGAGAAGACAAAAAAAGGAGAGGAAGTCTCACATCGACGCGACTAATCAACAGGCTAGGGAGATGCCCATCAATTAATGTTAATGCAAGGAGTAGGGATTGTCATGCAACGGATGCACTAGAGCTATAAATGTATGAAAGCTCAACAAAAGAAACTAAGTGGGTGTGCATCCAACTTGCTTGCTCATGAAGACCTGGGGCATTCGAGGAAGCCCATTGTTGGAATATACAAGCCAAGTTCTATAATGAAAAATTCCCACTAGTATATGAAAGTGACAAAACAAGAGACTCTCTATCATAAAGATCATGGTGCTACTTTGAAGCACAAGTGTGGAAAAAAGAATAGTATCATTGTCCTTTTTTATTTCTCTCTTTTTTGGGCCTTTTTTTGGCCTTTCACTTTTTTTGGGACAATGCTCTATTAATGATGATCATCACACTTATATTTATTTACAACTCAATGATTACAACTTGGTACTAGAACAAAATATGACTATGTATGAATGCCTCCGGTGGTGTACCGGGAAGGGCAATGAATCAAGAGTGACATCTATGATAAATTATGCATGGTGGCTTTGCCACAAATACGATGTCAACTACATGATCATGCAAGGCAATATGACATTGATGAAGCGTGTCATAAATGAAATGGTGCAAAGTTGCATGGCAATATATCTCGGAATGGCTATGGAAATGCCATAATAGGTAGGTATGGTGGCTGTTTTGAGCAAGATATAAGGAGGTTTATCTGTTATAGAGCGTATCATATCACGGGGTTTGGATGCACCGGCGAAGTTTGCACCAACTCACAAGGTGAGAAAGGAAAATGCGCGGTACCGAAGGGGCTAGCAATGATGGAAAGGTGAGAGTGTGTATAATCCATGGAATCAACATTAGTCATAAAGAACTCACATACTTATTGCAAAAATCTACAAGTCATCAAAAACCAAGCATTACGCGCATGCTTCTAGGGGGGTAGATTGGTAGGAAAAGACCATCGCTCGTCCCCGACCGCCACTCATAAGGAAGACAATCAAAGAACACCTAATGTTTCAAATTTGTTACACAACGGTTACCATACGTGCATGCTACGGGACTAGCAATCTTCAACACAAGTATCTCTCAAATTCAAAACTACTCAACTAGCACAACTCTAATATCACCATCTTTATATCTCAAAACAGTTATCAAGTATCAAACTTCTCATAGTATTCAATGCACCTTTTTATGAAAGTTTTTATTATACCAATCTTGGATGCCTATCATATTAGGACCAATTTTATAGACAAAGCAAATTACCATGCTGTTCTAAAGGACTCTCAAAATAATATAAGTGAAGCATGAGAGATCAATAATTTCTATAAAATAAAACCACCACCGTGCTCTAAAAGATATAAGTGAAGCACTAGAGTAAAATTATCTAGCTCAAAAGATATAAGTGAAGCACATAGAGTATTCTTATAAATTCCGATTCATGTGTGTCTCTCCCAAAAGGTGTGTACAGCAAGTATGATTGTGGTAAACAAAAAAGCAAAGACTCAAATCATATAAGACGCTCCAAGCAAAACACATGTCATGTGGTGAATAAAAATATAGCCTCAAGTAAAGTTACCGATGGACGAAGACGAAAGAGGGGATGCCTTCCGGGGCATCCCCAAGCTTAGGCTTTTGGTTATCCTTGAATTTTACCTTGGGGTTCCTTGGGAATCGCCAAGCTTAGTCTCTTGCCACTCCTTATTCCATAATCCATCAAATCTTTACCCAAAACTTGAAAACTTCACAACACAAAACTCAACATAAAATCTCATGAGCTCCGTTAGTATAAGAAAACAAACCACCACTTAAGGTACTGTAATGAACTCATTCTTTATTTGTATTGGTTTTAAACCTACTTTATTCCAACTTCTCTATGGTTCATACCCTCCGATACTAGCCATAGATTCATCAAAATAAGCAAACAACACACGAAAAACAGAATCTGTCAAAAACAGAACAGTTTGTAGTTATCTGTAGGTTTGGAATACTTATGTAACCCCAAAAATTCTTAAATAAATTGGTGGACGTGAGGAATTTGTCTATTAATCATCTGCAAAAAGAATCAACCTAATCGCACTCTGCAGTAAAAATGGCAGCAAATCTCGTGAGCGCTAAAGTTTTTGTTTTTTTACAGCAAGATCGCAAAAACTTCCCCCAAGTCTTCCCAAAGGTTCTACTTGGCACAAACACTAATTAAAAGCATAAAACCACATCTAAACAGAGGCTAGATGAATTATTTATTACTAAACATAACCAAAGTTCAAGAAACAAAAATAAAATTGGGTTGCCTCCCAACAAGCGTTATCGTTTAACGCCCCTAGCTAGGCATAAAAGCAATAATAGATCTAGGTATTATCATCTTTGGTAGGCAATTCTTCAATAGAACACTTTATAACCCTTGGGAGTTTCCTTCTTTTTATTAATGATCGAACTCCTAGTCAAGAAATCGAGAAATGCATTTGTAGCAAAAGGTTCCTTAATGATATTGAAGAAGTTGGGGTGAACACTTATTGATTTGAGATCCACATTTTCCTTACTACAAGATTCACCCTTATTTTTAGGAACATACATTAATTTGGTAATCTTGGTAGTAGGAGGATTTGGAATATTTTCAACGGATGAAAAGGTAGACCCTAAATTAGTAATAATATCCTCAAGTTTACCAATTCTTGTGGAATCTTGATCTATTCTTTCATTAGCTATAGGTTCTTTTTCTTTAAAAAAATTAAGAGTAACCCCTACCTTAGATCCATATTGGGTGATTTGGTTGTGGATCTTTTTATCCAAATTTTCAATCAACTCCACAGAGGCAACTTTATTTTCAATAATTTCAAGCCTTTGCATCACATGTTCCAAAGTTAAAATAGTTCCATTAACCAAAAGAGGTGGTGGGCCAAACAAATCTATCATAGCATTATAAGAATCAAAAGTATGGCTACCCAAGAAATTCCCTCCGGTAATGGTATCAAGAATATATCTGTTCCAAGGAGTGATGCCTACATAAAAATTGCGAAGAAGAAAGGAAGTGGATTGCTTCCTACTAGATCTATTCTGAGCATTGCAAATTCTATGCCAAGCATCTTTTAGATTTTATCCCTCCCTTTGTTTACAATTAAGAACTTCATGATTGGGAGTACTAACAATGATAGAAGGATTAGCCATGACGACACATGGCGACACAAGAAGCAAGAGGAAAAAGAGGCGAACGGAAAACGCCAAGGGTGAAGTGGGGGAGAGGAAAACGAGAGGCAAATGGCAAATAAAATGTGAGGTATAAGAGTTTGTGATGGGTACTTGGTATGTCTTGACTTGTGCGTAGATCTCCCCGGCAACGGCGCCAAATCCTTCTTGCTACCTCCTGAGCACTACGTTGGTTTTCCCTTGAAGAGGAAAGGGTGATGCAGCAAAGTAGCGTAAGTATTTCCCTCGGTTTTTGAGAACCAAGGTATCAATCCAGTAGGAGACTACACGCAAGTCACCTCGCACCTACACAAACAAATAGAACCTCACAACCAACATGATAAAGGGGTTGTCAATCCCTTCACGGTCAGTTACGAGAGTGAGATCTGATAGAGATAATAAGATAAATATTTTTGGTATTTTTATGATATAGATTGAAAGTAAAGATTGCAAAGTAAAATAGATTGGAAACTTATATGATGGAAAATAGACCCGGGGGCCATAGGTCTCACTAGTGGCTTCTCTCAAAATAGCATAAGTATTACGGTGGGTAAACAAATTACTGTCGAGCAATTGATAGAAAAGTGCATAATTATGAGAATATCTAGGCATGATCATGTATATAGGCATCACATCCGTGACAAGTAGACTGAGGGAGTCCTGGATTAGGGGGTGTTCGGGTAGCCGGACTATACCTTCAGCCGGACTCCTGGACTATGAAGATACAAGATTGAAGACTTCGTCCCGTGTCCGGATGGGACTTTCCTTGGCGTGGAAGGCAAGCTTGGCGATGCGGATATTCAAGATCTCCTACCATTGTAACCGACTCTATGTAACCCTAACCCTATCCGGTGTCTATATAAACCGGAGGGTTGTAGTCCGTAGGCAATCAACTCCATACACAACAATCATACCATAGGCTAGCTTCTAGGGTTTAGCCTCCTTGATCTCGTGGTAGATCTACTCTTGTACTACCCATATCATCAATATTAATCAAGCAGGAGTAGGGTATTACCTCCATCGAGAGGGCCCGAACCTGGGTAAAAAACATCGTGTCCTTGTCTCCTGTTACCATCCGGCCTTGACGCACAGTTCGGGACCCCCTACCCGAGATCCGCCGGTTTTGACACCGACATTGGTGCTTTCATTGAGAGTTCCTCTGTGTCGTCGCCTTTAGGCCCGATGGCTCCTTTGATCATCAACAACGATATGGTCCAGGGTGAGACTTTTCTCCCCGGACAGATCTTCATCTTCGGTGGCTTCGCTCTGCGGGCCAATCCACTCGGCCACCTGGAGCAGATCGAAAGCTACGCCCCTGGCCATCAAGTCAGGTTTGGAAGCTTAAACTACACGGCTGACATCCGCGGAGACTTGATCTTCGATGGGCTCGAGCCACGGCCAAGTGCGCCGCACTATCTCGAGGGGCATGATCTAGCTCTTCCCCCGGACAGTGTCCTAGAGGCCGCACACGCATCGGTTCCGACCCCTAACTCGGAGCCTATTGCGCCAATTGAGGATGAGCGGTTGGACGTCACCTCGGGGGCTGCGATCCCGAAAGCGATCGAGCCGAACGCTAGCCCCGCACTTTGCACGACCCGTGACTCCGAGGATCCGGGCTCTTCCCCGGACTCCGAACCCCCCGCGCCCCTGCCAATCAAATCCGATGGGGCGCCGATAATGGAGTTCACCACCGCAGACATCTTTCAGCATTCGCCTTGTGGCGATATCCTGAACTCTCTCAAGTCTCTCTCCTTATCAGGAGAGCCCTGGCCGAACTACAGTCAGCGAGGATGGGATACGGACGATGAAGAAATTCAAAGCCCACCCACCACCCACTTGGTAGCCACTGTCGACAATTTAAATGACGTGCTCAACTTCGACTCCGGAGACATCGACAGCATGGATGACGATGCAGGAGATACCGACGAACCAACGCCCATAGGGCATTGGACAGCCACCTTATCTCACGATGTGTACATGGTGGATACCCCTAAAGGAAGCGACAACGAGGAAAAAGGGGATGGGACGGGAGATCGACCCCCCGAAAAGCAATCAAAGCGTCGGCGTAAACGCCGACCCAAGCCCCGCCTCGACAAAAACCCAGCCATAGAGCAGGACGAGCCGGTAGACGACGAGCAGGCCTTAGAGCAACCGTCCGAACAGGGCAACACGGATAGAGAAACCGAACATCCCTCCCCCGGCGAAAACGGCATTCCGGACGACCTCACGCCGAATAAACCTATGGAGCAGAAGAATCTCCATGAAAGGCTCGTTGCAACTGCACGCAGCCTAAAGAAGCAGAAGCGGAAGCTAAAAACAGCGGAAGACGCACTCCAGATTAGATGGAGCAAAGTAATCAATACCACAGATAAGTATGGCGACAGTCACCGCACTAAAAGCTATCCGAAACGAAAGCTACTACCTGAATTCGACGAAGAGGCCCTAGAGCCCTCGCATTCAAAAAATGAAAAAGCCACACGGTCGGATAGACGACCCCATAAAGCGGCAAGCAGCGCCGCACCTAAATCGGCATGCGACCCACTTAAGGATTCGCATCATGGCCCAGTCAGGTCCATTTATGGGCCAAGAAAGCAAGCTCTCGTAAGCAACGCTATGAAGCCTCATCAGAATCTGGCACACCCAAATACAGGGGCGCCGCACACCCCCTATGTTTCACCGATGAGGTCCTGGACTATGAATTCCCAGAGGGATTCAAACCCGTAAACATAGAGGCATATGATGGAACAACAGACCCTGGAGTCTGGATCGAGGATTATATCCTCCACATACACATGGCTAGAGGATATGATCTCCACGCCATAAAATATCTACCCCTTAAGCTTAAAGGGCCAGCCCGGCATTGGCTTAAAAACCTTCCCGAAAACACAATTGGAAGCTGGGAAGAGCTCGAGGATGCTTTCCGAGCAAACTTTCAAGGGACCTATGTCCGCCCTCCGTATGCAGACGATCTTAGTCACATAACTCAACAACCCAGAGAATCAGCTCGGCAGTTTTGGAATAGATTCCTCACTAAAAAGAATCAGATAGTCGACTGTCCGGACGCCGAAGCCTTAGCAGCTTTCAGGCATAACGTCCAAGGCGAATGGCTCGCCAGACACCTCGGCCAAGAAAAGCCAAGAACAATGGCCGCACTAACAAGCCTCATGACCCGCTTTTGTGCAGGGGAGGACAGCTGGTTGGCAAGCTGCAGCCCCAGCGACCCAAGTACATCCGAAACTAGGGATGGAAATGGAAAACCGCGACGCAACAAGGACCGTCGTCGGACTAAGGACAACAGTCCGAAGAGCACGGCAGTCAATGCCGGATTCAAAGGCTCACGACAAAATCAGGAAAAATTGCCCCCTCAGGATAACAGGGACGATCCATCCAACCTAAATAAAATCCTGGACAGGATATGTCAGATACATAGTACTCCCGGGAAGCCTGCTAACCATACCCACAGAGACTGTTGGGTTTTCAAACAATCCGGCAGACTCAATGCTGAACACAAGGGGCTCGACACACCAAGCGAAGACGAGGACGAACCCCAAAAGCAGAGCACCAGGAAACAAAAGAACTTCCCATAAGAAGTAAAAACAGTGAACTCACTTCACATAACAAAACGTGCGGCGCCCGTAAAGGTATGCACCACACGGCCCATCCCCAAAGGGTCCTGCCACTGGTTGTCAAAACCGATCATCTTCAATCAGCTAGATTATTCTAGGAATATCAAGAATGTAGTCTGGACTGCCTTGATACTCGATCCAATAATTGGCGGACTCCAGTTTTCAAATGTCCTTATGGATGGCGGCAGCGGACTAAACCTGATATATCAGGACACAATCCAGCACATGGGGATAAACCCAGCAAGAATCCACCGCAGCAAAACCTCCTTTCAAGGGGTAACACCTGGTCCGGACACCCATTGTATGGGTTTTCTCCGGCTCGAAGTTATATTCGGCTCTGCCTATAACTTCCGCCGTGAAAAGCTGACCTTCCATATCATCCTGTTCTCAAGTCGCTATCAAGCACTACTGGGACGCGAAGCTTTCGCCCGCTTTAACGCAATACCGCATTATGCATCTCTCACGCTTAAGATACCCGGTCCACGAGGCATCATCTCTTTTAAGGGGAAGCACTAAAGTGCACCTCCCCAAGCGGGGGACTGTGCGGCCGCTTTGACAGCCCCATAGTAAAATGGCCTCACCGGCCAAAAAACTTCGAAATAGGTCATTAAAGACCACAAACGCGGATAGACGAGTTCGGTACAATATCATCATTGATACAGGATTAGTGGCCATATACCCCCGCACAAGGGGCTCCATGCATATACAATAAGAGACAATAAAGCTCAATTTTATATATTTTACTTTACACTTTGTTTATTTTAAACTTTTGTTCGACACGACCCGTTTTCAACTCAGTTCTTCTCTTTTACAGATGAACGTCGTGCGGCGCCCGTCCAGGATACGGCACAATGGAGACACAGGCGCAGACATGCAGTAGGGACCCGTCCTAAAGGATTCTTTTTAGATTAAGACCCTGTGTAAACCTTTTTTACTGTCTCCTGTTGCTACACATCCCCTGGTTTTTTCTGATATAACCAAGGAGGAGGCTGGCGTCTTGGCATGTGGCCACGTCAGAAATTTTTGCACGTACCTGGACACTAGGGGCTTTTTTAATAAAGAGTGTTGTTTCGCCCGCACTCATAAAGACCGAACACCTTAGGGAGTGTTCGGCGTCGCGAGTTTTGGCATTATATGCATCAGCTCCGAATCATGTCTTTGTTCAAATGTTGGGTTGCCCGGCTCCTGAGTTCGGCTACCTTACGTTCCGCTCTATCGGCTAAGGTAGCACCAGGAGAAATACTGCGATTGTGCCCCCGGTTCGGCTGGGCGAGCACCTCAGTAGAGAAAGCCGAAAACTGACTGTCATGATGTAGCATGAGACTGGTCAGCCACTCGATGACCTATCGGAATCTATCGAATTCCTCCGCTTTAACAAAGGGCCGCTTCCCGGTCAGGCACATACGCGCCCCGAATTCGGACGAGCGCAGTTGCCACCAAGGAGCTACCTAAAGAGTCTCATTGTCAAACTCCTATGGCTAAGTGAAAGTGTTAAAGCATTATAGTCAGGTTGCCTGGCCCGCTGCGCTATCACCTCCTTTGTAGGACCAAGACATTGGGTTAAGTGTGAAAATGCGTCTTCTGCGAGCACCCCCGCACTATGTGCGTGGGGGCTGAAGCCAACGACTGCCATCTTTCAGATTCTATATATATATATATATCTTAAAACGGCCGCACAGGAGGTGTTCCCAATACTTGGAGGCACAAGTATAGAAAAAAGCCACTACAGTTTATCAAAATATTACTTTATAATTACATATGCTATCATAACATAGCATCTTTCGGGCACTGCATCTCTATTACACGAGGGCCTTCAAGAACTTCCTGAAAATAGTGCTCGGAGGGTACTCGGCTTTTGTCCGAATCTCGGGACGCAACAACGGTGGTCTCCATCTCTGCCCAGTATGTCTTAACACGGGCAAGAGCCATCCTAGCGCCCTCTATGCATGCTGACCTCTTCATTGCATTTATACGTGGCACCGCGTCAAGGAATTGGTGCACCAAGATGAAATAACTCTTCGGCTCCGATCTCCCCGGCCATAGGTGACCCATGACGTACTTCATGGCGAGTCCAGACAACCTATTCAGTTCAGCCAATTGAGCCAAACGATCATCCACTGCCAGTGGACGCTCTGGATTGTGAAACTGCGACCAGAAAAGCTTTTCCGCTTCGCGATCTTTCTAATCTCGAAAGGGTTCGGTCGCATCAGCAGCACTCGCTGCCAAGTCCAGATAGGTATCCTCCACACTCCACATCCGGTCCAACGGAGCAAACTTCGGATCACAAAATTTCCTTCACAGCATAAAGGGCTTTCCAGCCGCCATCTGTTCGGCCTGACGCAGCTCCTCCTTCGCAGCTCTCATCGCAGAGCGAGCGTCCTTGGCATCGGCAACGGCCTTCTCTAAGTCCGTCTGTCTCGCCCGGTCTTCTTTCTCAAGAAGTTTGCAACAGTCTGCAACGCTCTTTAACTTCTCGGCCATCTCGGCCATCTCTTCTTTGCTTCGGCAGTGAGCAGCATGTTCGGCTCTCAGCTCTTCAAGGGCCTTCTCGGCAGCCGCATCGCTTTTTCTGGCTTGCTCCTTAGCTCGGGCAAGTTCTGCCCTAAGATTCTCCACGGCGGCCGTACCATCTGCGTCAAGCACACACATTGTAAGACACTGGCATGAAGCTCCTCTTACCCGATGCCGCCCGAAGAATTACATACCTTGAGCCTCATCAAGCCGCTTGTTGATAAGCGCGATGTCGACATCTTCCACGTCCAGTTGCCGCTTTAGTTCGGCTACATCATCAGTTCGGCTAGATTCCGGACACCTCGCCA
Organism: Triticum dicoccoides; assembly: GCF_002162155.2. NCBI lineage: Eukaryota > Viridiplantae > Streptophyta > Magnoliopsida > Poales > Poaceae > Triticum > Triticum dicoccoides. Next base: position 550,003,686 of record NC_041388.1, on the reverse strand, counting down.
CCTACATTCAAAGGTGACATCTTAGACCTGGGATTATGATCCTCTGCGTGCCGTCATTTCTTGACAACGCGCAGAGTCTCAGGGGCTACTATCTACACAGGGCGCATCTTACTTATGCGCAACTGACAAAAGTGTACACTATCGAACGTACCTCAAAACCCTTCAGTCAACTTTTGACGGCCTCATGCAATCCGCTTTCTGTGGATGAAATCCTTTCAATCACCGTGCCCATCAACGCACGGTGCTCCTCTGAGATAGAAGCTCGCCCCAGCAGAATCTTTAGCTCCTCCGGCCGAGCACTAGACGGTGTCGGACTTGTCCTATGGCCTCTTTCGAAGGCCGCACGCGGAGAGCCTTGGGGGGCCACATAGCTATCTTCCGACCCTGCCGGATTCAGAGAAACCCTCCGCGAGGACACCTCAGGGTCGCCCGCCTCGCTAGGCGGTACGGCAGGGGGAGGCGTCCCGCTCTCCATCATCTCCGTAAGAAGATCCCCCGAAGACGAGCTCTGCTGAGAAGGGCTGAGGTCCGAGCTACAAGGTAAAATTTCGGTTAATCTTCTCAGATATAAATCAAGGATTTCTTTCATCCCTCAAAAGGAAAACCTCTCTCTACTTACGGCTCGCTGGAGGGCTGATCCCTTTGAGGGCGTAGTTCGGCCGAGGAACTCCCCGGCGTCGGACCCTCTGACGAGGATTTTCTCCCCCGCTTCGGGGCCATGGTCTTCGGGTCGTCAGAGGCAGCCCTCTTCTTCCCCTTGGGAGAGGAATTGTCGGTTCCTCCCTTCGGAGCAGCCTCCTTCGAGGAGGCCATAGTTCCCTTGTCCTTCCCCTTACTTCCCTCCAAAGGCATTATCTTCAACATCCTGACAAGCACGGGATCCGCCCTGGTTTCGGGAAGGGGAGCCGGACACCTGATCAGCTTTGCCTTCGCTATCCACTCCTGTTTAAAAGGATAACTCTTTTAGGGGCAAGTTTATGACGATTATATGGATAGTAGGTCCGGGCACAAGGTTACTTACTTCGGTATCCGGGCGATTGCAGCTTAGGCCTGCGTCCTCGGTCAAACCCAGACACATCATTTGTGATCCAAAGAAAAGTTTATACATCTCCACGGGCGTTGCGCCCATAAAATGATGGAGAGCTCGTGGTCCCTCCGGATTAAACTCCCACAGATGAAGGGAGCGGCTTTTGCCGGGCAGTGTTCGGCGAATCAGCATGACCTGCGTCACCTTGACCAAGTTGAGGTCTCTTTCTAAGAGATCCCTGATGCGGCCCTGCAACAAGGGCACGTCTTTTGATAACCCCCAATCTAATCCTTTGTTGACCCATGACGCTAGCCGTGATGGGGGACCCCGAGCGAAAGGCAGGAGGCGCCGCCCACTTGGCGCTCCTGGGAGCGGTGATAACCATTCTCGTTGCCACAAGCCGAGCTCCTCTTGAAAGGAGCCCTCGGGCCATGGAGCATCAGCATTCTTACTTATGACAGCGCCTCCGCACTCTGCGTGCCGTCCCTCGATCATCTTCGGCTCCACTCCAAAAGTCTTGAGCCATAATCCGAAGTGAGGAGTGACACGGAGGAACGCTTCGCACACAACGATGAATGAGGAAATGTGGAGGATGGACTCCGGAGCTAAGTCATGAAATTCCAGCCCGTAATAAAACAGCAGCCCCCTCACGAAGGGATCCATGGGGAAGCCTAACCCCCGAAGGAAGTGAGACATGAACACTACGCTCTCACCGGGCTGGGGACTGGGAATAGCCTGCCTTTGAGCAGGCAACCTATGCGAATTTTCGGCGGTCAAGAACTTAGCCTCTCTCAACTTTAGCACGTCCTCCTCCGTGACGGAGGAGGGCATCCATCGGCCTTGAAGGTCGGAACCGGACATTGTCGAAGGTACGAAGTGCCTGGAATCTGGAGCCTAGGGTGTTGGAACTCGAGGCGACGGGCGAACTCGTTTGAGATTGGAAAAAGGAGCAAGGCCTTGGTATCTTTATAAGAGGTTGAATACCAGGAGCCCTCCCCGTAACCGTTTAGGACTCGCTTTTAATCGAGAAAACATGCTAACGGGCACGATTGGGTTACCCACGTCCGTATTGATGAGAATCCCATAAAAGGGGGGCACACGATCTCTGCTTTGACAAGACGTTCCAAGGAAACCGCCTCGCAAAACACGCTGAGGTGGAAAAGTGAAAATGATTCGAGTAAAGGACTTGGCTGTAGTGTGATGACGCACTGCGGAATACGTCAGCAGATTTGATTTGTGTTAATATTATTCTCTCTATGGCAATATGTGGAAGCTTATTTTGCAGAGCCGGACACTACTCTTGGTGTCTACAATCTTCTATGAAGGACTTGGAGGAGGAACCCGCCTTGCAATGCCGAAGACAATTTGCGCGCTGGACTCGTCGTCATTGAAGCCTGGTTCAGGGGCTACTGAGGGAGTCCTGGATTAGGGGGTGTTCGGGTAGCCGGACTATACCTTCAGCCGGACTCCTGGACTATGAAGATACAAGATTGAAGACTTCGTCCCGTGTCCAGATGGGACTTTCCTTGGCGTGGAAGGCAAGCTTGGCGATGCGGATATTCAAGATCTCCTACCATTGTAACCGACTCTGTGTAACCCTAACCCTATCCGGTGTCTATATAAACCGAAGGGTTGTAGTCCGTAGGCAATCAACTCCATACACAACAATCATACCATAGGCTAGCTTCTAGGGTTTAGCCTCCTTGATCTCTTGGTAGATCTACTCTTGTACTACCCATATCATCAATATTAATCAAGTAGGAGTAGGGTATTACCTCCATCGAGAGGGCCCGAACCTGGGTAAAAAACATTGTGTCCCTTGTCTCCTGTTACCATCCGGCCTTGACGCACAGTTCGGGACCCCCTACCCGAGATCCGCCGGTTTTGGCACCGACATAGACCGAAACGATTCTGCATCTACTAGTATTACTCAACACATCGACTGCTATCCAGCATGCATCTAGAGTATCAAGTTCATAAGAATGGAGTAACGCATTAGGCAAGATGACATGATGTAGAGGGATAAACTCAAGCAATATGATATAAACTCCATCTTTTTATCCTTGATGGCAACAATACAATGCGTGCCTTGCTGCCCCTGCTATCACTGGGAAAGGACACCGCAAGATTGAACCCAAAGCTAAGCACTTCTCCCATTGCAAGAAAGATCAATCTAGTTGGCCAACCCAAACTGATAATTCGAATATACTTGCAAAGATAACAAATCATACATAAAAGATTTCAGAGAAAAATCAAATATTGTTCATAGATAATCTTGATCATAAACCCACAATTCACTGGATCTCGACAAACACACCGCAAAAAGAATTACATCGAATAGATCTCCAAGAAGATCGAGGAGAACTTTGTATTGAGAGCCAAAGAGAGAGAAGAAGCCATCTAGCTAATAACTATGGACCCGAAGGTCTGTGGTAAACTACTCACACATCATCGGAGAGGCTATGGTGTTGATGTAGAAGCCCTCCGTGATTGGTTCCCCCTCCGGCAGAGCTCCGAAAAAGGCCCCAAGACGGGATCTCTTGGTTACAGAAGGTTGCGGTGGTGGAAATAGGTTTTTGCGGTGCTCCTGGAAGTTTTTGGGGTATATGGATATATATATAGGAGGAAGAAGTAGGTCAGTGGAGCTATGAGGGGCCCACGAGGGTGGGGGCGCGCCCAGGGGGGCAGGCGCGCCTCCCTGCCTCGTGGCCTCCTCGCTGCTTTCTTGACGTCTACTCCAAGTCCCCTGGATCATGTTTGTTCCAAAAATAACTCTCCCGAAGGTTTCATTCCGTTTGGATTCCGTTTGATATTCCTTTTCTGCGAAACACTGAAATAGGCAAAAAAAATAGCAATTTGCACTGGGCCTTGGGTTAGTAGGTTAGTCCCAAAAATAATATAAAAGTGTATAATAAAGCCCATTAAACATCCAAAATAGATAATATAATAGCATGGAACAATAAAAAATTATAGATACATTGGAGATGTATCAGTTTTTTACATCCCCGTTTGCGATTAATGCATTGCACACAGTTTCGTCGAAGGGTCTCTGATCGTAGTGTCATGTTAGTAGCATCCTGCAGTAGTGTGAGTTTGTCCTATGATCAACTGTTCTCGCTTGACTTCTAAATCAATGTACTCTAACATAGGTGACCTAGTCGTCGACCCTCTCCAGATGAAGTTTTCTAAGTGTTTTCTAGTCTTGCTTTTTCTCTTTGCATTTTAGTTGCTTTGCCCCTTTCAAAAAAACTTCATCTAGTTGTTTCTTTTCTTGCATATTTCCTTTCTTAGTTAGATTTCTTTAGGCTATTAATTCATTGCAAATCCTTGTGCAATTCTATTGCAAAGTGAGCTGAGCTTGACAAAATTTTCCTTTCTGTCATGAACACGATCCCTCTGATCCGAAACGCACTAGTGCCACCGAACTGCAATTAACATTGCTTACATGTTCATTGGACCAACCGACGTGAATTGTCTCGGATACACCCATGTGATCTACCTACGACATTCCATTTCTCAGACGCACCGATTGATCCTACTCGGAAACACCTATTTCATCACAAAAAACTTTTGCCATATTTCCTTCAGATTTCTTCCAACTCAACTCTATGATCTGACCCCTCTAATGCATTCAATATCATCTCGGCTAGATGTGTTACTCAAGGACCCTACCTATTGGACCTATGACCATAAGCTAAACCCTTCCTAGAAACTGATGTCAAATGAGGGGAGAGTGTGCACATCAAAGCTTATCTAAACTCTCTTTTAAAGAGAGAAGTGCACTTCATAAGGGGAGAGAAACCTATATGTTTCCAAGTGGGAAGAAACATATATTTGTTAGATCATTCTGTATGATCTTTTGTGCTCTGTTTTTTTATTTTGCTCTGATTTTGTCTCACCCTACCTACTCCCAATATCTTCTTCGGGGGGAGGAAGTTTAAAGTATAGGGGAGAAAAATCTCTGGAATTCTATTGCAAATCTTTTTGTGACCTCTTTGGGACATGCCTTCTCTTAAGGAAGTATTCACCTAGTGATACTAATCCCTTCACATGTCATCCCAATCTTGGTATTTGATAACCCACAAGTATAGGGGATCGCAACAGTTTTCAAGGGTAGAGTATTCGACCTAAATTTATAGGTTTGACACAAGGGAAGCCAAAGAATATTTGAAGGTATTAGCAGCTGAGTTATCAATTCAACCACACCTGGAGATTAATTATCTACAACAATGTGATCAGTAGCAAAGTAATATGATAGTTTTGATAGTAGTGACAGTAGCAATGGTAAAGGTAACAGTGATAGCAGTAGTTTTGTAGCAAGTGCAATAGTAACAGCAGTAGTAATAACTTAGCAAGAACAATATAGGATAAATTCGTAGGCATTGGATCAGTGACTTGTTGGATGATATTCATCATGAGACAGTTATAACCTAGGGCAATACGGCACTAGCTCCAATTCATCAATATAATGTAGGCATGTATTCCGTAAATAGTCATACGTGCTTATGGAAAGAACTTGCATGACATCTTTTGTCCTACCCTCCCGTGGTAGCGGGGTCCTATTGGAAACTAAGGGATATTAAGGCCTCCTTTTAATACAGAACCAGATCAAAGCATTAACACACGGTGAATACATGAACTCCTCAAACTACGGTCATCACCAGGAGTGGTCCCGACTATTGTCACTCTAGGGTTGCCGGATCATAACACGTAGTAGGTGACAATAACTTGCAAGATCGGATTTAGAACATGGATATAATGGTGATAACATAAACGGTTCAGATCTGAAATCATGGCACCCGGACCCAAAGTGACAAGCATTAAGCATGGCAAAGTCATAGCAACATTAATCTTAGAACATAGTGGATACTAGGGATCAAGCCCTAACAAAACTAACTCAATTACATGATGAATCTCATCCAACTCCTCACCGACCAGTGAGCCTACGAAGGAATTACTCACTCCCGGTGGGGAGCATCATGGAATTGGCGATGGAGAAGGGTTGGTGATGACGAAGAACGAAGACCCCCTCTTCGGAGCCCCAAAACGGGCTCCAGATCTGGCCTCCCAATGAAGAACAGGAGGAAACGGTGCCTCCATCTCCTAGATCACGATAATTCTTTCTCCCTGATTTTTTCTAGGAAAATAGGATTTTATAGCGCCGGCTTCAGGGTCTGCGGGGCCACCAGGTGGGGACAACCCACCTGGGCATGCCAGGAGGGGGGCGCGCCCTGGTGGGTTGTGCCCACCCAGGTGCCCCCCTCCGGTGGGTCTTGGCTCCAAAAATTCTTGTTTATTGTATAAAATTCCTTGCAAAGTTTCGTTCCATTTCAAGAACTTTTAATTCTGCACAAAAACAACACCATGGTAGTTCTGCTGAAAACAACATCAGTCCGGGGTTAGTTTCATTCAAATCAGGCAAATTAGAGTCCAAAACAAGAGGAAAAGTTTTAGGAAAAGTAGATACATTGGAGACGTATCAACTCCCCCAAGCTTAAACCTTTGCTTGTCCTCAAGCAATTCAGTTGATGAATTGAAAGTGAAAAAGAAAATATTTTACGAACTCTTTTGCTCTTGTTTGCATGAATAAGCTTAAACAGCACCCAGGTTTTCAGCCAACATTATAACTAACCATGCCAACAATAACTCTTAAAGATTATATTAACTCATATCAATGACATAATCAGCTAGCGAGCAATAATAAGATATCTCAAACGGCAACACGTTGTCAAAACAACCATGATATAATATGACAATAGTGGTATCTCGCTAGCCCTTTCTGAGACCGCAAAACATAAATGCAGAGCACCTCCAAAGTCCAAGCAGCGACTAAACATTGTAATTCATGGTAGAAAAGATCCAGTCATGATGCACCCAACATTAGCTACACACAATGCATAAGTCATGACAACAGTGCTCTCAGATTCTGGCGCTTGTTGTAGAAGGTGATGACACAACATAAATGTAAATAGATAGTCCCTTCACAGAGGGAAGCAGTGATCTGCAGAGGTGCCAGAGCTCAAGTTTTGAAACAGAGGTAAATGATATTTTGAGACATGCACCTTTCTCATTTACTTCACGACTATCAGTTATCAATATCTTCCATGCTAAGCACGCTAGTGCCGATTCCCAAGTGATAAAAGTAAAGGTTTACCCCCCTCCACCAACAATCACACTCCACGGCTTGTCCGAAACGAGTGTCATCCAAACCAACAACAGTCCTGGGGGAGTTTTGTTTAATTAATTGCATTTTTGAGTTCGGGACTGGGAATCCCTATTACCGCCCTTTTCTCGTGCGATGGCGAGTGAATAAACACTCGACCTGAGAATAACCCACTTAGCATGGAAGATACCGACCACCTCCTATCGTTCCATGAACGATCCAGGCACACAAAAATGATATTTTTTAGAATTTTTTAGAGGTGGCACATGCAAATTTACTTAGGACGGCAGGGTAATACCGCATATAGGTAGGTATGGTGGACTCATCTAGAATAACTTTGGGTTCAAAAATTTTGATGTACAAGCAGAATTCCCACTTAGTACAGGCAAATGCTAGCAATTATTGAGAAGCGGCCAGCTAGAGAGCAACAACGGTCATGAACATGCATTATGCATAAGTAACATTGGACACTAGCATGAGTAGGATATGAACACCATGAACATAAATATCATAGAGGCTATGTTGGTTTTTATTCAACTACATGAATGAACATGTGCCAAGTCAAGCCACTCGAACATTCAGTGGAGGATACCATATCATCATACTACATCCCAATCATTTTAACGCAATGTTGATATCCAAGATAAATCATTATCCACTCCTAGCTACTTATGCATGGCATGAGAAACTATAATCTCTAATTGTCATTGCAAACATGTTTAATCATAATGGGTTGAATCATGGATACTAGGTTAAACATATTTACACAAACAGAACAAGTCGAGTTCATACCCGTTTCTCTCTGCCACGGCCAGTTCATCGAATATCGTCATTATAGCCTTTCACTTGCACGACCGAACGATATGAAAATAATAACAGTGCAAGAATGCCGTGGACTAAGCTGGAATCTGCAAGCATTTTATTCAACAGGAGAAGACAAGGTAAAATGGGCTCTTTATTGGATCAACAATTATTCAAATGTGAGCCACTCAACATTTTCATCGTGGTCTTCTCCTCGGTAAGAGTCGAATAAAAGAAAGAAGAAGTTCACAGAAACACACTGAAATATTTTTGGAGTTTTTGGTTTTCTTGAACAAGCAAATAAAAAAGAGAAAGCAAAAAACGAGAAAAACTATTTACACAGGAAAGCTCCCAACAAGCAAAAGAAGAAGAAGGAAATCTTTTGGGGTTTTCTTTTCAATGCTACAGCTAAGCATGCATAGAAAGTAAACTAACTACAACTATTTTTTGGTTTTTTCTAAGGTTTTTCAAACACACAAGAAGAAAGCAAGAAAAATAAATTAAGCATGGATGATTCAATGAAAAAGTGTGAGCACCAACAAATGGAATGAAATGTGTGAACATGAATATAATGTCGTTGAGAAACACATACTCACCCAAGCTTAGGATTTTGGCCTAACTTGGTAATCAATCAGAAATCTAGATAGAGGTCGGCGTGGTAGCTCATGAAGTCTCTCGGTGCCGATGCCTCGGCCTGTCGTGCTGCCTCCACTGTCGCGTTGTGAGCTCGGGCCTTGCTCTCAAGAACAAAACGTCTTCCTTTGCTGTGATAGTCAAAAAGAGCAGGTGCAGGCAAATATGTGTGCACAGCAGATGTTTGGTTAAACAACATATTGTAAGTGAAGTTATGAATTTTTCCTTTGAGGATCTTATGACTTTTTAAAACATCAAAGTCTAAATACTGCGTGGGTAGGATAGGGTCAAAGGGCAGAGGTGAAACACCAAGCCCTCGTGCTAAACGCGTGGCATAAATTCCACCATAGAAACAACCACTATTAGCGTTATGCTGCAATCTGCGTGTAACAATCTCTGCAAGGTTATAACTCCTTTCACCGGTAAGAGCGGTGCGTATGAGGCTCAAGTCTGGAGCACAGAGCGTGCTACAGTCTTGCTTGCCAACTATACATTTCCCGTTAAATAATGCAAAGTACTGAATTGCGGGAAAATGAATGCTCTTTAGTCTACCTTGTGTCACTCCCCTCGTCTCACTGTAGCAAAGACCAGTCAAGAATGATTGGTACTCAGCCCTTGGTGGTTCGTCAAGTGAACCCCGGAATGGGAGTTTGCAATGGTGAGCAAAACTCTCTAGTGAGATGGTAAATGAATTTTCATAAAGCTTAAATGACACCCTAAACTCACGGGGATGGAATTTAAATCCTTTGATAAATGATTCGCTGAGAGTGTGGCGTTGCTCGCACTTATCTGAAATGTAGGGACCGATATAGGCATTATGAACATATTGCTTAAATTCCTCATTAATGCTCACACGCATCATATAATCATCGCAAGGCCATAAGCATGTTTTGGTGGCTGCATCTCAGATGGAACTTTCACTTGGTTCGACATAAGACGGACAAGCGGAGCTGTCACTAGAAGATGCACCCGAGGATCTCCTCGAAGAACTCCTTCCAAATATGTTCATCATGTTCGCGTACAATTTTCTGAAAAAAAATTGAGTGAAAAAAATTTATCAACAAAACTTTATAAGATTGATAGCAACTACTCATAGGGATACCTAGAAGCCATAGCAAGCATTCAAACTAGTTCAAACTCTAAGAATTCAACATGCAAGCTCATCTACAGCAGCGCCAAGAGTAGCTAATTATTCAAAATATAAACCACTAAAACAAAAACTAATTGGACAAACGGTGGAGTCACATACTGAAAGGAACGATATAGTTGACTAGAGGGGGCTGAATAGGCAACTAACAATTTTAGCTTTTCTTTACCAAATTAAATTTTGCATAAAAGTAGGTTGTCTACATGTCCAACTAGGTGAGCAACCTATATGATGCAACAACAACAAGCACACAAGCAAGCAAGGGAAGTAACACAAATAAGCTTGCACAAGTAAAGGTACGAGATAACCAAGAGTGGAGCCGGTGAAGACGAGGATGTGTTACCGAAGTTTCTTCCTTTTGAGGGGAAGTACGTCTCCGTTGGAGCGGTGTGGAGGCACAATGCTCCCCAAGAAGCCACTAGGGCCACCGTATTCTCCTCACGCCCTCACACAATGCGAGATGCCATGATTCCACTATTGGTGCCCTTGGAGGCGGCGACCGAACCTTTACAAACAAGGTTGGGGCAATCTCTACAACTTAATCAGAGGCTCCCAACAACACCACGAAGCTTCACCACAATGGACTATGGCTCCGTGGTGACCTCAATCGTCTAGGGTGCTCAAACACCCAAGAGTAACAAGATCCACTAGGGATTAGTGGGGGAATCAAATTTCTCTTGGTGGAAGTGTAGATCGGGGCCTTCTCAACCAATCCCGAGCAAATCAACAAGTTTGATTGGCTAGGGAGAGAGATCGGGCGAAAATGGAGCTTGAAGCATTAATGGAGCTTTGGGGGAAGAGGTAAGTCAACTTTGGGGAAGAAGACCCTCTTATATAGTGGGGGAAACAATCCAACGGTTACCCCCGTGAACAGCCCTGCAGAGGGCGGTACTACCACTGAGGGCAGCGGTACTACCGCTGGGACTGCGGTACTACCGCTCCTCCACGTGATACTGCCATTCGGACCCCTGCATGGTACTACCACGGTGGTAGGGCGGTACTACCGCTCTCGAGCGGCACTACCGCATCTACTGCCGCTGCTTAGTGCCGCACAATCCGACACGAGAGGCGACCCCCTCGAATCGACGCGGTAGGAGCCCGGTGCCGCAGCGGTACTACGGCGAGGACCCACAGGCGGTACTACCGCTGCCGAGCGGTACTGCCGCATGTGACTCTTGAGCGGTACTACCGCTGGGAACCGCGGTACTACCGCTGGGACCCAAAACAAGCACAAAGGAAGGGGAATGAGCTCTCCATTGAAGCAGAAAGGCTCAAAGGGTGTGAAAGGATGTGTACGTGTTGATTCCACCCTAGCCTTACCAAAGCGGACCCCCTCTTGATAGTACGGTGCCTTCTACGAAACTAGTCCACCAAAATAGAAACGAAAGAGCTACACCGTCTTGAATAACACTCTGAGGGGAAAGAAAACGTCTCGTGCCAAAGGATGAAACTCTGAAATGCACAAAGCACATGATTAGTCTGCAAACATGTTGTCATCAATCACCAAAACTACATCGAGAGAGATATGCCTTAACACATACCAAGCAACAATCCCATGAAATAGTTTCGGAAGCGGAGCTTCGAGCAAAGAGATCGAAATCCGCAGGTTTGAGAGCAAGAACACGGGAGAGAGAGCAATGGAGAATTTTTTCTGGAGGTAGGTGATGATGTGGTGTAAAGAGATAAGTGAGGGGCCCACGAGGGGCCCATAACCCACCAGGGCACGCGCCTGGGGGTCCTGGCGCGCCCAGGTGGGTTGTGCCCACTTGTTGCACCTCCCTCTGATACTATTTGCACCAGAAATTCAGAAATATTCAGAAAAAAATCGTATTGAATTTTCAGAGCATTCTGAGAACTTTTATTTTTGGGTCATTTTCTTTTGCACGGGAAATTCAAAAAATAGACAAAGCATGGCATTTTATTTTATTTAACTAATAAAAACAAAAAACAAAAAGTAGGGACATAAGGTAGTGCTTACTAAATTCATCAACTTCACACCTCTTAGAAATGATCCACTAATAAGGTTGATCAAGTCTTATTAACAACCACTTTCAATTGGCATGAAACTGAAGAACTTTCGTAAATCACTAAGTTATCTCAATGGGGATATGAATGTCCCCAACAATAAGCATTTCATATTTCCTTTTGACAGTAGGTAGAGGTATTTAAAAACTTCCAATAGTGATTGTCGGAGATTTTTTAATAATATTAATACCATTCACTTGGAATTGTTTCTTCAGAAAGTGCACCGTATGCTCATTACCATTGATATGAAATGTGACCTTGCTTTTATTGCAATCAATAACAGCCCCTGCAGTATTTAAGAAGGGTCTACCAAGGATAATCGACATGTTGTCATCCTCGGGCATCTCAAGTATAACAAAATCAGTCAAAATAGTAACATTAACAACAACAACAACGGGCACATCCTCATAGATACCGATATGTATGGCGGTTGATTTATCAGCCATTTACAAAGATATTTCAGTAGGTGTGAGTTTGTTCAAATCAAGTCTTCTATATAGAGAGAAAGGCATAACACTAACACCAGCTCCTAAATCACACAAAGCAGTTTTCACATAATTCTTTTTGATGGAGCAAGGTATAGTTGGTATTCCCGGATCTCCAAGTTTTTTAGGTACTCCATCCTTAAAAGTACTAGCAGAATGCCCGTGCATTGCTACAGGCTATCCACAATATCTGTAACGCCCGGGTTCAACACAAAAACCCCTATCCAATGATGCACCTTCCCTTTTTCCGTCGGAACCTCACAGTCCCGACCGGTTTCCCGTCGTAGTGGGACATTTCTCATTTTTTCATGCTGGAGCCACCTCCTTTAAAAGCAGATGACGTCACCTCATCTTCGTCGTGCATTGCAATAAGGATGAAATTTTGCATGTTTACAATATAATAGAGTGGGTTAAACTAACACATACTATTGACACAAAACAAAAAATAACTACAGAGATCATTCTCAAAGGTCCATTCAACTTTGCAAATGCAAATTGACAGTGGAGGAGAGTGGCAACTTGAACGTACTCCTAGTCACCAATAAGCTCCACCTCCATCCCACATATGCTAGAAGGGATAATTGTCATTCTTCTCTTCCTCGTCTTTCCCTACATCTTCTACTCCTCGCCTCCTGGCCAACCCGCCTCATTGGTGCCAACCAGCACCACGTCAACATTAGTGTATTCATCATCGATGCCTCATCTTCTTCTTTCTTCTTCCTCGCCAACTTTAGTTCTTCCTACTTATTTCCTAGCATACTCTTTCTTTCTTTTTTTCTCTTATTATTTGGAACACTCTTTCTTTCTCCAACACCATGCACCACTTGGTGGCCTTAGTTCTTTTTCCTTCTCGTTCTTGGAACACTCTTCCTTTTTATTATAGCACGAACCACCTGGCCAGTGTTGTGTCGTGTTGTCGTCACCCACGAACATTTTGGCAACCGTCGGCGTGTGGACATCCTGCAGAGCATAGACTTCATCCGTCTTGGTGAACGGTAGGTCGCCCATGTCGCGAGCGCGTGGTGGCCATTGTCCATGTTGGCAAGCGGTGCTTGTTGATCATTCTTTCCCACGAGCGCTTTCAAAATGACTAATTGGGAAAAATCCCTACTTCTAATTATCTGTAGGCATAAATAATTGTCTAACAAATTAATTAATTGCATTTATGACTCAATTTTTAAATTGGTTCGGTGTGAAAAAATTCCTATTCAAATGCACCTAATTAATTGCATACGTAATTAACCGTTTAGCTGATTAATTGCGTCAATGGTTTGATTTCCAGATTGATTTGATGATTGATTTCTAAATTATTTTCGCATGAATGGCTTCTACAAACAACTATGACGGCGACTACTGAGTAATGTAGGACACATTCCCTTAACGAATTTATTGACATTTAAACAAACATACTTGATTTGAGAATGTAGTTGTTTGGCTCTCTATATGACTAACAGGAAATGTAATATGACCGCGTCCACATGGCGGTCTGACGACCCATCTCCCGCCACAACTGTCTTCGATGTCGTGATCCACGCCCTATCATTCTCGAGCATCGCGCCAGGGTTAGGCCCGGCCACGACATCTTCCATGGTGTCATGCACGACGCCCCTCAGAAGGAGCGTGCAGATGCGTACGCTCATAGGAAACTTGTGACCGTCAATTAATAGTAGAGATAATGATAATAATAAATGACATAGCATGGGGATTAACAATTTGTTATGAAGCAATATCTTATTTTATTATGAAAGGTTATTGAGAAAAATCTTATGTCTCTCTTTTAGGGAAGTGATCTGATATATGGTGCAATTTTGAATTCTTAATTACATAATGTTTACGTGATAGAACTAAACAAGATCCCCTTAATAGGATTTAGTTTTTTAATGAGAGGGGGGAAACCAGTGGGAGGGGGTGGTGGGACAAAGAAAAATCATATGAAAATAAACCGTACCAGGCTACCAAGTGCATAATGACTCGATTTCCAAATTGATTTGGTGCGAAAAAAATTCATTTAAATGGACATAATTAATTGCATACGTAATTAACTGTCTAGCTAAATAATTGCATCAACGGTTTGATTTCCAAATTGATTTAGTGCTCGATTTCTAAATTATTTTCCCATGAATGACTGCTACAAAGGATGATGACGACGACTACCGAGTAATGTAGGACACATTCTGTCGGTGTCCTGGGAACAGGGTACCCAGACTTGCCTGCCTATGGCCTACGGCGTGGCTCCACCAGTGGCCTGGTACGGCCCATCAGCTGCAGCGACAACTCAAGACCTTCGCGAGGGGCCAAGCCTCGCGAGGCGGATGATGCCAAGACCTCCTAGGGGGCAACCTCACTAGGCTGGCTCCTAAGGAGCGGAGATATCTATGCTAGGGGCACCTCGCGAGATTCACGTGACGTGGGCCATGACAACCAAGGCCAGGCAGGCGCCAGCGGGCGCAGTTTACCAGTTTCCTCTTTGGTGCTAAAGAGGCAGGAGCAGGCAAGGAGTCCCGAGGCATCAGGCAAATGTTTCCATATCGGTGCAATTAGACCAAGGCCAGCAGGATGAAGGTCACCGCGGAGCCCACAACGGCATCACCACCAGAGTCTTTGGCAGGCAAAGACCACCTTTTGTCAGGATAGCTTGTACTGGTTGTCCCCCTTCAAACTTGGCTGTTGTTGGATCCCTTCCCGCCTAACATTTGGGAAGAGGGCCAGGGCCTCTATAAATAGGGCTAGCCACCACCATAGCAAGGGGGGGTCATTTCGGACCGTCCGCACACAGAACAGCTCATCGACCTCAAGAACTCCTCTCCTCAGGAGGCAGTTCATCCATTGTACTAATTCATCGCAAGCCCTCGAGGCAATCCACCACCACCACACTGGAGTAGTGTATTACACCACAACGGTGGCCTGAACCAGTGTAAACCTTTGTGTCCTGTGTTCCTTGGGTTTGTTGAGCTTGGCCTTGAGATTGTTGTGCGAGCGGGCTAGAGAGAGAGGAGGAACACTTCGTCCGCACCCCTGTGTTCGAACCTCCAGGGTTAGCCGGAACCCAGAATCCGACATTTGGCGTGCCAGGTAGGGGTGCACCGAAGCCCCTCTCCCGCCGATGCCCGTGGCTCCGATTTCTGACGACCAGAGGACTCAGGCCGCCCGCCCAAGAAGACCTCAACTCTACACTCCAGGCGGCCCGCATACCGCCGAACGCCGCCTGACGCGGACAGCGCGGACCGGCGCCCCCCGCCCTTGCACCACAGCACGCGCGAGCCACCGCGAGATCCTTAGGCTATGCTGCAGCAACGACACCACATACCCGACGGGAACGGGCAAACATGCGAGCTATGCTTGTCGTGGCGCGGGAGCAGCGGCGGTGCCGGCTGGCGGAGAGCGGTCGCGATGCGCTGCTGGAGCGTGTAGCAGAGCTGTTGGATGCTGCATCCAGGGGGCGCCGCCTTTATGCTCCCCGCCTACACCTCAAGTTGTGGCCAGATCGCATGGCGGGCCCCGCCGCGCTCGCGTGCTACCCGATGCACCAGAAGGGTTCAACGACGTCAGCACGGCCGACGGCGCCGTTCATCCGGCCGCGCCTGCGCTTTCCCCCGGGTGGCGCGGGTCTGGGCGACCCCTTCGCGGCCATACTAGGGCGCCACCCTACAACCATCAGGGGGGGCGCAAGGCCCGGCGGCGCAAGGTGCAAGGCACCTAGGCGAGGGTTCCGGAGCGGCGACTTCGGAAGGCTATGTGCCCCGCATGGTGGACCAGGAGTACACACCAGAGGATGGCCCCTGCTCGTTTCCCAAGCTGGGAAGATGAGATGCTGGAAGTTGAGGCCTTCCACGATCTGCCCAGGAGCCTCACCGATCCCACCAACGACAACAGTCGCAGGGTACCACTGATATCTCAGGAGTAGGCTTACGCTAACCATGGGTCGTAGGTGGACCAGCCCACAATGGCAGACGGGGACCCCAGGGCGGCAACCCCGCTCCAACCGAGGGTAGTACACTGGGGGCTGCGCGGGAGGGGTCTGGAGCTAGGCCCTTCCCCGTGCCGCACGGAGCAAGGCGCTGCCCGAAGGTAGGTCCTCTGCCGGGGAGGCACCGGCAAGCCCTTCCCCCCAGCAGAGGGCCCGTGGTCGCCGAGGGCGCCGCTAGAGTCCCCCTTGCCCCTTGGCATCGTCCCGGTTCCCGGACGCCCCAACGGTGGTCGGGGGTGGCCCAGGGCGGGGCCCTCGTCTGGCGATATGAAGCAAGGCTCGCGCCTGTGAAGGTCTCCGCCCGTGACACTCTCATGTAATAATGAGTGGGGATATACACGCCCCGGAGTCTCCGAAGAGCTGCCCTTGGGCCTCGGGGGCTCCCGCCCACGTCCTAGTGGAAGCACCATGCTCCGCACTGGCCTTCGACACTGTCCCCCAATGATTATGCTCACAGCCAGTGAAAATACTTAGCTCCTCGCTGGTGAGAAGACAAGAAGACTAGCTAGGTGTCGGACATGGCCATTTGCTTTTATTTCCCCTATTTTATGTAGCTCGATTCATCGCTACCCTTTTTTGGATTGAACTCAGAGCCTTTTCTGCCTTCAAGCATGGGGGGTTCTTCTCTTATTGCGTCGATTTCTTGCCTTTCGGTTGCGTGCTTTGTTCCGAGGCTCGCGCCTACCAGTCCTCCCCCTTCGAGCGCCTCGCGGTTGGGGGCTGGGTGTGGTGTGAGCACAAAAGTCGTGCTCGGGCAAACCTGGGTGGTCACACGCGCCACCGCATGCACGCCTTGCCATAGTCTGGTATCCGCTCCTCGCGAGGCTCTCGCGGGGGAGACGGCGGGCCCCTCGGGAGGTCGAAACCTCGCAAGCCCAGAGGGAGCTCCTCTCGGGAGAAGGGTGCATCAGCAACCCCGAGGACCACATAAGGCCTGCCAGGACCAAGGTAAATCACAACAACAACTCAGTCGAGGGGTTCGCAAAAACATGTTCAAAGCCCAGCCTAAAGGAAAATGAAAAATATCAATTTACATGCACGAGGGGCTCCCCCTCCAAAATGCTCTCATGTCCTGCGGGGTCGTGCCGAAGTCTCTGTGTGCAGGTTCAAGCGAAGGAACGCGGGCTCAGTCAGACATCTCGCTTGCAACATCGACTTGGTCGCTCTCATGCGCGCTGCTGGCACCGTCGCTGGAGTCGTCTTCGCCGTTGTCGACTGCACTGTCTTTATCCATCACGACCACCACTACGTCATCTTCGGTGGCAAATGTCCTGACTAGGGCGTCCACGTGAATATCCACCCAGTGCGCCAGGTTGTCACGAATAACCCCGGACATTGGGGCAATGATGACGTCGAAGTTAAAATGGGGGTCACGGTCCTGGAGGTGCCTGAAGACATGGGAGAACGTGCACCCAAGGAGGCCCCCGCTCCTCTCTTTGACAAGCTCGTGAGCCCTTGCGGCCTGGTCCTCTAGGCGGGTCATGATATTGGTGAAGAAGCGGAGATGGTTGGCGTAGTCCTCCATGCGGGGATGAGGGACATTCTCCTTGCAGATAGAGCCCAATGCTGGGTTGGCCCTCACTCGGAGATCCTAGAGCATGGGGGCATGCTCGCGCTGCAGTGTCTGGTAGCAGCACGCCTCCTCCCTGTTCTGTTGTGCGAGGGACGCGACATCGCCCATCCGCTGTTGGAGCAAGAGCAGATCCGCGCCAGCCTCGGCCAGGTCGGCCTGGGCAGAGGTCAGGACCTCCGAGGCAGCCTTCTCGCGCTATTCCACCTCATCCAACCTTGCCCCGAGGGCGGCGGTCCTGCCATCAGCTTCGCCCTCGGAAAACTTCGACTTCAGATCATACTTGTTGACAAGGTCCGTGCGAGCTTTCGCTACTCTCTGATCAACCTCCTCCTGGATCTTGGCTTCGCGCGCGGTGGCGGCGTCTTTGGCCATGGCCACCTGGAGCTCCCTCGTTTCCAGCCGCTCGAGCTTGAGGCTACACTTCAAGGCTTCCAGCGCCAGCGCTTCCCCATGCTTTAGGATCTCCTTCTCTTCGAGGGGCTTTCCCCTCATCGAGGCCAAGACGGTCCGGCGCGCCTCGTTCTGCTCCTCCATAGCGGCGCTCAAGGCCTGGAGCTCGCGCTCCAGCTTCTCGGTGTTCTCTCGGTGGTGGTCGTCCTCCTTCGCTTGCTCCTGGGCCTAAGCGCTGGTGAGGGAGTCCTGGATAAGGGGGTCTCCGGACAGCCGGACTATATCCTTTGGCCGGACTGTTGGACTATGAAGATACAAGATTGAAGACTTCGTCCTGTGTCCGGATGGGACTCTACCTGGCGTGGAAGGCAAGCTAGGCAATACGGATATGTATATCTCCTCCTTTGTAACCGACCTTGTGTAACCCTAGCCCCCTCCGGTGTCTATATAAACCGGAGGCTTTTAGTCCGTAGGACAACATACAATCATACCATAGGCTTGCTTCTAGGGTTTAGCCTCTCCGATCTCGTGGTAGATCAACTCTTGTACTACTCATATTATCAAGAATAATCAAGCAGGACGTAGGGTTTTACCTCCATTAAGAGGGCCCGAACCTGGGTAAAACATCATGTCCCCTGCCTCCTGTTACCATCCGCCTTAGACACACAGTTCGGGACCCCCTACCCGAGATCCGCCGGTTTTGACACCGACATTGGTGCTTTCATTGAGAGATCCTCTGTGTCGTCGCCGTTAGGCTTGATGACTCATTCGATCATCGATAGCGATGCAGTCCAGGGTGAGACTTTTCTCCCCGGACAGATCTTTGTATTCGGCGGCTTCGCACTACGGGCCAACTCGCTTGGCCATCTGGAGTAGATCGAGAGTTACGCCCCTGGCCACCAGGTCAGGTTTGGAAGCTTAAACTACACGACCGATATCCGCGGAGACTTGATCTTCGACGAATTCGAGCCCCTGCTTAGTGTGCCACACGGTCACGATGAGCATGATTTGGCTCTGCCATCGGACAGTGTCCAGGAGATCGCGCCAGCAACCGCTCCGACCCTCAATTCGGAGCCAGTTGCGCCATCCATGGACGGGTGGATAGACCCCGCCACGGACGCCGCACTCTCATCGGCGATTGAGCCGAGTATTGACCTTACCCTTCACGGGAGCCGTGATGCCGAACTACCGGATTCCTCCCCGGCCACGGACTCCGAACCGCCTGCGCTCGTGCCTATCGAATCCGATTGGGCGCCGATCATGGAGTTTACCTCCGCGAATATTTTTCAGCACTCGCCCTTCGGCGACATACTGAACTCATTAAGGTCTCTATCCTTGTCAGGAGAATCCTGGCCGAACTATGTCCGGCAGGATTGGGATGCGGATGACGAAGAAATTTGCCGCCCACCCACCACCCACTTAGTAGCCACTATCGACGACTTAACCGACATGCTCGACTTCGACTCCGAAGACATCGACAGTATGGACGACGATGCGGGAGAGGAAGAGGAACCACTGCCCACAGGACACTGGACAGCCACCTCATCATATGATATATACATGGTGGACACACCCAAAGAAGGCAATGGCGACGAGACAGCGGAGGATGACCCCTCCAGGAAGCAACCCAAGCGCCGACGTCAGCGGCGCCGCTCAAAGTCTCGCCAAAGCAAAAGTGGTGACACCGGCACAGGAGATAATAGCACTCCGGACAGTGCCGAAGACGACAACAATCCCCTCCAGCAAGATTTAGAGTAGGAGGATTGAGAAGCCAGCCCTCCCGAGAGAGCGGCAGATGGAGAGGCGGAGGATGATAATTACATGCCTCCCTCCGAAGACGAGGCAAGCCTCAATGATGACGAATTTGTCGTGCCTGTGGATCCCGTCGAACAAGAGCGCTTCAAGCGTCGGCTTATAGCCATGGCAAATAGCCTTAAGAAAAAGCAACAACAGCTTCAAGTTGATCAAGACTTGCTAGTCGACAGATGGACCGAAGTCCTTGCGGCCGAGGAATATAAACTCGAACGCCCCTCCAAGAGTTACCCAAAGCGTAGGTTGATACCCCGACTAGAGGAGGAAGAACTCAAACCTACATCTCCAGCATATGATGCAGCTGACCGGCCACCTCGTGGCCGCGATAGAGAGGCATTTCAGCCAAAAACTCAGCCCGCACCCCGACACCACTCAAATAAAATGACAAGGCACGGGGAAACACGCTAGACCTGCGAGGCGTATTGGAGGACAAAGCAAAACATGCAAGATCGATCTACGGATCACGAGGGCGCGCCACTATGCGAGACGATAACTGTCACGCCGGATATAGTAAAAGTAAATCCGGCCGGGCCGAACACAGCGGACAAGACTCATTCGAGCTACATCGCGATATAGCCCAGTATAGAGGCGCTGCACACCCCCTATGCTTCACAGACGAAGTAATGGATCACCAAATCCCAGAGGGTTTCAAACCCGTAAATATCGAATCATACGACGGCACAACAGATCCTGCGGTATGGATCGAGGACTTCCTCTTGCACATCCACATGGCCCACGGTGATGATCTACACGCCATCAAATACCTCCTACTCAAGCTCAAAGGACCAGCTCGGCATTGGCTCAACAACTTGCGAGCAGAATCCATTGGCTGTTGGGAAGATCTGGAAGCCGCATTCCTCGACAACTTCCAGGGCACTTATGTGTGACCACCGGCTGCCGATGACTTGAGCCACATAATTCAGCAGCCAGAGGAATCGGCCAGGCAATTCTGGACACGATTCCTAACAAAGAAAAATCAAATCGTCGACTGTCCGGATGCAGAGGCCCTAGCAGCTTTTAAGCACAACATCCGCGACGAATGGCTCGCCCGGCACCTCGGCCAGGAAAAGCCGAAATCTATGGCAGCCCTCACGACACTCATGACCCGCTTTTGCGCGGGAGAAGACAGCTGGCTGGCTCGCAACAATAACATATCAAAGAACCATGGTACTTCGGATACCAAGGATGGCAATGGCAGGTCACGTCGCAACAAACACAAGCGCCACATCAACAACGACAATACCGAGGATACGGCAGTCAATGCCGGATTCAAAGGCTCTAAACCCGGTCAGCGGAAAAAACCATTCAAAAGAAGCACTCTGGGCCCGTCCAGTTTGGACCGTATACTCAACCACTCGTGTCAAATACACAGCACCCCCGACAAGCCAGCCAACCACACCAACAGGGATTGTTGGGTGTTCAAGCAGGCCGACAAAGTAAACACCGAAAACAAAGATAAGGGGTCACATAGCGATGACGAGGAGGAGCCCTGGAAGCCGAACACCAGAGGACAGAAGAGGTTCCCCCCACAAGTGCGGATGGTGAACATGATATACGCAACCCACATCCCCAAGAGGGAGCAGAAGCGTGCGCTAAGGGACGTATACGCGTTGGAGCCAGTCGCCCCAAAGTTCAACCCATGGTCCTCTTGTCCGATCACCTTCGATCGCAAGGACCACCCCACTAGTATCCGTCATGGCGGATTCGCCGCACTGGTCCTAGACCCAATCATTGACGGATTTCACCTCACTCGAGTCCTTATGGATGGCGGCAGCAGCCTGAACCTGCTTTATCAGGACACAGTGTGCAAAATCGGTATAGACCCCTCAAGGATCAAACCCACAAAAACGACCTTCAAAGGCGTCATACCAGGTGTAGAGGCCCATTGCACAGGCTCAGTCACACTGGAAGTGGTCTTCGGATCCCCGGATAACTTCCAAAGCGAGGAGTTAATCTTCGATATAGTCCCGTTCCGCAGTGGCTATCATGCACTGCTCGGGTGAACTGCATTTGCGAGATTCAATGCGGTACCACATTATGCATACCTCAAGCTCAAGATGCCAGGACCTCGGGGGGTCATCACAGTCAATGGAAACACAGAGCGCTCTCTCCGCATGGAGGAGCACACTGCGGCCCTCGCAGCAGAAGTGCAAAGCAGCCTCTTAAGGCAATCCACCAGTTCGGCGATTAAAGACCCTGACACCTTCAAGTGCACCCGGAGTAATCGGCAACAAGACCGCCTGGCACGTTCCGAGCTCGCATAGCAATGCGGCTCCCGCCCCAGCCCCAGCCAAACGGAGAAATTCGTACCACGCGTACACAATTACGCGTTGGAAATACCATGGGCACAGGTGGGGAGGGGGGCACGACTACGGCACGCCCCAAGACGCGGCTCAACCGCACTAGGGGCTTCCCGATTTGTTATTTTTCTCTCTTTCAGGACTTTAATCTCTGGAAACCCTGTTCGGCAGTATGATTGCCGGACACATGATGCAACAACCAAGGAGGCAGAAAGCTACGTCGCACCACGGAACTCCCAGGTGGTCTCTGACAACGAGTGAAATACCTGCTTTAAATACCATTCCTCAGCTTGCCCTTGGAGGGGACATGTCAAATAGTCCTACTTTTTTCTTATCGCACTACTTGTATCAATCTGCTTTAACGCACCTTTTTGAATAAACAATGCATAACACTAGACTATTATCGCATTCTCTATTCTTCTTATATATATATGTATGTGTGTGTGTGTGTGTTCATTCATGACATCCAGCACCCGTACACTCTGGTACGACCAATACGCTAGGGGCTTAAGCATACCCCATAATACGGCGTGAGAAGTCCGAACACTTTCAACAGTGCGGCACCCCGAACTTATAGCATTATATGCATCAGCTCCGAATCATGTCTTGGGTCAATAGTTGGGTTTGCCCGGCTCCCATGTTTTGGTACCTTACGTTCCGCTATATCGGCTAAGGTAGCACTGGGAGAACTACTGCGATTGTGCCCCGGTTCAGCTGGGCTAAGCACCTCAGTAGAGAAAGCTAAAACTGACTGTCATGATAAGGCGTGAGACTGGTCCCTGTTCGAGAGGTTTCGAGTCCCTGAAGACTTATGTCGCTTAGAGCGAGGAGTCGGCTTTGTCCGGCTTAAGGCGTGTATAGCGCCCCGAATTCGGCCTTCCGAATACTAGGGCCTTCGCCAAAATTTAAAATTATAGAATTCTATGGCTAAGTGAGAGTGATAAAGCATTATAGTCTGATTGCCTTGTTCGTTGTGCTGAGCACCTCCCTCGAAGGACCCAACAATGGGAAAAAGAGTGCTCAGGTTTATCCCGAACACCCTAGCACTCGTGGCATGGGGACAGAAGTCGATGACTGGCCATCTCTCAGATTTGATAAATAGCCGCACAGAAGGTATTATTTTAAATTCAAACAAGCGTTGCATAGCGCATATGAACAAGTCTTCATAATACAGGATCACACGAGCAAGTTCATTCAAATATTACATCTTTCGCGCACTCGTCCGCCACAAGACGGGCACCCTTCAGGACACCCTCATAATACATCTCGGGGTGGCGATGCTCCTTGCTTTGTGGCGGCCCCTCCTTCACCAGCTTCTCAGCGTCCATCTTGGCCCAGTGCACCTTTGCACGGGCAAAAGCCCAGCGTGCACCTTCGATGCAGACGGACCTCTTGATGACTTCCAGCCGTGGGCAAGCATCTACAAGCCGCCTCACCAAGCCAAAGTAGTTGTTGGGAAGGGAGTCGCCAGGCCACATCCGAACTATAAAGCCCTTCATGGCCTGTTCGGCCGCCTTGTGCAGCTCGACCAGTTGCTTCAGCTGGTCGCTCACAGACATCGGGTGTTCAGTCCCAGTATACTAAGACCAGAACAACTTCTCTGTCGAGCTTCCCTCCTTGGCCTAGTAATATTCCGCGGCATCCGACACGCTGCAGGGCAAATCTGCGAATGCTCCTCGAGAGCTCCGGACTCGGGTAAGTAACAAGTAATTTACTTGCACATGCTTGCTTTGCATATTGAATGCCTTACCCGCCGCTATCTTCCGCATTGCCTCAATCTCCTGGAGAGCTTTTTGGGCTTCGGCCTTGGCATTCTTTGCGCTCTCAAGGGTCGTGGCAAGCTTAGACTCTCACGTCTTCGAGTCAAGCTCCAAAGCCGCGTGCTTCGTCACGAGAGCTTGGAGCTCTTGCTGCACCTCGCCCACCCGTGCCTCTTGATTTTCCCGCTCGGTGCGCTCCTTGGCCGCTTTGTCTTCGGCCTCGGACAACGCTTGCTTTAGGGTCGCCACTTCGGTTGTGACCCCTGGCACATTCATGATGATCCTGTCATTTCGCAACCACATTTTCTTTTATATATATATACAAGGTATTACTTACCTTTGTTCTCCTCGAGCTGCCTCTTGGTAAGGCTGAGCTCTTTCTCGGACCCCTCGAGGTCCTGCTTCAGTGCGGCGACCTCCGCAGTCAGTGCGGCCGAGGTCAGCAGCGAAGCCTGCATACGCATACAGACATACTTATATTAGACTCCTGCATATGTTATCTGATCCTCTATTCGGCTTTTCTTTGTGAACACCAAACAGAGCATCAGGGGCTACTGTCTATGCAGTAATATTTTTCCTATATTTTAAATACTTACCTCAAAGCCTGTTAGAAGGTTGGCACAGGCTTCAGTCAGTCCGCTCTTGGCGGACTGAACCTTCTCGATCACCGCACTCACAATAGTGCAGTGCTCTTTGTCGATGGAAGTGCCGCGAAGCGCTCCCAGCAGGTTGTCCGGTGCCTCTGGATGGACAGAGGTCACCGGCACGGGCGTCTTACCCCTTTTGGAAGGGGGGCGCCTTCCCGAGTCCGGAACCACCGAAGGTTCCGGCGTGGTGTTCAGCTGAGAGCCGAACTTGGGCCCCCCGAGAGCCTTGCTCCCTTTGCTCCTGGAGTCCGGAAGGTCGCCTTGAGGCGCCTCCGGAACTGTCTCCTCCCGGCTCGGTGCCCCTTGAGACGATACCTTGATATTGTTCGTAGGGCAAGGGGAGGAGGCGGTCAGAAGTCGATCGCTATCCATATCCGACGAGTCCAAGGAACCGTCCGACGAGGATACGTCGATACGGGTTTGGAGCGGTCTGCATAATCATATTCGGCGTTAGGAGAAGCAGTGCGACAAAGGTATGCTATGAGTTACTCTGGTATCCAAATACTTACGACTTCGCCAGGGGCTTGGCCCTGAGCAGCCACTCGTCTTCGCCTTCGGCGGCGGTGGTGGAGCAGTCCGGAAGAAGAGTCCTTCCCTTCTTGGACCCTTCGGCCTCCCCGGTTGGG
This sequence comes from Triticum dicoccoides, assembly GCF_002162155.2. Lineage (NCBI taxonomy): Eukaryota > Viridiplantae > Streptophyta > Magnoliopsida > Poales > Poaceae > Triticum > Triticum dicoccoides. The sequence continues at coordinate 549,978,330 of NC_041388.1, read as the reverse complement.
GCGACCTTCCTTTTCATGTCTCCCTCGGCTGGAGGGGGAGCATCTTCATCTTCCTCCTTGTTTTCATGGGAGGAGTGCGTCGCAGAGTTATCGGACGATGAGTCCGATACCACCTGGCGTTGGGAACTCTTTCGGGTTCCCTTGGCCTTCTTCCTGGTCTTGTCCGGCACCTCATAAGGAGCCGGAGTCTGCATCTCCGTTAGGAGAGCGTCCGCAGGGTCTTCGGGCAAAGGGGCTGGACAGTTGATCTGTTCCGATGTCTTCACCCAGTCCTGTCAAAGGCATGGGAGCTCAGACCCCGCACATGGTTAAGCTATGGGAAATAAATACCCTCCCAGATGTATAGAACTTACCGGATTTGCATGGCGCTTCGTGCTTAGCCCGCGGTCCTCGGTAAGAGAAGGAGGGACCTCGGCGCCCTTGAACAGCACCTTCCAGACGTCTTTATGCGTCGTGTCGAAGAGCTCGCTGAGAATCTGGTGCTGGGCTGGGTCGAACTCCCATAAGTTGAAGTCCCGTTGTTGACACGGGAGGATCCGGCGGAAGAGCATGACCTCGACTATGTTGACAAGCTTAAGTTTCTTGCTTGTCATGTTCCGGATACACTTCTGGAGTCCATCTAGCTCCACCGATGAACCCCAGGACAGGCCCTTCTCCTTCCAGGAAGTGAGCCGCGCGGGGATTCCGGATCGAAACCCGGGGGCCACCACCCAGTTGGTGTCGCGCAGCTCGGTGATGTAGAGCCACCCCGATTGCCATCCCTTTATGGTCTCCACGAAGGAGCCCTCGAGCCATATAACGTTGGGCATCTTGCCCACCATGGCTCCGCCGCATTCCGCTTGTTGGCCGCCCACCACCTTCAGCTTGATATTGAAGGTCTTCAGCCATAGGCCGAAGTGGGGCCTGATGCGGAGGAAAGCCTTGCACACGACGATGAACGTCGAGATGTTGAGGATGAAATTTGGGGCCAGATCATGAAAGTCCAGGCCGTAATAGAACATGAGGCCGCAGACGAAGTGGGGAAGGAAAACCACCCTTTCGTGAGGTTCCGGGGTAGGGACGACCTGCCCCGCTGCTGGCAGTCGGTGCACAATGTCCGCGGCCAAGTATCCGGCTCCATGTAACTTTTTGATGTGCCCCTCCGTGACGGAGGAGGCCATCCACTTGCCTCCCGCTCCGGACATGTTTGGAGAGAGTTGAGGAGGAGGATGCGGACTTGGGTGCTGGAGCTCGAGTGCGTGAGAATGGATGAGCAAGGAGGAAGAAGGCGTGGGTAGGAAAAGGTGAGATCTTATCTGAGGGAGTCCTGGATTAGGGGGTCTCCGGACAGCCGGACTATCTCCATTGGCCGGACTATTAGACTATGAAGATACAAGATTGAAGACTTCGTCTCGTGTCCGGATGGGACTCTACTTGGCGTGGAAGGCAAGCTAGGCAATACGTATATGGATATCTCCTCTTTTGTAACCGACCTTGTGTAACCCTAACCCTCTCCGGTGTCTATATAAACCGAAGGGTTTTAGTCCGTAGGACAACAACCACAACATACAATCATACCATAGGCTAGCTTCTAGGGTTTAGCCTCTCCGATCTCGTGGTAGATCTACTCTTGTACTACCCATATCATCAATATTAATCAAGTAGGACGTAGGGTTTTACCTCCATCAAGAGGGCCCGAACCTGGGTAAAACTTCGTGTCCACTGCCTCCTGTTACCATCCGGCCTAGACGCATAGTTTGGGACCCCCTACCCGAGATCCACCGGTTTTGACACCGACATTGGTGCTTTCATTGAGAGTTCCTCTGTGTCGTCGCTGTTAGGCTTGATGGCTCCTACTATCATCGATAGCGATGCGGTCCAGGGGAGACTTTTCTCCCCGGACAAATCTTCGTATTCGGCGGCTTTGCACTGCGGGCTAATTCGCTTGGCCATCTGGAGCAGATTGAAAGCTACGCCCCTGGCCATCAGGTCAGATTTGGAAGTTTGAACTACACGTCTGACGCCCACGGGGAGTTGATCCTCGACGGATTCGAGCCACAGCCGGGCGCGCCGCACTGTCGCGATGGGTATGACCTAGCTCTGCCGCCGAATAGTACCCCAGAGGCCGCGCCCGCATTAGCTCCGACCCTTAGCTCGTAGCCAACTGCGCCAATCGAGGACGGGTGGCTAGACACCGCCTCAGGGGCTGCAGTCTCAACGGCGATCGAGCCAAACACCAGCATAACCCTCCGTGCAGCCCGTGATTCCAAGGCGTCGGACTCTTTTCCAGACTCCGAACCATCCGCGCCCCTGCCGATCGAATCCGATTGGGCGCCGATCATGGAATTCACCGCCGCGAGTATCTTTCAGCACTCGCCCTTCGGTGACATTCTAAATTCACTAAGGTCTCTCTCTTTGTCAGGAGAGCCCTGGCCGTATTATGGCCAACAGGGTTGGGATGCAGACGATGAAGAAATTCGACGCCCACCCACCACCCACTTAATAGCCACTGTCGATGACTCAACCGACATGCTCGACTTTGACTCCGAAGACATCGACGGTATGGACAACGATGCGGGAGGTGAAGAGGAACCACCGCCCACAGGGTGCTGGACGTCCACTTCATCATATGACGTATACATGGTGGACACACCAAAAGAAGACGACGACGGGGAACGGAAGGACGCACCGAAGGCTTTTTCCCTCGAGAAGCAGTCAAAGCAGCGGCGCAAGCGCCGCCCCAAATCCCGCCTCGCCAGAAATAACGATCACACAGACCCAACGTTGGAGCAGGGCGAACCACTGCCGGACCACAGCAATACGGAGAATCAAACCGAACAAACCAGTTTTGTCAAAGATAATAGTCCGGACGACACAACGCCGGACAGGCACCCGGAGCAGCGGAATACCCGTCAAAGGCTTGTTGCCACCGCGAGGAGTCTGAAAAAGCAGAAGCAAAGGCTCAAGGCTGCGTAGGACACACTCCAAATCAGATGGAGTAAAGTACTCAACACAGCAGCAAAGTACGGCGACAATCACCCCACCAAGAGCTACCCAAAGCGGAAGTTGTTACCTGAATTTGATGAGGAGGCCTCAGACCCCTCACAACCAAAAATTAAAACAGCCACCTAGCCGGATAGACGACCTCACGGCCAACATAGAGCGGCAAACAATGCCACTCACAAGACAATACGCGATTCATGCGAGGGCTTGCACCAAAAGGACAGCGCAACCAGATCCATCTATGGACCACACAAGCGTGCCCCAGCATACGATATAACACAACAAACATCCGAACAACGCGGTACACCCAGATACATGGGTGCCGCACACCCCCTATGTTTCACCGATGGGGTGCTGGATCATGAATTTCCAGAGGGATTCAAACCTGTAAACATAGAGGCATACGACGGAACAACAGACCCTGGGGTCTGGATCGAGGACTATATCCTCCACATCCATATGGCTCGAGGAGATGATCTCCATGCCATCAAGTACTTACCACTCAAACTCAAAGGACCAGCTCGTCACTGGCTTAAAGGCCTCCCCGAGAACTCCATTGGAAGCTGGGCAGAGCTCGAAGACGCTTTTCGGGCAAACTTTCAAGGGACTTATGTCCGACCTCCGGACGCGGATGATTTGAGTCATATAACTCAACAGCCCGGAGAGTCAGCCCGAAAGCTTTGGAACAGGTTTCTTACTAAAAAGAACCAAATTGTCGACTGTCCGGACGCCAAGCCTTGGCAGCTTTTAAGCACAGTGTCTGTGACGAATGGCTTGCCCGACACCTCGGCCAAGAAAAACCGAGAACGATGGCAGCATTAACAAGCCTCATGACCTGCTTTTGCGCGGGTGAGGACAGCTGGCTAGCCCGATGCAGCACCAGCGACCCTAGTACATCTGAAGTTAGAGATGGAAATGGGAAATCACGGCGCAACAGCAATAACAAACGCCGGAATAAAGGAGACAGCACGAAGAGCATGGCCGTAAACGCCGGATTCAAAAGCTCTCGGCCAGGTCAGCAAAAGCCACCCTCTAAAGGCGCCAGAGACGAACTGTCCGGCCTAAACAAAATTCTGGACCAAATATGTCAGGTCCATAGCACCCCTGGCAAACCAGCCAATCATACCCACAGAGAATGTTGGGTCTTCAAGCAGTCCGGCAAGCTCAACACCGTACACAAGGGGGAGGATACACCAAGCGAAGATGAGGTTGAGCCTCTCAAGCAGGACACTGGGGAACAAAAGAAATTTCCACCAGAAGTCAAAACAGTAAACGTGTTACACGTGATCAATGCAAGAAACAAAACAACACTCCCAGAAAAATACGCCCGAAGGTCTATCACCGCGGAGTCCTGCCACTGGTCGTCTCAATCGATCACTTTCGACCATCGTGATTACTCAGCAAGTATCCGGCGTGTAGGATGGGCTGCCCTGGTATTAGACCCAATAATTGACGGATACCACTTCACACGAGTCCTGATGGGCGGTGGCAGCAGTCTAAACCTGATATACCAGGATACAATCCGCGAAATGGGGATAGACCCAACAAAAATTTGCCATAGCAATACTACCTTTAAAGGAGTAACGCCAGGCCCAGGGGCTCATTGCACGGGCTCCCTACCACTAAAGGTCATATTCGGCTTCCTCGATAACTTCCGTCGCGATCATTTAACCTTCCACATCGCTCCGTTCCAAAGTGGCTATCAAGCACTACTCAGACGCGAAGCTTTCGCTCGCTTTAATGCAATACCACACTATGATTCCCTCACAATCAAGATGCCTGGTCCACGTGGCATCATTATAGTGAACGGAAGTATTAAGCGATCTTTGTGCACCGAAGAGCGTGCGGCTGCCCTGGCAGCCGCACACTAAAAACGGCCTCACCAACTAAAGCATTTAGCAGGTCGTCACGACCTCGGACACGGTTAGACGAGTCCGGTGCAGCTATATGCAATTTATACCGGATCAATGATCACACCCCTATTACAAATACAAGGGGCTCAACATGCGCAGACAAGTGGCAATTCTTACTCACCTTGAATTATACATGGTTTCTGTAAAAACTATATTTTTGCCCGATAGCTTTTTCACCTAAGTTCCTCTCTTTTACAGATAATCATCGTGCTACACCCGTCTAGGATACGGCACAATGGAGACACAGGCGTAGACATGCAGCAGGGACCCGCTCCAAGGATTCCTTTTAGATTAAGACCCTGCGTAAACCTTTTTTACTGTCTCTTGTTGATACATATCCACCGATTTCTCAGCACAGTTGAGAAGGATGTTGATGTCTTGGCATGTGGCCACGTCAGAATAATGCACGTACCTGGACACAAGGGGCTTCTTAAAACGACACTATTTCGCCCCGGTTTATACCATAAAGACCGAATACCTTAGGGAGTGTTCGGCGTCGCGAGTTTGGCCTTATATGCATCAGCTCCGAATCATTGTCTTTGGTCAAATGTTGGTTTTTCCCGGCTCCTGTGTTTTGGTGCCTTACGTTCTGCTTTACCGGCTAAGGTAGCACCAAGAGAACTACTGCGATTGTGCCCTGGTTCATCCGGACGAGCACCACAGTAGAGAAAGCCGAAAACTGACTGTCATGATATAGCATGGGACTGGTCAACCACTCGATGACCTATCGGAATGTTAGAATTCCTCCGCCTTAACGAAGGGCCGTTTTCTGGCCAGGCATGTACGCACCCCGCAATCGGGAGAGTGCGGAGCCACCAGGGGCTATCTAGTAGCCCCACTGTCAAACTCCTATGGCTAAGTGAAAGTGTTAAAGCATTATAGTCTGGTTGCCTCGCTCGCTGCGCTATCACCTCCTTATTAGGACCAAGACGTTGGGTTAAGTGTGAACACGCGTTTTTTGCGAGCACCTCCGCATTATATGCGTGGGGGTTGAAGCCGACGGCTGCAATCTTTTAGGTTATACACATGTATACATAAACGGCCGCACAGGAGGCATCATACTACTTTCAGGCAAAAGTATAAACATAGCCTTATAAAAACTTCATAAAAGCATTGTGTTTACAATGAGAATACATATCACTCAAACATAATATTCTTCGAGCACTGGGCCTCTATCAAACGAGCACCCTCAAGAACATCCTCGAAATAATGCTTGGCTGCCACTCGGCCTATGGCCGAACCCTGCGCCACGACTACGGAAGCGTCCATCTCCGCCCAGTATGCTTTAACACGGGCAAGGGCCATCTGCGAGCCTTCTATGCACGCCGACCTCTTCATCGCATTAATGCACGGCACCGCACCAAGGAACTGCTACACTAAGCTGAAATAGCTATTCGGCTTTTGCTTCTCCGGCCACAGCTGATCCACAACAGCCCTCATGGCGAGTCCGGACAACCTATTCAGTTCGGCCCATTCAGCTAGCTGGTCAGTCAATGAAAGCGGACACTCTGGAACATTGAACTGCGACCAGAACAGCTTGTCCACTTCACGATCTGTCTGGCCTTGGAAGTACTTGGCAGCATCGGTAGCACTCGTCGCCAAATCCATATACGCATCTGCCGAACTCCACAGCCGATCCAGAGGGGCATACCGTGGATCTCTGAACTTCCTCCATAACATGAAAGGTTTCCTAGCCGCAATATCCCCGGCTTCCCGCAGCTCCTCCTTCTTCGCTCTCATAGCAGAACGGGTGTCCTTCTCCGCCGCCGTGGCCTTCTCAAGGTCCGCTGCCTTTGCTCGGTTTTCCTTTTCAAGGACCCGGCAACGGTCGGCAGTGTCTTTTAATTCCACGGCCATCTTGGCCATCTTCTCTTGGCTCTCGCAATGTGCGGCCTTCTCGGCCTTCAACTCTTCGGCCGCCTTCAAAGCAGCGGCATTACTAATCCTCGCTTGTTCCTTGGCTCGGGCAAGTTCTGCCCGCAAGGCTTCCACGGAGGCAGCTCCATCTGCAGTCACAACATATTAAAGATACTGGCATTATGCTGCTCTTACTATGTGGCGTTCACCAGATCATAACACTTACCCTGTGCCTCGTCAAGCCTCTTGTTAACAAGCTCGAGGTCGGCGTCTGCCGCATTCAGTTGTCATTTTAATTTGGCAAACTCACTAGTCCGACTAGCCATCGGAGCCTCCACCACCTGCACATAAGGGCAGTCTGGTCATTGCCAGAGAATATGATCCTCTGTTCGCCACCGTTCTCGACGGCAACCAGAGTCTCAGGGGCTACTATCTACACAGGGCACACCTAACATGTGCAGTACTATCACATATTATCTTACGTACCTCAAAGCCTGTCAGTAGACTCATAAAGGCTTCATGTAATCCGCTTTCGGCGGACGAGATTCTCTCCATCATCGTACCCATCAGCATACGGTGTTCTTCTGAGATGGCCGCTCGCCCCACCAACTCCCTCAGAACGTCCGACCGCACACCAGACGGTGCCGGACTGTTTTGTCTGCTCTCCTCGGGAGCCGGACGCTGGGGACTTCGGGGGTCTATGGGATTATCTTCTGGCCTCACCGGATTCAGAGAGGCCCTCTGTGACGACACTTCGGGGTCGCCCGCTTCTAGAGCGGAGGAGTCCGGGGGAGGCGTTTCGCTCTCCATCATCTCTAGAAGAAGATCCCCCGAAGACGAGCTCATCTGAGAGGGGTTAAGGCCTGAACTGCAAGATATATGCGGTGGTTATTTTCTCAGAAGAAAGATAGCATACCTTAAAGTATTTTGGGATCACTTACAACTAGTTGGAGGGCAGATCCCCCCGCGGAATGTGTGCAGCAGGAGCACCCCCCAAGGCGGGACCCTCTGTGGGAGATTTCTTCTCCCGTTTGGAGGCTTCGGCTTCCGGACCCTCGGAAGCAGTCCTTTTCCTCCCCCGGTTGTCCTCCTTCATGGAGACGCTCATTCCCTCGATTGGAATGAGCAGTGGAGGGGCCCGCGTCCGCCCGTATTATCCCCCCCGGTATCTTCCTTCGAGGGCTCCGGGCAAGGTGTGACCTCGAGCATCTTTTCCAATACCGGATTTTCCAAACCCTCAGGGAGGGGGCCAAACACCGAATCATCTTCACCTTCGTTAGCCAGTCCTGGTCAAAAAGTGAACTCTCAGAAACAACTTCGAATAAAAGACCGTGTGTTTGGCCAGAGGATTTCTTACTTGTTCGGCGGCGCGGTTACTGCTCAGGCCCATGTCCTCGGTAATATTCGGACACTCCACCTGAGATCCGAAGAATGACTTGTACATCCCCTCGTGCGTCAGGCCGAGGAAACTTTGAATGGCACGCGGTCCCTCTGGGTTGAACTCCCACAAGCGAAGTGGCCAGCGTCTGCAAGGCTGGACTTGACGAACCTGCATAACTTGTATTACCACAGCCAAATTAAAATCTCCCTCGAAGAGATCTTGAATGCGACTTTATAGTATAGGCACGTCCTTGGCTGGACCCCAGCTCAGGCCTCTGCTAATCCATGACATCAGTTGTGGTGGGGGGCCCGAGCGGAAAGCGGGGGCAGCCGCCCACTTGGCACTTCGGGGAGCCGTGACGTAAAACCACTCCCATTGCCATAATTCGGACACCTCTGGAAAGGAACCTTCCGGCCATGGAGCTCCTGCCATCTTGCCTATTGATGCACCTCCGCACGCTGCCTGTTGCCCCCCGATCATCTTCGGCTTTACTTCAAAGGTTTTGAGCCACAGGCCGAAGTGAGGGGTAACGCGGAGGAAGGCCTCACACACGACAATAAACGTCGAGATGTGAAGAAAGGAGTCCGGAGCTAGATCGTGAAAATCTAGCCCGTAATAGAACATCAAACCCCTGACGAAAGGATCCAGAGTGAGGCCTAGACCTCGGAGGAAGTGGGAGACGAACACAACGTTCTCGTTGGGTTCGGGAGTAGGGATGACCTGCCCTCGAGCAGGCAGCCGATGCGAAACCTCGGCGGTCAGGTATCTGGCCTCCCTCAACTTCTTAATGTCCTCTTCCGTAACAGAGGAGGGCATCCATCAGCCTTGAAGGCTGGATCCGGACATGATTGAAGATCTGGAGCACCTAACCTAGGCTTTGGGTGTTAGAACTCGAGGCGGAGGAAGGGTTCGATTGAGCACGAGAGAGAAAAAGCAAAAACCTCGTCCCTTTATAAAGAGGGTGAATATCAAGCGTCCTCTCCGTAGCCGTTTAGGACTTGCCTATAATCTAGGGATCCTAGACACGGTTGGGTTACCCATGACCGCATTAATGAGAATCCCGTAATTGGGGAACACAATCTCCGCTTCGGTAAGACGTGTCACGAAACCGCCTACCGTTATGTGTGGAGCTGGTTAAAAGAAACGGTTCGAATAATCACAGGGCCGTGACATAACGTCATGCTGCCAAAACAAGCCAGCAAATTACATCTGCGAAAACGTTATTCTCTCTGCGGTGGAATGTGGAATTTATTTTGCAGGGTCGGACACTGTCCTCGCATTCAACTTCTTATGTGATGTATTAGGAGAAGGAACCCGCCTTGCAATGCCGAAGACAACTGCGCGCCGGACTCATCGTCATTGAAGCCTGGTTTAGGGGCTACTGAGGGAGTCCTGGATTAGGGGGTCTCCGGACAGCCGGACTATCTCCATTGGCCGAACTGTTAGACTATGAAGATACAAGATTGAAGACTTCGTCTCGTGTCCGGATGGGACTCTACTTGGCGTGGAAGGCAAGCTAGGCAATACGTATATGGATATCTCCTCTTTTGTAACCGACCTTGTGTAACCCTAACCCTCTCCGGTGTCTATATAAACCGAAGGGTTTTAGTCCGTAGGACAACAACCACAACATACAATCATACCATAGGCTAGCTTTTAGGGTTTAGCCTCTCCGATCTCATGGTAGATCTACTCTTGTACTACCCATATCATCAATATTAATCAAGCAGGACGTAGGGTTTTACCTCCATCAAGAGGGCCCGAACCTGGGTAAAACTTCATGTCCCCTGCCTCCTGTTACCATCCGGCCTAGACGCACAGTTCGGGACCCCCTACCCGAGATCCGCCGGTTTTGACACCGACATTATCCCTTTATAAGGGCGGACTAAACTATGCGTCCTGATGTCTACTACACAACCTTCTTCTTTTAGACGTTGTTGGGCCTCCAAGTGCAAAGGTTTGTAGGACAGTAGCAAATTTTCCTCAAGTGGATGACCTAAGGTTTATCAATCCATGGGAGGCGTAGGATGAAGATGGTCTCTCTCAAGCAACCCTGCAACCAAATAACAAAGAGTCTCTTGTGTCCCCAACACACCCAATACAATGGTAAATTGTATAGGTGCACTAGTTCGGCGAAGAGATGGTGATACAATTGGTATATGGATAGTAGATAATAGTATTTGTAATCTGAAATTATAAAAACAGCAAGGAAGCAAATGGTAAAAGTGAGCGTAAACGGTATTGCAATGCGTTGAAACAAGGCCTATGGTTCATACTTTCACTAGTGTAAGTCCTCTCAACAATAATAACATAATTGGATCACATAACTATCCCTCAACATGCAACAAAGAGTCACTCCAAAGTCACTAATAGCGGAGAACGAACGAAGAGATTATGGTAGGGTACGAAACCACCTCAAAGTTATTCTTTCCAATCAATCCGTTGGGCTATTCCTATAAGTGTCACAAACAACCCTAGAGTTCGTACTAGAATAACACCTTAAGACACAAATCAACCAAAACCCTAATGTCACCTAGATACTCCAATGTCACCTCAAGTATCTGTGGGTATGATTATACGATATGCGTCACACAATATCAGATTTATCTATTCAACCAACACAAAAGGACCTCAAAGAGTGCCCCAAAGTTCCTACCGGAGAATCACGACGAAAACGTGTGCCAACCCCTATGCATAGGTTCATGGGCGGAACCCGCAAGTTGATCACCAAAACATACATCAAGTGAATCACGTGGTATCCCATTGTCACCACAGATACGCACGGCAAGACATACATCAAGTGTTCTTAAATCTTTAAAGACTCAATCCGATAAGATTACTTCAAAGGGGAAACTCAATTCATTACAAGAGAATAGAGGGGGGAAGAAACATCATAGGATCCAAATATAATAGGAAAGCTCGCGATACATCAAGAACGTATCATCTCAAGAACACGAGAGAGAGAGAGAGAGAGATCAAACACATAGCTACTGGTACATACCCTCGACCCCAAGGGAGAACTACTCCCTCCTCGTCATGGAGAGCACCGGGATGATGAAGATGGCCGTCGGAGAAGGATTGCCCCCTCCGGCAGGGTGCCGGAACGGGTCTAGATTGGCTTTCGGTGGCTACGGACGCTTTTGGCGGCGGAACTCCCGATCTATTCTTTGTTCTGGAAGTTTTAGGTTACGTAGGTATATATGGGTGCAGGAGGTACGTCGGTGGACCGAAGGGGGGCCACGAGGCAGGGGCGCGCCCGTACCCTCGTGAGCTCCTCTTCATCTTCTGACGTAGGGTCCAAGTCTATCCGGTAGGTTTCCTTCCAAAAATAACTTCTCCAGTTGATTTCGTTCCGTTTTGACTCCGTTTGATATTCCTTTTCCTCGATACACTAAAATAGGCATAAAACAGCAAACCTGGGCTGGGCCTCCGGTTAATAGGTTAGTCCCAAAAATAATATAAAAGTGTATAATAAATCCCATAAACATTCAAAACAGTAGATAATATAGCATGGAGCAATCAAAAATTATAGATACGTTGGAGACGTATCAAGCATCCCCAAGCTTAATTCCTGCAAGTCCTCGAGTAGGTAAATGATAAAAACAGAATTTTTGATGTAGAGTGCTACTTGGCATAATTTCAATGTAATTCTTCTTAATTGTGGTATGAATATTCAGATCCATAAGATTCAAGACAAAATTTCATATTGACATAGAAATAATAATACTTCAAGCATACTAACTAAGCAATTATGTCTTCTCAAAATAACATGGCCAAAGAAAGTTATCCCTACAAAATCATATAGTCTAGCTATGCTCCATCTTCACCACACAAAATATTTAAATCATGCACAACCCCGATGACAAGCCAAGCAATTGTTTCATACTTTTGATGTTCTCAAACTTTTTCAATCTTCACGCAATACATGAGCGTGAGCCATGGACATAGCACTATAGGTGGAATAGAATGGTGGTTGTGGAGAAGACAAAAAGGAGAATATAGTCTCACACCAACTAGGTGTATCAACGGGCTATGGAGATGCCCATCAATAGATATCAATGTGAGTGAGTAGGGATTGCCATGCAACGGATGCACTAGAGCTATAAATGTATGAAAGCTCAATAAAAGAAACTAGTGGGTGTGCATCCAACTCGCTTGCTCACAAAGACCTAGGGCATTTTGAGGAAGCCCATCATTGGAATATACAAGCCAAGTTCTATAATGAAAGATTCCCACTAGTATATGAAAGTGACAACATAGGAGACTCTATCATGAAGATCATGGTGCTACTTTGAAGCACAAGTGTGGTAAAAGGATAGTGGCATTGCCCCTCCTCTCTTTTTCTCTCATTTTTTTATTTTTTTATTTGGGCCTTTCTATTTTTTTATGGCCTCTTTTTTCTCTTTTTTTTATTTGGGCTTCTTTGGCCTCTTTTATTTATTTTTCGTCTGGAGTCTCATCCCGACTTGTGGGGGAATCATAGTCTCCATCATCCTTTCCTCACTGGGACAATGCTCTAATAATGATGATCATCACACTTTTATTTACTTACAACTCAAGAATTACAACTCGATTCTTAGAACAAGATATGACTCTATATGAATGCCTCCGGCGGTGTACCGGGATGTGCAATGACTCATGAGTGACATGTATGAAAGAATTATCAATGGTGGCTTTGCCACAAATACGATGTCAACTACATGATCATGCTAAGCAATATGACAATGATGAAGCGTGTCATAATAAATGGAATGGTGGAAAGTTGCATGGCAATATATCTCGGAATGGCTATGGAAATGCCATAATAGGTAGGTATGGTGGCTGTTTTGAGGAAGGTATATGGTGGGTGTATGGTACCGGTGAAAGTTGCGTGATACTAGAGAGGCTAGCAATGGTGGAAGGGTGAGAGTGCGTATAATCCATGGACTCAACAGTCATAAAGAACTCACATACTTATTGCAAAAATCTATTAGGTACCGAAACAAATTACTACGCGCATGCTCCTAGGGGGATAGATTGGTAGGAAAAGACCATCACTCGTCCCCGACCGCCACTCATAAGGAAGGCGATCAATAAATAAATCATGCTCCGACTTCATCACATAACGGTTCACCATGCGTGCATGCTACGGGAATCACAAACTTCAACACAAGTATCTCTTAAATTCACAACTACTCAACTAGCATGACTCTAATATCACCATCTCCATATCTCAAAACAATTATCAAGTATCAAACTTCTCGTAGTATTCAACACACTCATAAGAGAATTTTATTATTCTTGAATACCTAGCATATTAGGATTTTAAGCAAATTACCATGCTATTTAAGACTCTCAAAATAATATAAGTGAAGCATGAGAGTTCATCTATTTCTTCAAAATAAAACTACCACCATGCTCTAAAAGATACAAGTGAAGCACTAGAGCAAATGACAAACTACTCTGAAAGATATAAGTGAAGATCAATGAGTAGTCGAATAATTATGCAACTATGTGAAGACTCTATAACATTTAATAATTTCAGATCTTGGTATTATATTCAAACATCAAGCAAAGCAAAATAAAATGACATTCTAAGAATGGCAAACATCATGTGAAGAAGCAAAAACTTAGGATCAACCGAAACTAACCGATAATTGTTGAAGAAGAAAGGTGGGATGCCAACCGGGGCATCCCCAAGCTTAGATGCTTGAGACTTCTTGAAATATTATGTTGGGATGCCTTGGGCATCCCCAAGCTTGAGCTTTTGTGTCTCCTTAATTCCTCTCATATCACGGTCTCCCTAAATCTCAAAAGCTTCATCCACACAAAACTCAACAAGGACTCGTGAGATAAGTTAGTATAAACCATTGCAAAAACCTTATCATACTCTACTGTAGCAAATCACTAAAATCATTATTCAACATTGCATACAAAATTCCTCTGCATATTTAATAGTCCTATCCTCGAATAGAATCATTAAAGAAGCAAGCAATGCAAACATAACAGCAATCTGCCTAAATAGGATAGTCTGTAAGAATGCAGCAACATCCATACTTCCCTAGATCCAAAAATTATGAAAGAAAATTCCCACCGTAGTAAATTTATTAGAGCTTAATATGCAGAAGGTTTCGACATTTTATCACATTCTGACTTTTCTAGGGAATTATTGCAACAGCGGTAAACTTTCTGTTTTCAAACAGCAACATGTGGACTTCTAAAATAGGCATAGTAAAGGATATCAATGCCACTTTTATTGAAATAAAAGATGCAAAACATTGTTCTAAACAACATCAAGCAAATCCTAGCAAAATAAATTGACGCTCCAAGCAAAACACATATCATGTGGCGAATAAAAATATAGCTCCAAGTAAAGTTACCGATGAACGAAGACGAAGGAGGGGATGCCTTCCGGGGCATCCCCACGCTTAGGCTCTTGGTTATCCTTGAATATTAACTTGTGGTGCCTTGGGAATCCCCAAGCTTAGGCTCTTGCCACTCCTTATTCCATAGTCCATCGAATCCTTACCCAAAACTTGAAAACTTCACAACACAAAACTTAACAGAAAACTCGTAAGCTCCGTTAGTATAAGAAAATAAATCACCACTTCAAGGTACTGTAATGAACTCATTCTTTATTTATATTGGTGTTAAACCTACTGTATTCCAACTTCTCTGTGGTTTATAAACTATTTTACTAGCCATAGATTCATCAAAATAAGTAAATAACACATCGAAAACAGAATCTGTCAAAAACAGAACAGTCTGTAGTAATCTGGATCAAACGTATACTTCTGGAACTCATAAAATTCTCAAATAAATTGCTGGACCTGAGGAATTTATCTATTAATAATATTCATAAAGAATTAACTCAATAGCACTCTCCAAATAAAAATGGCAGCAATTCTCATGAGCGCTAAAGTTTCTGTTTTTTACAGCATGATCAACAAGACTTTCCCCAAGTCTTCCCAAAGGTTCTACTTGGCACAAACACTAATTAAAGACATAAAACCACATCTAAACAGAGGCTAGATGAATTATTTATTACTAAACAGGAGCAAAAATCAAGGAACAAAAATAAAGTTGGGTTGCCTCCCAACAAGCGCTATCATTTAACGCCCCTAGCTATGCATGATGATTTCAATGATGCTCACATAAAGGATAAGAATTGAAACATAAAGAGAGCATCTTGAAGAATATGACTAGCACATTTAAGTCTAACCCACTTCCTATGCATAGGGATTTTGTGAGCAAACAACTTATGGGAACAAGAATCAACTTGCATAGGAAGGTAAAACAAGCATAACTTCAAAACTTTAAGCACATAGAGAGGAAACTTGATATTATTGCAATTCCTACAAGCATATATTCCTCCCTCATAATAATTTTCAGTAGAATCATGAACGAATTCAACAATATAACCAGCACCTAAAGCATTCTTTTCATGATCTACAAGCATAGAAAATTTACTACTCTCCACACAAGCAAAAATTTTCTCATGAATAATAGTGGGAGCAAACTCAACAAATAACTATCATGTGATTGAAAATTAAGATCAAGATGACAAGGTTCATTGTTATTATTATTATTTAAAGCATACGTGTCATCACAATAATCATCATAGATAGGAGGCATGCTTTCATCATAATAAATTTGCTCATCAAAACTTGGGGGACAAAAAAATATCATCTTCATCAAACATAGCTTCCCCAAGCTTGTGGCTTTGCATATCATTAGCATCATGGATATTCAAGGAATTCATACTAACCACATTGCAATCATGCTCATCATTCAAATATTTAGTGCCAAACATTTTATAGATTTCTTCTTCTAGCACTTGAGCACAATTATCCTTTCCATCATTTTCACGAAAGATATTAAAAAGGTGAAGCGTATGGGAAAAACTCAATTCCATTTTTTATAGTTTTGTTTTATAAACTATACTAGTGATAAAACAAGAAACTAAAAGACTCGATTGCAAGATCCAAAGATATACCTTCAAGCACTCACCTTCCCGGCAACGGCGCCAGAAAAGAGCTTGATGTCTACTACACAACCTTCTTCTTGTAGACGTTGTTGGGCCTCCAAGTGCAGAGGTTTGTAGGACAGTAGCAAATTTCCCTCAAGTGGATGACCTAAGGTTTATCAATCCGTGGGAGGCGTAGGATGAAGATGGTCTCTCTCAAGCAACCCTGCAACCAAATAACAAAGAGTCTCTTGTGTCCCCAACACACCCAATACAATGGTAAATTGTATAGGTGCACTAGTTCGGCAAAGAGATGGTGATACAATTGGTATATGGATAGTAGATAATAGTATTTGTAATCTGAAATTATAAAAACAGCAAGGAAGCAAATGGTAAAAGTGAGCGTAAACGGTATTGCAATGCGTTGAAACAAGGCCTATGGTTCATACTTTCACTAGTGTAAGTCCTCTCAACAATAATAACATAATTGGATCACATAACTATCCCTCAACATGCAACAAAGAGTCACTCCACAGTCACTAATAGCGGAGAACGAACGAAGAGATTATGGTAGGGTACGAAACCACCTCAAAGTTATTCTTTCCAATCAAACCGTTGGGCTATTCCTATAAGTGTCACAAACAGCCCTAGAGTTCGTACTAGAATAACACCTTAAGGCACAAATCAACCAAAACCCTAATGTCACCTAGATACTCCAATGTCACCTCAAGTATCCGCGGGTATGATTATACGATATGCGTCACACAATATCAGATTTATCTATTCAACCAACACAAAAGGACCTCAAAGAGTGCCCCAAAGTTCCTACCGGAGAATCACGACGAAAACGTGTGCCAACCCCTATGCATAGGTTCATGGGCGGAACCCGCAAGTTGATCACCAAAACATACATCAAGTGAATCACGTGGTATCCCATTGTCACCACAGATACGCACGGCAAGACATACATCAAGTGTTCTCAAATCTTTAAAGACTCAATCCGATAAGATTACTTCAAAGGGGAAACTGAATTCATTACAAGAGAGTAGAGGAGGGAAGAAACATCATAGGATCCAAATATAATAGCAAAGCTCGCGATACATCAGGATCGTATCATCTCAAGAACACGAGAGAGAGAGAGAGATCAAACACATAGCTACTGGTACATACCCTCAACCCTGAGGGAGAACTACTCCCTCCTCGTCATGGAGAGCACCGGGATGACGAAGATGGCCACCGGAGAAGGATTGTCCCCTCCGGCAGGGTGCCGGAACGGGTCTAGATTGGCTTTCGGTGGCTACGGAGGCTTCTGGCGGCGGAACTCCCGATCCATTCTCTGTTCTGGAAGTTTTAGGTTACGTAGGTATATATGGGTGCAGGAGGTACGTCGGTGGACCGAAGGGGGGGCCACGAGGCAGGGGGCGCGCCCCCTACCCTCATGAGCTCCTCCTTCATCTTCTGACGTAGGGTCCAAGTCTATCCTGTAGGTTTCCTTCCAAAAATAATTTCTCCAATTGATTTCATTCCGTTTTGACTCCGTTTGATATTCCTTTTCCTCGAAACACTGAAATAGGCATAAAACATCAAATCTGGGCTGGGCCTCCGGTTAATAGGTTAGTCCCAAAAATAATATAAAAGTGTATAATAAAGCCCATAAACATTCAAAACAGTAGATAATATAGCATGGAGCAATCAAAAATTATAGATACGTTGGAGACGTATCACGTCCCCACTTGCCTGGTAAAACTCGCTTATCCCCCAAGCGCCGTAATTGATGGCGCGGTTGGGTTACCCACGTCCGTATTGATGAGAATTCTGTAATAAGGGGAACACGATCTCTGCTTTGACAAGACGTGTCAAGAAACCGCCTCGCGTTATGTGCGGGGGCTGGTTAAAGAAAAACGGTTCAAATAATCACCAGGCCATGGCGTGATGTCATGCTGCCAAAACATGTCAGCAGATTAGATTTGTGGTAATATTATTCTCTCTATGGTGGTATGTGGAACTTATTTTGCAGGGTCGAACACTATCCTTGTATTGAAATTCTTCTGTGGTGTATTCGGAGGAGGAACCCGCCTTGCAATGCCGAAGACAACACTGCGCGCCGGACTCATCGTCATTGAAGCCTGGTTCAGGGGCTGGATAAGGGGGTCTCCGGACAGCCGGACTATATCCTATGGCCGAACTGTTGGACTATGAAGATACAAGATTGAAGACTTCGTCCCGTGTCTGGATGGGACTCTACTTGGCGTGGAAGGCAAGCTAGGCAATATGGATATGCATATCTCCTCCTTTGTAACCGACCTTGTGTAACCCTAGCCCCCTCCGGTGTCTATATAAACTGGAGGGTTTTAGTCCGTAGGACAACATACAATCATACCATAGGCTAGCTTCTAGGGTTTAGCCTCTCTGATCTCGTGGTAGATCAACTCTTGTACTACTCATATTATCAAGAATAATCAAGCAGGACGTAGGGTTTTACCCCCATTAAGAGGGCCCGAACCTGGGTAAAACATCGTGTCCCCTGCCTCATGTTACCATCCGCCTTAGACGCACAATTCGGGACCCCCTACCCGAGATCCACCGGTTTTGACACCGACAGCTGGCCTCGCGGGAGGCCGCGAGTTCCGCTGCGGCCTTTGCCTTGTCACGCCCGGGCTGAAGCTGCCCAACGTTGATGGCAATCTTCAATTGGTGCAACTCCTGAGCCAGGCAAAGGTCCTCCATCTCGAGTCGAGCGTCAACCGCAACAAGCTCTCCTCCAAGGCGGATCAGCGTGCTCAGTGCCTCCTGCAAGAGCTCATGGCGCAGGACGCCACGACCACGCGCAAGCTCCATTGCGCAGCCAAGTCCGTCCTCCACGCCTCGGGTCGCTGGGGAAGTTCGAGCTAGCCTACTTGTCCTCGGCAAGGGGCACGAGGCCGACGCCTTCTCCGCCACCTCGCGGGCCCCGACAAAGGCGCTAAATGACGCGGCCCCACCACGTGAAGACGAGGCCGGTGCTAGGGACACCCAACTGCTAGCGATGATCGGCGGAGGAGTCCTTGGCACGTCGGCTGCGCCCCGGGGCAGAGCGCAAAGAAGTGACGCCAAGAAGGACGAGTCAAGGCTCCAGGTGGATGCGTCCGCCTCCAAAGCAGGCCCTGGGCCCCGCGCGACGGTCTGGCAAGCAGAGCTCAAGGTCAATGGCGAGCCAGCGGCTGGTGAGGACCGCACCTCAAGAGATTTCGCCGTCTCAGCCGAGGGAAACCTGAAGATCGTTGGTCAGAAAAGGATGCAGCACTCAAGAAATCGCGCATATGAGGTATTTACTTGTCTTTGGCAATGTATTTCCTCTGCTTCAGCGGCCGGTATGCGCCTCCATTGCAGCTTGGAGACATCTTCCTCTTGTGGAGTGCCTCAAAAAGCAGGCGGAGTTGCCCAAAGCCCTAGGCGCGGCCACCGTCGCCTTGGGCAGTTGGCGGGGTTGCTAAGGGGGCTGCCTCGGGAGCGCCCGTCTACGTCGGCCCCATGACCTCCACCTCAGAATGACCCGCCTGAGCCTCGGGAGCCTTGATACGTCTCCAACGTATCTATAATTTTTGATTGCTCCATGCTATTATATTATCTATTTTGGATGTTAATGGGCTTATTTTTACACTTTTATATTATTTTTGGGACTAACCTATTAACCGGAGGCCCAGCCCAAATTGATGTTTTTTTTGCCTATTTTAGAGTTTGGCCAAAAAGGAATATCAAACGGAGTCCAAACGGAATGAAACCTTCGGGAGCATTATTTTTGGAACGAACGTGATCCAGGAGACTTGGAGTGGACGTCAAGAAACAATTGGGGAGGCCATGAGGCAGGGGGGTGCGCCCTTCACCCTCATGGGCCCCTCGTTGCTCCACCAACCTACTTCTTCCTCCTATATATATCCATATACCCCCCAAACATCCAGAAGCACCACGAAACCCTATTTCCACCGCCGCAACCTTCTGTACCCAAGAGAACCCATCACGGGGCCTTTTACGAAGCTCCGCCGGAGGGGGCATTGATCACGGAGGGCCTCTACATCAACTCCATGGCCTCTCCGATGATGTGTGAGTAGTTTACTCCAGACCTTCGGGTCCATAGCTAGTAGCTAGATGGCTTCTTATCTCTCTTTGGATCTCAATACAAAGTTCTCCTCGATTCTCTTGGAGATCTATTCGATGTAATCTTCTTTTGTGGTGTGTTTGTCGAGATCCGATGAATTGTGGGTTTATGATCAAGTTTATCTATGAACAATATTTGAATCTTCTCTGAATTATTTTATGTATGATTGGTTTATCTTTGCAAGTCTCTTCAAATTATCAGTTTGGTTTGGCCTACTAGATTGATCTTTATTGCAATGGGAGAAGTGCTTAGCTTTGGGTTCAATCTTGCGGTGCTCGATCCCAATGATAGAAAGGGAAATGACACGTATTGTATTGTTGCCATCGAGGATAAAAAGATGGGGTTTACATCATATTGCATGAGTTTATCCTCTACATCATGTCATCTTGCTTAAGGCGTTACTCTGTTCTTATGAACTTAATACTCTAGATGCATGTTGGATAGCGGTCGATGTGTGGAGTAATAGTAGTAGATGCAGAATCGTTTCGGTCTACTTGTCACGGACGTGATGCCTATATACATGATAATACCTAGATATTCTCATAATTATTCGCTTTTGTATCAATTGCTCGACAGTAATTTGTCACCCACTGTAATACTTATGCTATCTTGAGAGAATAAACTAGTGAAACCTATGCCCCCCGGGTCTATTCTCCATCATATAAGTTTCCAATCTATTTTATTTTGCAATCTTTACTTTCAATCTATATCATAAAAATACCAAAAAAATTATCTTATTATTATCATCTCTATCAGATCTCACTCTTGCAAGTGGTCGTGGAGGGATTGACAACCCCTTTATCGCGTTGGTTGCGAGGTTCTTATTTGTTTGTGTAGGTACGAGGTGACTCGCGCGTGGTCTCCTACTGGATTGTTACCTTGGTTCGCAAAAACTGAGAGAAATACTTACGCTGCTTTACTGCACCACCCTTTCCTCTTCAAGGGAAAACCAACGCAGTGCTCAAGAGGTAGCAAGAAGGATTTCTGGCGCCGTTGCCGGGGAGATCTACGCTAAGTCAAGACATACCAAGTACCCATCACAACTCTTATCCTTCGCATTACATTATCTGCCATTTGCCTCTCGTTTTGCTCTCCCCCACTTCACCCTTGCTGTTTTATTCGCCCTCTTTTTCATTCATCCTTTCTTTTGTTGCTTCGTCGTTATGGCTAGTCCTTTATCTACTCCTTTATCTCCCGAGAATGAAGTTCTTAATTTTAAACAAAGGGAAGGATAAAATCTAAAAGATGCTTGGTACAGAATTTGCAATGTGCAAAATAGATCTATTAGGAAGCAATCTACTTCCGTTCTTCTTTGCATTTCTTATGTAGGCATCACTCCTTGGAATAGATATATTCTTGATACCATTACCGGAGGAAATTTCTTGGGTAGCCATACTTTTGATTCTTATAATGCTATGATAGATTTGTTTGGGCCACCACCTCTTTTGGTTAATGGAACTATTTTAACTTTGTAACACGTGATGCAACGGCTTGACATTATTGAAAATAAAGTTGCCACCGTAGAGTTGATTGAAAATTTGGATAGAAAGATCCATAACCAAATTACCCAATACGGATCTAAGGTAGGATTTGCTCTTAATTTTTTTAGGAAAAGGGACCTATGGTTAATGAAAAGATAGATCAAGATTCCACTAGAATTGATAAAATCGAGGATATTATTACCAACCTTGGGTCTGCCTTTTCTTCCATGGAAAACACTCCTCCTAATGCTAAGATTTCCAAATTGATGTATGTTCCTAAAAATAAGGGTGAAACTTCTAGTAAGGAAAATGCGGACCTCAAATCCATAAGTGTTCACCCCAACTTTCTCACTATCCTTAAGGAACCTTTTGCTACAAATGATTTTCTTGATTTCGTGCCTAGGAGTTTGATAATTAATAAAAAGAAAGAAACTCCTAAGAGTTATAGGTGTCTCATTGAATAATTTCCTACCAAATATGGCAATACCTAGATCTATCTTCGCTTTTATGCCTAGCTAGGGGCGTTAAACGATAGCGCTTGTTGGGAGGCAACCCAAATTTATTTCTATTCCTTGCTTTTTACTCATGTTTAGTAATAAATAATTTATCTAGCCTCTGTTTTGGTTGTGCCTTTTGTGTTTAATTAGTGTTTGTGACAAGTAGAACCGTCGGGAAGACTTGGGGAAAGTCTTTTTGATCTTGCTGTAAAAAAATAGAAACTTTAGCGCTCACGAGAATTGCTGCCATTTTTTATTGGAGAGTGATATTTAGTTAATTCTTTTTGAAGATGATTAATAGATAAATTCCTCACGTACAGCAATTTATTTTAGAATTTTTGGGGTTCCATAAGTTTGCGTTAGTTTTTGACAGATACTGTTTTTCGTGTGTTGTTTGCTTATATTGATGGATCTATGGCTAGTAAAAGAGTTTACAAACCAAAGAGAAGTTGGAATACAGTAGGTTTAACACCAATATAAATAAAGAATGAGTTCATTACAGTACCTTGAAGTGGTGTTTTGTTTTCTTTCGCTAACGGAGCTCACGAGATTTTTCTCTTAAGTTTTGTGTTGTGAAGTTTTCAAGTTTTGGGTAAAGATTTGATGGATTATCGAACAAGGAGTGGCAAGAGACTAAGCTTGGGTATGCCCATGGCAGCCCAAGGTAAAATACAAGGACACCAAAAATCCTAAGCTTGGGGATGCCCCGAAAGGCATACCCTCTTTTGTCTTCGTTCATCGGTAACTTTACTTGGAGCTATATTTTTATTCGCCACATGATATGTGTTTTGCTTGGAGCATCTTGTATGATTTGAGTCTTTGCTTTTTAGTTTACCACAGTCATCCTTGCCGTACACACCTTTTGAGAGAGACACACATGAATTAGAATTTATTAGAATACTCTATGTGCTTCACTTATATCTTTTGAGCTATATAGTTTTTGCTCTGGTGCTTCACTTATATCTTTTAGAGCACGACGATGGTTTTATTTTATAGAAATAATTGATCTCTCATGCTTCACTTATATTATTTTGAGAGTCCTTTAGAACAGCATGGTAATTTGCTTTTGACATAATGAAAAACTTTCATATAAGTGCATTGAATACTAAGAGAAGTTTGATACTTGATGATTGTTTTGATATATGGAGATGGTGATATTAGAGTCATGCTAGTTGAGTAGTTGTGAATTTGAGAAATACTTGTGTTGAAGTTTGTGATTCCCGTAGCATGCACGTATGGTGAACCGTTATGTGATGAAGTCGGAGCATGATTTATTTATTGATTGCCTTCCTTATGAGTGGCGGTCAGGGACGAGCGATGGTATTTTCCTACCAATCTATCCCCCTAGGAGCATGCGCGTAGTACTTTGTTTCGATAAGTAATAGATTTTTGCAATAAGTATGTGAGTTCTTTATGACTAATGTTGAGTCCATGGATTATACGCACCCTTACCCTTCCACCATTGCTAGCCTCTCTAGTACCACGCAACTTTCGCTGGTACCATAAACCCACCATATACCTTCCTCAAAACAGCCATCATACCTACCTATTATGGCATTTCCATAGCCATTCCGAGATATATTTCCATGCAACTTTCCACCATTCCGTTATTATGACACGCTTCATCATTGTCGTATTGCTTTGCATGATCATGTAGTTGACATCGTATTTGTTGCAAAGCCACCGTTCATAATTCTTTCATACATGTCACTCTTGATTCATTGCATATCCCAGCACACTGCCGGAGGCATTCACATAGAGTCATATTTTGTTCTAAGTATTGAGTTGTAATTCTTGAGTTGTAAGTAAAAAGAAGTGTGATGATCATCATTATTAGAGCATTGTCCCAGTGAGGAAAGGATGATGGAGACTATGATTCCCCCACAAGTCGGGATGAGACTCTGGACGAAAAAAAAAGGAAAAAAGAAAAGAGAAAAGAGGCCAAAAAAGAAGGCCCAAATAAAAAAAGAGAAAAAGAGAGAAGGGACAATGTTATTATCCTTTTTCCACACTTGTGCTTCAAAGTAGCACCATGATCTTCGTGATAGAGAGTCTCCTATGTTGTCACTTTCATAAACTAGTGGGAATTTTACATTATAGAACTTGGCTTGTATATTCCAATGATGGGCTTCCTCAAATTGCCCTAGGTCTTCGTGAGCAAGCAAGTTGGATGCACACCCACTTAGTTTCTTTTGTTGAGCTTTCATATACTTATAGCTCTAGTGCATCTGTTGCATGGCAATCCCTACTCACTCACATTGATATCTATTAATGGGCATCTCCATAGCCCGTTGATATGCCTAGTTGATGTGAGACTATCTTCTTCCTTTTTGTCTTCTCCACAACCACCATTCCATTCCACCATAGTGTTATATCCATGGCTCGCGCTCATATATTGCGTGAAGATTGAAAATTTTTAAGAACATCAAAAGTATGAAACAATTGCTTGGCTTGTCATCGGGGTTGTGCATGATTTATTACTTTGTGTGATGAAGATAGAGCATAGCCAGACTATATGATTTTGCAGGGATAACTTTCTTTGGCCATGTTATTTTGAGAAGACATGATTGCTTAGTTAGTATGCTTGAAGTATTATTATTTCTATGTCAATATTAAACTTTTATCTTGAATCTTTCGGATCTGAACATTCATGCCACAATAAAGAAAAATTACATTGAGAAATATGTTAGGAAGCATTCCACATCAAAAAATTTGTTTTTATCATTTACATACTCGAGGACGAGCAGGAATTAAGCTTGGGGATGCTCGATACGTCTCCAATGTATCTATAATTTTTGATTGCTCCATGCTATTATATTATCTATTTTGGATGTTAATGGGCTTATTTTTACACTTCTATATTATTTTTGGGACTAACCTATTAACCGGAGGCCCACCCCAAATTGCTGTTTTTTTCCTATTTTAGAGTTTCGCCGAAAAGGAATATCAAACGGAGTCCAAACGGAATGAAACCTTCGGGAGCGTTATTTTTGGAACAAACGTGATCCAGGAGACTCAGAGTGGACGTCAAGAAACAATCGAGGAGGCCACGAGGCAGGGGGGTGCGCCCACCCCCCCTTGGCGCGCCCTCCACCCTCGTGGGCCCCTCGTTGCTCCACTGACCTTCTTCTTCCTCCTATATATATCCATATACCCCGCAAACATCCAGGAGCACCACGAAACCCTATTTCCACCACCGCAACCTTCTGTGCCCAAGAGATCCCATCTTGGGGCCTTATCCGGAGCTCCGCCAGAGGGGGCATTGATCACGAAGGGCCTCTACATCAACTCCATGGCCTCTCCGATGATGTGTGAGTAGTTTACTTTAGACCTTCGGGTCCATAGCTAGTAGCTAGATGGCTTCTTCTCTCTCTTTGGATCTCAATACAAAGTTCTCCTCGATTCTCTTGGAGATCTATTCGATGTAATCTTCTTTTGCGGTGTGTTTGTCGAGATCCGATGAATTGTGGGTTTATGATCAAGTTTATCTATGAACAATATTTGAATCTTCTCTGAATTATTTTATGTATGATTGGTTTATCTTTGCAAGTCTCTTTGAATTATCAGTTTGGTTTGGCCTACTAGATTGATCTTTCTTGCAATGGGATAAGTGCTTAGCTTTGGGTTCAATCTTGTGGTGTTCGATCCCAGTGACAGAAAGGGAAACAACACATATTGTATTGTTGCCACCGAGGATAAAAAGATGGGGTTTACATCATATTGCATGAGTTTATCCCTCTACATCATGTCATCTTGCTTAAGGCGTTACTCTGTTCTTATGAACTTAATACTCTAGATGCATGTTGGATAGCGGTCGATGTGTGGAGTAATAGTAGTAGATGCAGAATCGTTTCGGTCTACTTGTCACGGACGTGATGCCTATATACATGATCATACCTAAATATTCTCATAATTATTCGCTTTTTTATCAATTGCTCGACAGTAATTTGTTCACCCACCGTAATACTTATGCTATCTTGAGAGAAGTCACTAGTGAAACCTATGCCCCCCGGGTCTATTCTCCATCATATAAGTTTCCAATCTATTTTATTTTGCAATCTTTACTTTCAATCCATATCATAAAAATACCAAAAAAATATCTTATTATTATCATCTCTATCAGATCTCACTCTTGCAAGTGGTCGTGAAGGGACTGACAACCCCTTTATCGTGTTGGTTGCGAGGTTCTTATTTGTTTGTGTAGGTACGAGGTGACTCGCGCGTGGTCTCCTACTGGATTGATACCTTGGTTCTCAAAAACTGAGGGAAATACTTACGCTGCTTTACTGCACCACCCTTTCCTCTTCAAGGGAAAACCAACACAATGCTCAAGAGGTAGCAAGCCTTCACCCCAGGGGCCTCTGACCGCGTCAACCCTCCTGTTGCCGCTTCAGGAGGGCTCGCCCAAGCTTCGGAAGCCGCAACCTTAGGGGCCTCGACTGGTGTCATTTCCTCGGCGGCCACCTCGCTGGCGCTCGACGGTGCTCGCCCCCCTGCACGAGCTTCCGGGGCGAGTGTCAATGTGACGGCCGACAGGGGGACACAAAGACGAGGCTTTCGCGCGGCCCCTCTAGGCCGGCTAGGCGCAGTCCCCATTCGTCAAAGGGGGCATCTGATTCACGAACTCCAACTTGTTTGAGCAGTAGTACAGAAGGAAACCCTCCTCCGGCAGATTAGCTGGTGCTGAGTCGCCCGTCAGGAGCTCGAGCATTGTGCACCGCGCCTCAGGAGGAAGAGCAGGTGCATGAAGCCTCATGGGGTCCCCGTAACCGGAGAAGGCCCACATCAGCCGGGAGTGGTGCTGAAGTGGAGCAATGCGACACCGGATGAACTCCTTCACCACCATCTGCGCCGTCACCTCAAGATCCTTCAGCCTGGCCAGCCGACACCAGACATGGGCAAGCCGCCGGTCGGCAAGCTTCGCGTGCCCCCAGTCAGAGCTTGGGGCGGCCGGAATCCGCGGGAGCAGCAGGAGGGGGCTAAGCACGCCAACATCCACAAACACCCACTGCTTCCAAAAAGCTTCCACGACCGACGAGAGGTCGAAGTTGATCCCCGAGCCGGCCGTCGCCGCAACAACCTGAAGGGATACGCACCCGAGCGTTGGAGAGCGTCCGTTAGGTGCAGAGGGAAAAAGTGGCAAAGCAAGGCAACAGAAGGGGCAATGCCCACCATGGCTTCACAGACAAAGGCGAAGACGGTGAGGAGGATGGTGGATAGGGGTCGAGGTGCAGCGCATTGATCTGATAATGCAAAAGCACAACGTTGAAGAAAACGGAGAAGGGAGGGATCAAGCCAGCCCAGAGGGCGTGGAGATGGATGGGGATCTTGGTGGCCATCCTGTCAACCGAGGCGCGGGAAGCAGGCCAAGCCACCATCGCCCCCGCTCATTGGAATCGGAGGCAAGCACTGGGCGAACCTTGTCCATCGCTTCCTGGTTAAGCACCACTGACTGCTCGATGGCGGGCTCGAAGACCGGCGGCGTGGGGGCCAAGGTATGGGACTTCTTCCCTTTCTTTTTTCTGGCTTGGCGCCATGGCGGCGAGGAGGTTTGGTGTCGGGTCGGGCTGGGGGGAAGGGTCCGCTGTTTTCCATAAGGCAGGGGAACTGCGAAGCGCGCTGCCAGTAATGGAGGCGGAGCTGTGTAAACAACGGCGACCGCCTAGCCAGGCGGAAACCGAGGCTGCATGGGGAAGTGGAGACGCCCATGCCCCGTCAGTCGCCATGCGTCAATCAATGCCGCAGGCGGATGGGGCCCGCGGCGCTCCGCACTTGCCCCTTGGCTTCGCCTCAAAGCCAAGTTTGAGCGCGCTTTGGGCCCGGGGGCTACTGTCGGCATCCTGGGAACGGGGGTACCCAGACTTGCCTGCCTATGGCCCATGGCGTGGCTCCACCAGCGGCCCGGTACGGCCCATCAGCTGCAGCGACAACTCAAGACCTTCGCGAGGGGCCAAGCCTCGCGAGGCGGACGACGCCAAGACCTCCCGGGGGGCAGCCTCACTAGGCTTGCTCTTGAGGAGCGGAGATATCTATGCAAGGGGCACCTCGCGAGGTTCACGTGACGTGGGCCATGACGACCAAGGCCAGGCGGGCGCCAGCAGGCGCAGTGTACCAGTTTCCTCTTTGGTGCTAAAGAGGCAGACGCAGACGAGGAGCCCCGAGGCATCAGGCAAAGGTTTCCTTATCGGTGCAACGAGACCAAGGCCAGCAGTACGAACGTCACTACGGAGCCCACAACAGCGTCACCACCAGAGTCTTTGGCAGGCGAAGACCACCTTTTGTCAGGATAGCTTGTACTAGTTACCCCCCCTTCAAACTTGGCCGTTGTTGGATCCCTTCCCGCCTAACATTTGGGAAGAGGACCAGGGCCTCTATAAATAGGGCTAGCCTCCACCATAGCAAGGGGGGCGGTCATTTAGGACCATCTGCACACACGCCAGCTCATTAAGCTCAAGAACTCCTCTCCTCAGGAGGCAGTTCATCCATTGTACTAATTCATCCCAAGCCCTCGAGGCAATCCTCCACCATCACACTGGAGTAGGGTATTACACCACAACGGTGGCCCGAACCAGTATAAACCTCTGTGTCCTGTGTTCCTTGGGTTTGTTGAGCTTGGCCTTGAGATCGTTGTGCGAGTGGGCTAGAGAGAGAGGAGGAACACTTCATGCGCACCCCTGTGTTCGAACCTCCAGGGTTAGCCGGAACCTAGAATCCGACATTTGGCGCACCAGGTAGGGGTGCGCCGAAGCCCCTCTCTCGCTGATGCCCCGCGGCTCCGATTTCTGACGACTCGAGGACTCACACCAACCATTGGGCTGCTTGGCCCGTCCGGGCGCCGACATCCGCCCAAGAAGACCTCAACTCTGCACTCCAGGTGGCCCGCATACCGCCGAACGCCGCCGGACGCGGACGGCGCGGACCGGCGCCCCGCGCCCTTGCACCACAGCGTGCGCGAGCCACCGCGAGATCCTGAGGCTACGCCACGGCAATGACACCACATACCCGACGGGAACAGGCAAACATGCGAGATGCACTTGTCGTGGCGCGGGAGCTGCTGCAGTGCCGGCTGGCGGAGAGCGGTCGCGATGCGCTACTGGAGCATATCGCTGTAAGTGCATCTAGTGCCACCCCTAGTTGGTTTTGGAGTATTGACGACAAACCTAGTTGAGGGACTAATGTGTTTGTGAGAATTGCAGGATAACACAGGTAGAAGTCCCTCATTGATTCGGTTTTCCTACCAGAGATGACCCCTAAAAATGTATGAAGACATTGAAGTCAAAGGTGGTAAATGAAGACATTCACCTTGAAGACTATGACAAGAGAAGACATCGCATGAAGACTATGGAGCGCGAAGACCTAGATCTTTTGTGGTTCTTTTTCTTCTTTGTTGAGTCATAGGAACCACCGTACTATTAAGTGGGGTCCAAGAAAACCAGTCAGAATGACTGAAGTGATGCTTAACCAAAATCCTATGTCTTCGAGTGAAGACTATGAGAGGGAATCTTGTTCAGAGTTGGACAAGTCAGCTTTGCTTGTAGCCCAAGTAAAGTTGCCGTGTGTGTTTGAAATCTGACCGTTGGAACACGTGTCAGTTCCTTAGTGACCCAGGGTCATTTTGGACAAATCAGGTCGGGTTGCCTAGTGGCTATAAATAGCCCACCCCCTACAACCATAAACGGTTGGCTGCTCAGAGTTAAAGTACGGCTTTTGTTGTTTAAGAGCAACCCACCTCGAAGCCTTTGAGAGAGAATTCCTTGAGAGGATAAAGCCCTAACCGCCCAGAGCCAAAGAGTGTTAGGCATCACTTAAGTCTTCTTGTCTGTGTGATCTGAAGACTTATTACACTTGAGGAATGTGAATCCTCCAGCCGGTTAGGCGTCGCGTTCTGAGCATCCAAGAGTCACTGTGGATTGCCGGTGAATGAAATCTGTGAAGGTTTGGAAGTTTACCTTGAAGACTTACCAGAGTGATTGAGCGAGGTCTGTGTGACCTTAGCTCAAGGGGAATACGGAGAGGACTAAGTGTTCTGAGCTGTGTGCTCAGGACTAAGTGTCCGGGACTGAGTGTCCTCAGGTTTAAATACCTATCTGCCCTAACCAGATGTACAATTGTCACAGCAGTTGGAACTGGTCTACCAAACCTTTGTCTTCGTCACGCACACTAGTTCTATCCTTCTCATCTCTTTATTTACAGTTGGCTCTTGTAAAGTCAGTGCCTATTTGCTTTATCTATTTGTCTTCACTGTGTACATGATCCTTACTACCTAGCTACTATTAGTCAGTGTGGTTTCACTTCATTGAATGCTTGACTATTGTCTGTCTAGTGTAGTATATCTTCCGCTGCATGGAAATAGGTTCATTTCTATCATTTGTCTTCGAAACTTCCATGTTTTGAAGACTTTCATAAAAATCGCCTATTCACCCCCCCTCTAGTCGATATAACACACTTTCAATTGGTATTAGAGCAAGGTACTCCCTTGTTCTGTGTGATTTTGGTTTAACCGTCTGGAGTTTCAGTTATGTCGACCACGGGTATGAAGATTGTGTCATGCCCCATCTTTGACGGTCACGAGTATCCCAAGTGGAAGGCCATGATGAAGAAGAGCCTCATGGCAACAAACAGCGAGCTGTGGACCGTCACTGAGATTGGTCTGACCGATCTGTGCAAAATGGCGGAAGATGATGACATTCGCAAGTACACTCTTCTCAACCTCACGGCGAAGGACGTCATCTGCTCCTGTCTATCTCAAAATCAGTTTAGGAATGTCATGCATCTCGATCATGCAAAGCTCATCTGGGACCGTCTCTCGGAGGTCTATGAGGGTCATCGAAATCGTCATGATCCTTGGTTCAAGGACTTTAAGGAGTCACTCAAAGCGATGACTTTCGAACCAGAATCATCATCTTCTGCATCATGCCTTATGGAAAATGATGCTAAGGTGATTGAATGCTATCTATCTGAATCCAGTGATGATGAATCTGGTGATGAATTTGGACCCAGCTATGCAAAACTTGCTTCCCTTGTCACTAAACAACAGAAAGTTATGGAATATATTCAAAAACTGTTGGACAAAAGCGATGACCTGTTGGACGCTGAAATGACTCGATCTCAGTCCTTAATTGAAGACATAAAAATCTTCATATTAAGTATGAGGAGCTTGAAAGTCGTCATGAAACGCTCTCAACAACTCATGAAGAACTCGATCAATTGAGAGCGGCTCATGAAGATCTTCAAAAGGAAAACGAGTCACTTCGTGCCGAACGGATCATATTAGCTCAGGAAGGATTTGAACCACCATGTCTTAAATGTATTGAGCGTGATAACGCTACTTCTGTTGCTGAATGTTCTACTGCTTCTACTGTTGCAATATCTTCAACTGTTGATGTGGAAACTAACCCCTCTGCTGAGGACACCACTGCTATTGCTGATGAGAATGCTAGGTTGAAGACACTGCTTGAAACAGGGATGCACAAAAGTCTCAAAGGGCATCAGACACTATGTGATGTCCTCAAAAGGCAGATCCTGAACCGAAACCCTAGGAAAGAGGGTGTTGGGTTCGTAAGGAAAATGAATGCTGATGGCTCTTACTGGAAACCTGAGCAGTACCCCAAAACCACATGGGTTGTTGCAAAGGAACCTTCAGAAGATCCATCCACTCTATCTGGCTTCACTTGTGCTAACCCCATTGTTATTGATGAATCCTTTGATGCAAACTATAAATTGTTTAAGAATCAGAATGGTGAAGTGTTTGCCAGGTATATTGGTACTAACTGCAGGAATGGACCGCCTATGAAGAAGATCTGGGTGTCAAAAAGGTGTTTGGAGAATCTTCCTGTGAATGTCATCATGACACCACAAGTGAAGAAGACAAACCCCAGACCACAGGCCTCATACGGTCCAAAGGCTTCATACAGACAGAGGACTCACCTGAGTCACACTAACGCAAATGTTTTGCAGGGAAGCCATACTCAGGCCTATGAATATGAGCGCGGTTCATCAAATCGCCATGTTCATAAGACCAAGAACTATTCTGCTTATTCTTATGAATACTATTGTCCACCTGCAAGACTTTTTGCTAGGTCTCCAAAGCCAAAGTTCTCAGATGCTGTACTTAGACTTATTGCTTCAAAGCCACCCCTGAAGATGTGGGTGGCTAAGAAAGCTTAACTCTCTTTTGCAGGGAAAGGTCTCCAGCCGAAAACCAAAATCGTCTGACACTATTGCTGGGGACCTTAAACATCTTGTAGGGCGCAAGATCAAATGCCCAAATGGTCTTACTATGTACTTTGTTTCTAAATCGCTTGCAACTTGCCCTATCAGTCCTAATCTCGATCTAAGCTTTAATAATCCACTGGTTCGTCAAATGTTTTTGCTTCACAATTCTCTTCATGAAGCCCATCCCCCTAACTGCACTGTAGGGTACGACACCAGCTGCTTCAGAATGGATTATTGATAGTGGGTGTACAAATCACATGACTGGCAAGCGAAGCCTTCTCATGGACTCAACTTTACGTCCATCAGACAAAAGTCACATCACATTTGCTGACACTGGTAAAAGCAAGGTATTGGGTCTAGGTAGAGTTGCAATCTCAAAGGATCAACACATGGATAAAGTCATGCTTGTTGAATCTCTTGGTTTCAACTTAATGTCTGTCTCAATGCTTTGTGATTTAAACATGATTGTGATGTTTGGAAAATATCGTTGCCTGGTACTAATGGAATCTGACAAGTATCTAGTGTTTGAAGGGTATCGAAAAGATGATTTGTATGTTGTAGATTTCTCTGCAGGACCACAACTTGCAGTGTGTCTTCTAGCAAAAGCTTCTGAATGCTGGCTCTGGCATCGAAGGCTAGGGCATGCTGGCATGAGGAACCTCCACACCCTTGCAAGGAAGAAGCATGTCATAGGCATCGAGGGCGTCAAGTTCAAGAAGGATCACTTATGCAGTGCCTGTGAAGCAGGAAAGATGACGAGGGCCAAGCATCCCTCGAAGACAATCATGACAACGACTCAACCCTTCAAACTGCTACACATGGATCTTTTCGGTCCCACTCATTACTCAACTCTTACTACTACTGCTTGTCTCTATGGCTTTGTCATTGTTGGTGATTATTCAAGATATACTTGGGTGCATATAATCCTTTACAAGACTGAAGTGCAAGATGTCTTCAGACGCTTCGCCAATCGAGCAATGAACAACTATGGTGCCAAGATAAAGCACATCAGAAGTGACAATGGCACTGAATTCAAGAACACTGGCCTAGATACATATCTTGATACTTTGGGCATCACACATGAATTCTCAGCTCTGTACACGCCACAGCAGAATGGCGTCGTCGAACGCAAGAACAGAACACTTATTGAGATGGCTCGGACTATGCTTGATGAATACAAGACTCCAAGAAAATTCTGGCCTGAAGCTATTGACACTGCATGCCATATCATCAACCGTGTTTATCTTCACAAGCTTCTTAACAAGACATCCTATGAGCTCCTTACTGGCAAGAAGCCAAATGTCAGTTACTTCAAAGTATTTGGCGCCAAGTGCTGGATCAAGGATCCACATCACACTTCAAAATTTGCACCAAAAGCACATGAGGGTTTTATGCTTAGATATGGAAAGGATTCGCACTCCTACAGAGTCTTCAATCTCTTTCATTACAAAGTGGTTGAAACAGTGGATGTGCGGTTCGATGAAACTAATGGCTCACAAAGAGAGCACTTGCCAAATGTGCTAGATGAAGTTCCATCCAGTGAATCAATCAAACTTATGGGAACTGGAGAAATCATACCTTCTGAAGCTCGACCTGAAGAAGAACTTATCATCTCCGCACCTGATCAACCTAAAGACCATGCTCAGCCTGAAGACAAACCCTCTAACAATGACAATGATCAGCAAGAGAAAAATCTTCGTCTTGTACATCCTCGTGTTGCAAATGAAGTGCATATTGAGAGAATAATCGATAGCATCAATGCACCAGGTCCACTAACTCATTCAAGGGCAATACAGCTAGCAAATTTCTGTGGGCACTTCGCATTCGTCTCAATAACAAAACCCAAGAAAGTAGAAGAAGCCTTCATGGAACCTGAATGGATTCAAGCTATGCAAAAAGAGCTTCAACAGTTTGAGCTGAATAATGTATGGGAACTGGTTAAGCGTCCTGATCCTCGGAAGCACAATATAATAGGCACCAAATGGATATATCGCAACAAGCAAGATGAGCATGGTCAAGTTGTCAGAAACAAAGCTCGTCTCGTTGCTCAAGGATACACTCAAGTTGAAGGGATTGACTTCGATGAAACATTTTCTCCTGTGGCTAGACTTGAAGCCATACGCATACTGCTGGCCTATGCAAATCATCACAACATACTTCTATATCAAATGGATGTGAAGAGCGCTTTTCTTAATGGCAAGATTGAAGAAGAAGTGTATGTTGCACAACCGCCTGGCTTTGAAGATCCAAAACATCCTGACATGGTATACAAGCTCAACAAGGCACTGTATGGCCTCAAACAAGCCCCTCGGGATTGGTATGACACACTCAAAGACTTCCTGAAGAGCAAAGGCTTCAAATCTAGTTCCCTCGACCCCACTCTCTTCACGAAGACATATGATGGTGAACTGTTTGTGTGCCAAATATATGTGGATGACATTATCTTCGGCTGCACCAATCAGAAATACAGTGAAGAGTTTGGATATATGATGCAAGAGCAATATCAGATGTCCATGATGGGTGAGCTGAAGTTCTTCCTTGGTCTTCAAATACGTCAGCAACACAACGGCATCTTTATATCTCAAGAGAAGTATCTCAAAGATTGCCTGAAGAAGTTTGGTATGCAAGACTGCAAAGGCTTCACGACGCCAATGCCAGCCAAACATCATCTGGGTCCCGACGACAATGGTAAAGAGTTCGATCAAAAGGTATACCGCTCCATGATTGGTTCTTTACTTTATCTATGTGCATCTAGGCCAGATATTATGCTTAGTTTTTGCATGTGTGCTCGATTCCAAGCGGCACCAAAGGAATCGCAACACTTAGCTGTGAAGCGAATTCTTCGATATTTGGCTTACACCCAAACTCTAGGATTATGGTATCCAAAGGGCTCAGAGTTTGATCTGGTTGGATTCTCGGATGCTGATTATGCTGGTGACAAGGTGGATCGCAAGTCTAAATCAGGCACATGTCATTTTCTGGGACGATCACTTGTATGTTGGTCTTCAAAGAAGCAGAACTGTGTATCTCTCTCCACTGCTGAATCTGAATACATTGCTGCTGGATCTTGCTGCGCTCAGCTTCTGTGGATGAAGCAAACACTCAAAGACTATGGCATTCATCTGAAGCAAGTGCCACTCTACTGCGACAACGAAAGCGCCATCAAGATTGCCAACAACCCAATTCAGCACTCGAAGACAAAGCACATTGAAATTCGTCATCACTTTCTCAGAGATCATGTTGTGAAGGAAGATATTGATATCATACACGTCAACACTGAAGAGCAATTGGCAGATATCTTCACCAATCCCTTGGATGAGAAGAGATCTTGCAAGTTACGGTGTGAGCTAAATATCTTGGAATCCTCAAATGTCCTGTGATCAGGCACACATCCTAACACTTATGCATATTGATGACTTAGATGTGCAACACACGAAGTAAAGTATATCTTCAATCAATGAAGACATACATTCTAAGTGTGAATACATTAATGTGGAATTTGACTTCAGAGCGCCACGATAATTGTGCGTCGTGTCTGGGTCTAATACTTCCTATACGGTGGGTAACGCCACCACAAAATTCGTCTGTTTGAAGTGTTTTACCCATGGTGTTACATTTGTTGTGTCTTCACATTTGGTTTGGCTTCAATCTCAACATGTCTTCATGATTATCTCCATTATGTTGATCATATATATATATATATACTAGTGTTCTATCCTCTACAACATTCACTTATAGCTATGTCTTCTTGTTGAATTTTTTGAACTAAGTGAATGTGATCGGACCCTAACCCCTCTATGCTTTCTATCTCAAACTCTATCTCTCCAAATCATATGCATTCTATTGAAACTGTCGAATGTCTTCTCTGCGTCCTTGTCAGCAGAAGATACAGAGACAAACATTAAGTCTGTTTTCAATGCTAATTCCTTCACCTGAAACCCGGAGAAGTGGGAACGACCACCCGACAATCCAGGCGTGTGTGGGAACGTGGAACAACCTCCGATATGTTGCATGATGGCCATGTGTTCTCTAGATGTGAATCGCCAGGGGCACCTATGTAATAATGTTGTGTCGTCCCTGTTCCTATAAATACACGCCTTACCACAGTCATTATCCTTTCTCCCACTCTCGCACGAACCCTAGCGCCACCTCTAGCCCTCAACGACGCCGGCGACGAAGCACTTAGCTGTCGCGACCTCTCCGACGCCTACTTCACGCCGCCGCGGACATCGTCTTCTCCGCCGTCATCGTAGGTGTCCTCCATCGCCAAGTTAGGGCACGGACGATCGAACTGCTCGGCCTCCTCTTCCACTCCGTCTAGCAGTTCCTTGTGTGGTAAATAAAACTTCCTTTTTACGGCCCCCTTGATCCTTTAGATTTGTCACTTTCTACCACAAGCAGTTTCTGTTCACACAAGTTGGATCCACTTCATACTGCATCTCATATTATGCCTAGTATGTTCGGTTATGCTTCACAAAGTAGTTAGATTCCTCACTTGTATTGATCTATGGATTCGTACAAATCTGGAACCAACTCCTTATCTATGAGTGAATGTCTTCGCACGATGAGGTCAATGTCTTCTAAACTGATTTATCTTCAAAATCTTCTGAGAATGCATATGACCTCTTCCCCTTCCCTCGCACCTTAATGCTGTCACAGGTACATGTCCGTGGGAGAATCCCTTGGTTCTCATAGTCTGCATTCATTTGCAGAATTCTTACAGCATCATATAGATTCTCCCGAAGCTAGTTCCTGTTTGTCCAGCAAGTGAAAGCCCTTGAAGCCTTTGAACGTATTGAAGCCATTCAGTTTAAAGTTCATGGCTGCAGAGAAATCAGCAAGGAAGGGTGGCAGAAAGCGTCGAGGTGAAACGTCAAGAGATCTGCCCGATGCCCTCTCAGGACTGTACAAGACAGATCCAGAAGAGGATTACAATTAGCGCAAGACACGAATCCAATGGATTCGACGATATTGGACAGAACAGTGGTTCAAGTACAGGTTTGTAACAAAGGAATATGCTGAGAAGAATGCCATCAAGCGACCATGGGGAGACATCCTATACATAAATCTTCAACCCAGGTCCAGAGATGAAGCCATTGAACAAGGCTTCTATCCCTGCATGGTCCGTGGACCACAGCCTGCGGATGCTGACCCATCGTCATTACTATGGTGTCGTGACGACAATCTGTTCAAACGCAACTTTCAGTTTGCCCAGAATTCGGCGAAGTAGAACAAGAAGTCATTGGGACTAGACTTCAACCCTGGTCCCTCTGCTCCCCGTGCCGATGGCACCCGCAAAGCTGAACCCAATCTTGTTGGGCCCTTCTACAACCTGGATGGCCTCATCACTCACATCTCAGTTCAAGGTGCCAAAGTGGATTATTCTGATGATGATGCTGACACTGATGAAGCCCCAACTCCTACTCCAAAGCTGCAGAAGCCAAAGCTGCCTAAAGCTTCAAAGCCTGCCTCAGCACCAAAAATCTCACGGGCGAAGCCACTGGCTACTGCACCCCCTGAAGACAGTGTGTAGTCTGAAGATCTGTCACGCATCTCCAAGCCCCTGAGAGTCAAGATGTCTCTGCCACATACCAGCCAAGAACTGACTGCTGCTGCTATTCTGCGCAACGATGCCATTGATCTGTCCAGTGATGAAGATATTGCAGATGACGCTCTTGAGCAACTGATCAAGAGCAAAGAAGAAGCAGAAATCTTCAACAATTTGCATCTCTTTGACGTGGCAATCATCCATGACTTCATCGATGAGTGGTTTGACACGCCCAACCTCAACTTTGAAGATCTGCAACTTCCCATTGGCCTTAGTGTTGCCTTCCATGGCGCCATTGCTTCAGAGTTAGCTATAGCCCAGCGCATCGTTGAACTGAAGCAGGAGATTGACTTTGAGAAAGCTCAGTTCAAGAAGCATATGGCCAAGCTCAACGTGCAAGAGGTCAAGAACTTCAAGATCATGCTACACGAGCTCAAAGAAGCCTTTCTCAAGAAGCGTGAAGAAGCTCAAGGTTCTCGTGAGCGCATGAAGAGCCTGGCTGACAAGTGTGTGCAAGCCTACAATGAGGCTGAGAAGCGCAAGGCCCTTGGGCGTCCTGGCATCGACCCCAGGATGGCTGCAAAGCAGAAAAAGAAGAAGAAGAAAAAGCCCGCTATGGCAGAACCCGACGCACCAAGGCAGGAAGCACATCCCATTGTCTTCCCAACCAGCATGACTGGCTCGAAGCCAAAAGCCAGGTCTACCGCTTCAGAACTAAAGAAGACGAGGACTGCTGAGGCTGAAGCCAGAAAGAGGAAATATCCTGAAGCCTCTGCTGCTGCTCCCTCCAAGAAGAAGCGGAAGACCAAAAGGAACGGGCTGCTCCCACAGAGCCCTTAATTGTTGAACCTATCTCCATGGTTCGCCCTGCCGTTGAACATCAAGAGCGCCAACTGACTGTCCATGAGCCTGCTTTCACAGAGGCTCATGAAGCTGAAGACATTCCAGCAGCTGATCCCACCGCAACTGAAGACATTGGTCACCATGACCATGTTGAAGATGATGTAGTTCTTCCTTAGATCGAGCACCAACGGGTATCATCGCCTGTGCTTACGCACAGCGAACTCATCAGCATTGGTCGTCCGTAACGCCCCGAGACCGTTGTGCCAGGTGTCGTCCAGTTATTCGCTATCGTTGCCATGTCATTTGCTTGCGTGTTGCTTTTCATCATGTCATCATGTGCATTGCATCATCATGTTTTTAAAACTTGCATCCGTCCGGGTTTCCCCTTCCTTCCGTGGTCCATTCTGAGCCCAGACACACTTGCACGCACCCGCGGCATGTCCGAAGTATTATTTTATAAGTGGCCGGAAATGTTCTCGGAATGTGTTGAAAGTTGGCGTGCGGTCTTATTATAGTGTAGGTAGGCCGCCTGCCAAGTTTCATCGCATTCGGAGTCCGTTTGACGCCCCAACGAATAACTATAGTGGCAATAGTAGCCAGTCTATCGTCGGACGATTTCGGTCTCCAGAAACAGTCGTCGGGCCTCTATCTCTCTTCTCTCCTCTCTGCCCGAGGCCTTCTACACAACCCACACGCTCCAACCTACCCCTCCTCGTGTCCGGAGCCGTCGGATCGCGATCGGAGGCTCCGAAAACCCCCCTAAACCCCCTAACCCTAGAACCTGCCCTATATAAACCACCTCCCCTTCCATTTTTGGGCAGCTACCTACCCCTCCTCCTAAAATTCCGCGCTCCAAATCATCAGCCGCCGCCTCCACCTCGTTTTCCGCAGCCACCCTCTCCCCCACCGCCACTTGGCACCTCCTCCTCCACCACCAGCCGCCGTGGCCCGTGAAGCCCATCCGGGGCCCGCCCAGGGCCGGATCTCTCCACCGTCGCCTGTACGCCGCTTCTGAGATGTCCCGCTCGTTTTGGATCGGGAAAGCCTCCCGAGCTCCTCCCGCTCGATCTGGAGCATCCCCGCGCCGGCCGAGCCTCCTCCTCCTTACCTCGTCGCCGGTGAGTGCCATCGTCGGACAAGCCGGTCAGGCCAGTCCCCCGCCGCCCTGCGCCTTCCCTGACCATCTCCCTCTAACCTCTCTCTCCCGCCATGTTCATGGCCCCCCATGGCCGCCGGATCTGGGTGCCCCACCGTCGTCCTACTCGTTTCCGGCCTCCCCTGCCTCTGCCTCGCCCGGATCAGGTGGATCCGGCGAGTTCTTCGTCGCCGCCGTCCGCATCGAGTTCCGTTTCGTTCCCTGCTTCAGGAACGAGAGGACGAGGCGCCCGTTCGCCCGCGCCTCACGTTGACCGCGCCTTCGCCAAGTCCAGCGCCAGCTCATGCTTGGGCCACCTCCCATTCGTTCGTTGACCACAGGCCCAGCCAGCGCCAGGAGAGCCCAGCTTCCTCCACGGCCTACTCGCACCGCGCCTGCGCCGAGGCCCAGCCGCCTTCCTTGTCCAGCCCAGCACCGACGGGCCAAGGCCCATGGGTGAGGCCACACCGCAGCGCCCCTCCTCTATTTTTCCTCCTGTTGGGCCAACTTGTTTCGGCCCGTTTCTATTTTTTTCCTGTCCAGCGGATTTAGTTATTTTCCCAGAGAGTGCCAGTTTTGCAGAATAGCCCCTAAACTTCATGCATTTAATAACTTCTCAACCGTGCATCGGATCTAAATAAGTTATATATGTAACTTGACTAGAATTTCATCTAGTTTCACAATATCCAACTTTTGATCATGTTTGACATGTTTAAAATGATGCTTGTTTAAATTTGCTCCTATGCCATGTTAAAATGATTTAATTCACAACTAAATAACTGTAGCTCGGTTTTAAATAATCTTTATATGTAAAT
Source organism: Triticum dicoccoides (assembly GCF_002162155.2). Classification (NCBI taxonomy): domain Eukaryota; kingdom Viridiplantae; phylum Streptophyta; class Magnoliopsida; order Poales; family Poaceae; genus Triticum; species Triticum dicoccoides. The sequence goes on along the minus strand of NC_041388.1, from coordinate 549,937,583 downwards.
GGGGTAGAAAAATGCCTAGTTTAACATGGTGACATTGCTTTGCATGTTTAATAACTCTAAAAGTTATGTTTAGGGCAGAACAGTACCAAACCTAATATATGCATATGAGGAGTTTCCGGACTTGTTGTTTTGTTGTTCCGGCCTCATTTAAACTTGCCTAGATTAGATAGTTTCATCATGTTTCACCTCTTGCCATGCTAACAACATTTAATCTTGTTGAGTACATAAACGAGAGAGAACTAAATAAGGCATGTGGTGTTTCGTCAATATGCAACTCTTTGCATATTGAGCTCCACTTAATTTGTAGTATTGTTTGTGCATTTTGGCATGCCATGCTTCATTAAACCGGACATGCATCATAATTGTTTGTGCATCATGCCATGCTTATGTGGTGGTTGTTTACTATGTTGTTTGCTTCTTTCCGGTGTGCTTCTTCGGGTTGGTTCCGATAATGTCGCGTTTGTGAGGATCCATTCGACTACGCCCGTTTGTCTTCTTCATGGACTCGTTCTTCTTCCTTGCGGGATCTCAGGCAAGATGATCATACCCTCAAAATCACTACTATCTTTGCTTTGCCAGATGCTCGCTCTTTTGCTATGCCTATGCTGCGATGCCTACCACTTGCTTATCATGCCTCCCAAATTGCCATGTCAAACCTCTAACCCACCTTGTCCTAGCAAACCGTTGTTTGGCTATGTTACCGCTTTGCTCAGCCCCTCTTATAGCGTTGTTAGTTGCAGGTGAAGATTGAAGTTTATTCCCTGTTGGAACATGGGGATGTTGTTCCTTGTTGGAACATGTTTACTTGTTGGGATATCACAATATATCTTATTTAATTAATGCATCTATATACTTGGTAAAGGGTGGAAGGCTCGGCCTTATGCCTGGTGTTTTGTTCCACTTTTGCCGCCCTAGTTTCTGTCATATCGGTGTTATGTTCCCGGATTTTGCGTTCCTTACGCGGTTGGGTATAATGGGAACCCCTTGACAGTTCGCCTTGAATAAAACTCCTCTAGGAAGGCCCAACATTGGTTTTACCATTCGCCACCTAGCCTTTTCTTTCCCTTGAGTCGGCCGGCTCAAGGGTCATCTTTATGTAAACCCCCGGGCCAGTGCTCCTCTGAGTGTTGGTCCACCTTGTCAGCCGCCGGTGGCCACCAGGGGCAACTCTGGGCTGGCCTACCGGAAGTTTGCACAATCCGGTGTGCCCTGAGAACGAGATATGTGCAGCTCCTATCGGGATTTGTCGGCACATTTGGGTGGCTTTGCTGGACTTGTTTTACCATTGTCGAGGATGTCTTGTAGAACTGGGATACCGAGTCTGATCGGAACGTCTCGGGAGGAGGTCTATTCCTTCGTTGACCGTGAGAGCTTGTGATGGGCTAAGTTGGGACACCCCTGCAGGGATTTGAACTTTCGAAAGCTGTGCCCGCGGTTATGGGCAGATGGGAATTTGTTAATGTTCGGTTGTAGATAACTTGAACCTTGACTTAATTAAAATGAATCAACTGTGTGAGTTACCGTGATGGTCTCTTCTCGGCGGAGTCCGGGAAGTGAACACGGTGTTGGAGTTATGCTTGACGTAGGTTGTTTTAGGATCACTTCTTGGTCATAGTTTCTCGACCGTGCTTTGCCTTCTCTTCTCGCTCTCATTTGCATACGTTAGCCACCATATATGCTAGTCGCTTGCTGCAGCTCCACCTCATACCTTTTACCCTTCCTATAAGCTTAAATAGTCTTGATCGCGAGGGTGCAAGATTGCTGAGTCCCCGTGACTCATAGATACTTCAAAAACCAGCTTGCAGGTGCCGATGAGTCCGTGCAGATGACGCAACCAAGCTCAGGAGGAGCTCGATGAAGATCTTGCCCTTTGTGTCGTTTCGTTCTAATTGATCAGTAGTGGAGCCCAGTTGGGGTCGATCGGGGACCTTTGTCGCTTTTGGGGTTCTTCTTTTATTTTGGTTTCGTAGTCGGACCTTGAGTGTATTTGGATGATGTAATGCTTTATTCATGTAATTGTGTGAAGTGGCGATTGTAAGCCAACTATGTATCTCTTTCCCTTATGTATTACATGGGTTGTGTAAAGATTACCTCACTTGCAACATTGCTTTCAATGCGGTTATGCCTCTAAGTCGTGCTTCGACACGTGGGAGATATAGCCGCATTGAGGGCGTTACATCGTCCTCTAACGCCAATTGCTCAGGATGCATCATGGGCTGATCACCCACAACAACAAGTCACACCACCCCGGCAAGAAGAAGAAGATGACTTTGAGGCCCAGCCAACTCCATCTCCAAAGGCGTCGCCAGTGTTACGCAGGCTTCGCAAAGGACCAAGGTCTCAAGTCACCGAGTCTGAGGCTAAAGCTGCTGAAGACATTCCAGCTGCATCAGCCGACGACACCCAAGAAGACGAACATGCCCCTACTCCCCCAACTACTGAAGAAGCTGTTCTCGAGGAGAACATGTCTGTGCCCGACCCTCCAGCTCATCAAGTGGAGGTAGAAAATCTTAAGGCTGCCACCACCAACACCAATGAAGCCACTGACGTTGTCATGGCTGAAGCAAATGTGGAGCCTACACCAGCCCAAGAACCAGAAGTCAGTGAAGCCAATGATGCTACTGCTTCTATTCCTGCGCCTGCTGCTGGTGCTCAGTTTGACTATCATATTGAGCATAGGCCTCAGGTACAGAAGCCAATGCCAAGGTTGCCCAGGTTTCCAGGTCCTGCAATAGCACCTGGATCGTTCAATGTCAACGGCTTCAAAGCAGACAACACCTTCTTCAATAGCTCCAAGAACCCCTACTCAAGGGAACGAATATCTTCTGATCGGTTCTGGAGCTATCCGCAGCGAAGCTATTACTCCTGCATTCTGTACAATCAGGGTCGCATCTTCCCACATATGCGTCTTGACACCGAAGCAATAGCTGGTCTGCCCTGTTTGGAAGAAGCTCTGGATTGCTTCAAAGAGGTTGGATTGTTGCCTTTCGTCACCGACCAAGAGCACTGGAACGAAGAGTTGCTGCTCTAATTTTATGCCACACTTCACATACGTGGTTACCACAGAGATCCGAAGACTTGGGTCCTTGAGTGGATGACAGGAAATGTTCATCAAGTAGCCAAAGCCTTTGATATCATTGAGCTCACTGGTCTGCCCACTCCTAGAGATCTCTATGAACCTGGCTGTCAGCTTCACAGTGAAGCTATGGAGAGCATCTTTCAGAAGCCCGAACCGAACATGAGTCAGATGCTTAGTATGATGAAGCCTTTGCCACAAGATGCTGCATATCCTAAGGAGTTCTTTGTTGAAGACCTGGAGTATCTACCAAGGACTATCTATCACATTATACGGTGAACTCTCTGGCCCATCAAAGGACATTCTCCACATGCAAAACTGGAAGGTGCAATGAAGACTTTGGTCTTCTATATTCTTCATGGCAAATGCTTCAATGCACAAGACTTCTTCATCCGCCAACTTGCTGCATCAGGATCTGATCTTTTTGGCTTGAAGTTCTACGCTCCATGGATAATGCGGCTGATTAAACTCCACTCAACTATCTCATATCAGCCATCTGCTCGCAATCATCGGATCTTTCTGCCTGATGTGGATATGTCCGTTGAAGCCATTTATCCAGAGCCTGCCAAGGAACCTCTTAGTCTTCAGAATGCGAAGCATCAAAGTTTCACTCAGAACATTGAAGGAGTTGAAGCAGTCACTCGTGTTTATCCTCTGGCTGGTACTACATGTGCACCTCATCGTGCCCTTACTGAAGCCACTGAAAGCACTATTGCCCAACGACCCAAGAAGCGATCTCGTATTCTCAATGACCGAGAACTTCTGGTTGCTCTTCATCAGAAACAGGATAGGCATCATGACTGGCTGAAGCGCCAAATGCACAGCCTCTTGGTGGATGTCAATCGCATTCACAATCTTGCCACCAAGAATGCCTTTGTTGCCCATGAAACATATCGGCGTACATGGAAAGGGCTGACGCTTATGTGTTCTGAGGATGATCTTCAAGAGGATGGCTTCTCCGAACGTTTCAAGTTTGACTCCACACCTCCCCGAAGGGCTGTGCTGCGACGAACTCCATCTCTTGAAGACTCTGAGTTCTCTTCCTTTGCGGCAACTGTGAATGCCAGAGTGATCGAGGACGAAGATGATGCCACTTCACCGCCCCCTACTTCTGCATGCCTCGACACTGCCCCAAGTACTTTTGCACTGCCGAACACCACCGACGACCCTGCTGCTTCACCTACTCTTCATGGGAACGAGTAGATGCTCTATGTCTTCAAACCTTTTTGGTCCTCACTGACAAAAGGGGGAGAAGCATATGAGTTTGATAGTCTTCAAGCGGGTCCATATGGGCGGTTACTTTATGTTTTGCCTAGTGTTTACAACTCTCATTTTGATACACTTGGTTCTTTGAGTTGTAACACTTAAACTCGATGGTCGTCTGCTACTTATTTGCTATTTTGTGATGCGATGATAAATTCCGCATGTGCGACGATAAATTCCGCACTTAGATCATTTTGCAGACGTCCATTTTTAATTATGCATGTCATTATCTTCACATACCTTTCATGCATGATGAATTGTCATCATAAGTTGAAGAGGATCTCCACAAGTACAACCTGCCATGTGCATTTGCATTCCAAAAGCAAATTACTTATATGCACATCTTCAGTGGGAGCCCTTGCAACTTATGAAGACAATTCCTTATCCTTTACAATTTCACATATTATATTCCCCGTTGAAAACTTCAACTAGTTTGTCATCAATCACCAAAAAGGGGGAGATTGTAAGTGCATCTAGTGCCACCCCTAGTTGGTTTTGAAGTATTGACGACAAACTTAGTTGAGGGACTAATGTGTTTGTGAGAATTGCAGGATAACACAGGTAGAAGTCCCTCATTGATTCGGTTTTCCTACCAGAGATGACCCCTAAAAATGTATGAAGACATTGAAGTCAAAGGTGGTAAGTGAAGACATTCACCTTGAAGACTATGACAAGAGAAGACATCACATGAAGACTATGGAGCGCGAAGACTTAGATCTTTCGTGGTTCTTTTTCTTCTTTGTTGAGTCATAGGAACCACCGTACTGTTAAGTGGGGTCCAAGAAAACCAGTCAGAATGACTGAAGTGATGCTTAACCAAAATCCTATGTCTTCGAGTGAAGACTATGAGAGGGAATCTTGTTCAGAGTTGGACAAGTCAGCTTTGCTTGTAGCCCAAGTAAAGTTGCCGTGTGTGTTTGAAATCTGACCGTTGGAACACGTGTCAGTTCCTTAATGACCCAGGGTCATTTCAGACAAATCAGGTCCGGTTGCCTAGTGGCTATAAATAGCCCACCCCCTACAACCATAAACGATTGGCTGCTCAGAGTTAAAGTACGGCTTTTGTCGTTTAAGAGCAACCCACCTCGAAGCCTTTGAGAGAGAATTCCTTGAGAGGATAAAGCCCTAACCACCCAGAGCCAAAGAGTGTTAGGCATCACTTAAGTCTTCTTGTCTGTGTGATCTGAAGACTTATTACACTTGAGGAATGTGAATCCTCCAGCCGGTTAGGCGTCGCGTCTGAGCATCCAAGAGTCATTGTGGATTGCCGGTGAACGAAGTCTGTGAAGGTTTGGAAGTTTACCTTGAAGACTTACCAGAGTGATTGAGCGAGGTCTGTGTGACCTTAGCTCAAGGGGAATACGGAGAGGACTAAGTGTTCTGAGCTGTGTGCTCAAGACTAAGTGTCCGGGACTGAGTGTCCTCAGATTTAAATACCTATTTGCCCTAACCAGACGTACAACTGTCACAGCAGTTGGAACTGGTCTACCAAACCTTTGTCTTCGTCACGCACACTGGTTCTATCCTTCTCATCTCTTTATTTACAGTTGGCTCTTGTAAAGTCAATGCCTATTTGCTTTATCTATTTGTCTTCACTGTGTACATGATCCTTACTGCCTAGCTACTATTAGTCAGTGTGGTCTCACTTCATTGAATGCTTGACTATTGTCTGTCTAGTGTAGTATATCTTCCGCTGCATGGGAATAGGTTCATTTCTATCATTTGTCTTCGAAACTTCCATGTTTTGAAGACTTTCATAAAAATCGCCTATTCACCCCCCCTCTAGTCGATATAACACACTTTCAGTCGCAGAGCCGCTGGACACTGCATCCAGGGGTGCGCCGCCTTTCTGCTCCCTGCCTACATCTCAAGTTGTGGCCAGATCGCATGGCGGGCCCCGTTGCGCCCGCGTGCTCCCCGACGTACTAGAAGGGTTCAACGACGTTAGCACGGCCGACGTCGCCGTTCATCCAGCCGCCCCTGCGCTTCTCCCGGGTGGCGCAGGTCTGGGCGACCCCTTGCGCGGCCATACCGGGGCGCCACCCTACAACCATCAGGGGGATGGGCGCAGGGCTCGACGGCGTAAGGCCAAGACACCTAGGCGAGGGTTCCGGAGTGGCGACTTCGGAAGCCTATGTGCCCCACATGGTGGACCAGGAGTACACACCGGAGGATGGCCCCTGCTCGTTTCCCGAGCCGGGCTGGGAAGATGAGATGCTGGAAGTTGAGGCCTTCCACGAGCTGCCCAGGAGCCTCACCAACCCCGCCAACGACAACAATCGCAAGGTACCACTGATATCTCCCGAGATTTGGTTTTTTAATGGAAGGGAGAAAAACCAGTGAGAGGGGCTGGTGGTGGGACGAAGTAAACCGGACGAAAATAAACCGTACCAGGCTACCAACTGCTTTATTGGGAGTAGAGATTTTTGACACTAGATTGAGACTGGTTTTCTTGGTCTCGCATTTCAATTGTACAAATACAGTAGTAGAAAGGAGAAAATCAACGAGCATTCGCTTTCTCTCCCCCCACTCTTTTTTTTTTGAGGGATACTCTTCTCTCTTTTAAAAAAGAAGACAACCCGTCTCACTACGTAGAGGGCCCTACTCCCTCCCTGGCCCACCGCACAACTATAGTTTTGACTCGCTGGTCCTCAGTTTCGTTTTTGGCGGGGCGAGCCCGCGAAGCAATCGCCGCGGTGCGAAAACCGCCCGTGGCGCGCCAAGTTTTTTCCTACTTTCCTTTTGCGCGGGGCGTGGGCTCGGGCGAAACTTGTGGCGCGCGCGCCGGGGGGCGTGGGAGGAGTAGAAATCCATCGGACGCGCGGGGAAGCGGCAGACCTTCGCTCCCATTCTCCAAATTAAACCCGCCCCCGCGCGCTGTCTTCTCCCCCTCCTGCCTCCCCCCATCTCCCCAATCCCACCGCCGCCTCCCCTCCCCTCCCCTCCCCCGCGCCGTCCCCTCTCGCGGCCAGCGTGCTCCCTGCCCCGATCCACACCGAGGCGCGCGTGCCGCCTCCAGGGAAGGAATTCGGCCGTCTCTCTCGCAAGCGGCGCCCTCGACGGCGGCGACCCGGCGCGGGACCTTTTGCCGGTAAGGAACCCTAGATTTCTGCTCGTCTCCTTCTTCCGTCTTTCTGCAGCCATGAAATGCCGAATCCGATCAGATCTTGATTCTTTACCCAGGCCGTGCTCATCGAAGGGGCGGGGCCGAGGAATGCGCTGCCGTGCCTGTATCTGAGACGGCGTCTGCGACAACTGAATTCTCCGTAAATCTGCGATCTGCGATCTGAACCTAACCACCAATCGCTGCCCACAATGGAGGCTGGCGGTGGCGCTGCTTGCCCCGAAGCCCCTGGCGGCGAAGGCGCCAGGTTGGGGCAGTCGCAGATGCAGTCTGACGGCCCGGTCGTGCTCAACCGATCTGCCGAGCTCGAATCAAGCGATGCGATGGATATCGATGCGACCCCAGCGCAAGCTCCTACCCAGATGGTGCCGCCGACGCAGTCTCCCGCTGCTACACTGGCGGATACCATCGTCCAAGTGCAGAAGCAGCTGAAGCGGAAGAGGGCTTCCAACGGCCCTGTGATTGCTCCTGCAGAGAAGGAAACTCTTGCTGCCGGGTGCGGCCAGGAGCTCCAGGGCTTGTTCGAGTACTACAAGGAGGTTTCTGGGCACAAGATGCAGCTCGATGGTGGTGGAAATCTGTCAACCAATGCCATGATTGGGTGCTTGCTGGAGGAGAGCAATCTTGGGCTATCCAAGTTGGTGGATGAGACATTTGAGAAGCTCAAGGGAACAGAGGGCGTCTCTGTGGCTTCGGTCCGCAGCTCCGTGCTGCTCATTGGGCAGAGGATGATGTACGGACAATCTAGCGCTGATGCTGATGTGTTGGAAGATGAATCAGAGCTTTCTCTTTGGTGCTGGGAGGTAAATCCTATCCTATGTTGTTCATTTACAAGTTAGTGCCATGATAGTTCAGTTCAATGCTATTTTAACCCAGAAAGAGTGGCTCTGTTTAAATTAATATGTCTTGATGTCTTGTGGTGGGTTGTTAATTGCAGGTAAGAGATCTGAAGGTACTGCCTGTGAGAACGCGTGGGTTTTTAAGTGTGCGGAGAACTGCCAGAAAGAAAATCCATGAGAGGATCACTGCTCTCCATTGTAAGACATATCTTCTTGCACCATGTTTGAACTTCCATCTATCAATGCTTGACAGCTAATATGCAAATTTATGGCTCAAGTTGTGTGCCCGTTCTTTGAATATTATGATATGCTTTGCTGTTAATTTTGTCTTGAAATGTTGTTGCAAGTTAGTTTTCATTGACATCTAATTAGAACTGTGAATTCGCCTACTCCATAGCTTTGTATTCTGTTCCCTAATTGCATCTCTATTGGCTATTGCAGCAACTTTGTCAGCTCTGGAATCTACAGGAGCTGAAGGTCAAGTAAATGAACTTAGAAAAGTATCAACGAAGTTAAGCAAAGCACTGAACCTGGAAGGGATTAGATCAATGGTGGAAAGAGTGACACAAAAGAACAACATTCAAAGGTGTGTGCGTGCCTTTCACATTGTGTTTTGTTTGTAGGCATTGGCATGCTCATCTTATCTGAACCTTAAGGATTTGAAGCCCTAATATGTGTGTTTATTTGTGAATAAAGGGGTGCCAAAGATGTAGAATCAGCAGATCAGTCAATGCAAGTGATGGAAAATAATGAGGGAACTGTTGGTGGAGTAGATGCTGTGAATGGCTCTGAGCTGCCAAATGGAAATGCTCCTGCTAATGTTAGTATCTCTTTTCTTTCCATCATTTAAAAAAAATTGCAGCATGCAAGTATTTAAAGAATTTCAGAGAATGGGATTAGCTATGTATTCTATAGATGCTATGAAGATACTGACAAACTTGTATACATTAAGTTGCTGCACCTTATTTGAACTTCCAGAAACCAGTTTAATTTTCTTATGTGAACTCATAATACATATGCACAACCAAGCTGTCGTTATATTGGATTGCTTAGCACTTTTGTGAATTCTGAGCCAATATAGCCTTGTTTCTTCCTAAATAAATTATGATATCATAATAGACCTGCTAATCTGAGATTGTTGGTTTTGCCATTTGATCTGCAACTACAATGATTCAGTGGATATGTTAGTTCTTGTATAACATTCCAACATAAATTAGGTTATCTGTTTTTGAGTAAGAGCAACATGCCATATTACAACAGCCGTTTTCCAAGTGAACTGCATTTCTGTTTTATCCACTAATGTCATGTTGTACCACTAAATTCTAGGAACAATCAATTCTGAAAATGCAAAAACAATCCCAGAAGGAAACAAAACGCCAGGAGAAAGAGGAACATCAGATGATGAAACAGCAAAAGAAAATGCAAGAAGAGGCACTGAGAGAACAAAAAAGACGTGAAAAGGAAGAAGCTGAAGTAAAGAAACGACAAAAGAGGCAGGAAGAAGAAGCACTGAAAGAGCAGAAGCGCCGTGAAAAAGAAGAAGCTGAAATGAGAAAACAAGAAAAGAAGCAGCAAGAGGATGCACTGAAAGAGCAGAAGCGCCGTGAAAAAGAAGAAGCTGAAATGAGAAAACAACAAAAGAAGCAGCAAGAGGAAGCTGATAAAGAACAGAAGCGTCTTGAGAAGGAAGCTGCGCAACTCAAGAAACAACTGGCCATTCAGAAGCAAGCTTCGTTAATGCAGCGCCTTTTCAAAAGTAATGACAGTGAAAAACCTAAATCTGGAGAGAATGACTCAGATGCACACTCTGTTGATCCAGGCACTACGAAAAAAGAGATATCAGCTGCTACATCAATAATTGATTCTTCCTTCAATCTGAAAGAGAGCTGGACTTTGGAGTACCTTCAGAGGTGAGCAATATCTCCTAATGTCAGTATTCCTTATGATAGTAGGCTAGCTTGTTAAACACATTCACGGGGTCACTCGAAAACAGAATATGCATGAGGCTTTCCCAGAGAAAATTAACATTAATGAACTATTGTAGTCTTACTGTGCCCTTTTATATGCTTTAGATATGCCACTTATATGTGTTGAATGGAATGCATCACAGGTTGCAGATCACTGGTTGGCAAAAGTTATCAAACTATAACAGGTCCTCCAGATGGGGTATCAGACACAAACCCAAGGAGGCGTTTAAAGAGCTGAAGCTTCAAAAAACCTCAGATGACATGATCGATGAAATACTTTCTGCTCCAAATGAAGATGCTTGTCACAATTCAGGTCAAGAAAATGAACCAGATAAACTAGGAAATGACATTGATATGCTTCCAGCCAGTGAGGTTGAATGTCATGTCACCCGTAATGATAATTCTCTGCCAACTAGATTCATAAAGAGAAAGCTTCTGCAATTTGCCAAAAGTAACAGGCCAGCATATTATGGGACTTGGAGGAAGAAAAGGTTAAAACTTAATCTGAAAAATATCAATAAATTCTTGATGTTTTTCAATCTACTGCCATATCATGCTATGTTTTATATTCATTTGCAGTGCTGTAATTCGTCCAAAGTGTCCACTTATGATGGACCCTGATCTTGATTATGAAATTGACAGTGATGATGAATGGGAGGAGGTAATTGCCAATGATCTTGCTTTGTCGTCCTTCCTTTCTCCCAAGAGATACTCATGTTATGTTTGCTGCACAGGTGGATCCTGGTGAGAGCCTTTCTGATTGCGAGAAGGACACTGATGAGGTTATGGATGAAGAAGATTCCAAGATCACAGATGAAGAAGAGGAAGATAGCTTTGTCGTCCCTGATGGTTACCTCTCGGATAGTGAGGTATACTCTTCTAACATTGAGTAAATGAATTGTTCTGTCAACATAAGGTAGAAATTCTATTCCACATGTTTTTGCCTGTATGCTTACATCCAAGCATGTCCCTACCACCTCAGAGTTAACAAAAGCGCAAGACAGACAAGATTAAATCTGCATTCAGATGTGATAGACAGCAAAGCATTCTCTAGCATTTAACTAGGCTGACCTGCAATACTTGTTATCCCCTTTATCTTGTTGAACAAACAACTTCTGTCAAAGCTGTTACAAAGATAATAAAATTATAATGCTATCTTAAGCAAGAAATAAAAGAAATACACATGCTTTTTGTTGATTGATGCATCCCCATTCCCAACTATCCATCATAATGAAATATTGTTCTGCAATTCAACATTTGGAGTTTCTTTCCTGCAGGGCATTCAGGTAGAAAGTCTAGTGGATGAAAAGGCTGATGATGCCAGTAGTTTGCCAACCAGCCAGTGTCCAGAAGTTGAGGAATTCAGAACTTTACTACGCCAGCAAAAAGTGCTTAACACTCTGACTGAACAGGCTCTCCGCAAGAGTCAACCTCTAGTAATATCCAACTTAGCTCATGAAAAGGCTGACTTATTGACCGCCCAAGATCTCAAGGGAAGTTCGAAGATTGAGCAACTTTGTCTGCAAGTTCTTTCAATGCGGATCTGTCCAGGGGGTGGAGTTGTTGATGTGCCAGCCATTGACAGTTCATCTGCTGCTTCTGAAGAAACCAACCAGTCCAATGCAAAAAGTAGCCCTGCAGCTGCATCCTCTGTACTAGATACAGACCTGCAAGAAATTGTAAGTAGTCGCAACTTGTTTGTATTTCCCTTTTGAATGGAGGTAGCATTTTTAAGTCTTGTTTAATTATTCTTTGTTTAACTCCACCACAGGTTCAGGTGATACAGTCAAGTCGAGATGGTATCCACAAGCTGGTGGAATTACTGCACCAGAAATTTCCGACTGTTAAGAAGACTCAACTGAACCATAAAGTGAGGGAGATATCTGACTTTGTTGATAACCGCTGGCAGGTCAGAATACTAACACTTGGCAGGACACCTTAATACCTGATTATCACTGCTCATTTACTATAGTAGCATGATTACTAGCTGAGAACAGACTACATGGATCAAAGATTTCACTGTATTAAGGTGTTCTGCTCTTATTTGGCTGCAGGTTAAGAAAGAGGTTCTTGACAAGCTTGGTTTAACTTCCTCACCACCTGGTAACTACCCTATACATCCTTCTTTTCTCAGTAGGAATGTTGCACCTCACCAACCATTTTTCGTTTTTTCAGTGGATCGTCCCCAGAAGACGAAAGCCGTAGCTGATCGTCCCTCTAAGACGAAAGGAATAGGCATGTACTTCTCAAAGCGGTGTTTACCTCCAGAAGAGGCCGTCAACGCCCTTGCATCTTCACCTGAGCTGCGCTTGAAACCAAGAACTGTTCAAGGCAGCAATGGTGTTGCTGGTGCTCCTCAGGTTGATCTGTTCCCCTCGCAGAAGTGATGGTCCTGACAAGCTGATCCTGAAGCAGTCTTTCTTGAATTGGGTCCATGCATTGGCGGTTTAAAACAAGCAGAAACCTCTTGGGTAATAATGGTGTAATACAAAGGCCACTCAGGTGCAACATGGCATTGCATCCTGCTCCTAGCTGTGTGGTGATTTTTTGCAATCTGCTCTAGCTTTAGTGGGTTTATAGACATGTGTCTTTTGTCATGTCAATTGTTCCATTGCTACATATGCTATTCTGACAGTGAAGCTTATAATCTTTTTTACTTAGCACGCCTCTCATAATTTTTAAATTGGATGGACCGGCTGTCCCAATGGGGAAAACAGGGACTGATGTATTGTCAGATTTTCTAAAGATGCATATGTCTAGTTTTTTCTGACAAAAGCATAGATCTTATAGTGAAAAGCCAGAAAATATATGAGAATGCTGCATAAGCTAGGATTTAAACCCTGAGCCAGGGTACGCCAAAGGCCCAATACCAACTTGGCAAGTTGTAGTTTGTGTCTTTGTGATTTATTTAAGTATTCCCTTTGTTCGGAAATAAGTGGTATGGTTTTAGTTCAAATTGTTTGTCATCAAAGCACATGAAACCTGAACTGATTGCATAATTAAGTTCAAGCTACGTTGCACAATACAAATTTAAACTAGTTCGATGGAAGTGTGATCACTTCTGCTGTGGGCTGCCTCTCGGACGGCCTAGTCTTGTTCGTGTTGTCAAGCCCCTTCTTAAGGCTGGCGCTTCTCGGGGACGAGCTCTGGATGCATCTGCCTGAGGTTGGCCATGTACTCTTCACGGCTTGAACGCCTCTTGTTTTCATGTACAATGTGTGGAGAAAAAGTAGATATCAAAACATGTATTTGGGAAAACAAATATTAATCATGTATAAAAAATGTTTCATACAATGTGTATGAAAAAAGTAGACATGTCCACATCAAAAAATATATTTAAGAATGTTAGATGTGTATAAAGAAATGTTCCTGACGTATAAAAAAATATACATAGCGTGTTGAAAAAAGGTAGATATGTGTCGACAATAAAAAATGGTGAAAAAAAAGAAAACAAAACAAGAAAAAAAAAAGAAAGAAAACAATAGAAAGCAGTGCAAATAGTGAAAAATCCGATACGAGAAATCATAGGAAAATCCATTATCAAGTGACAACACATGTCTATGGTTAGGAAACCTTAACCATATGTTGATCAACGAGCTAGTCTAATAGAGGCTTACTAGGGACACAGTGTTTGTTTATGTATCCACACATGTATTTAAGTTTCCGATCAATACAATTCTAGCATGAATAATAAACCTTTATCATGATTAAGGAAATATAATAATAACCACTTTATTATTGCCTCTAGGGCATATTTCCAACAGCGAGGCACTCGCCTTCATATGCGAAGCTATCTTCTTCAGGACGGGTTTTGCTTGGGGGTCGGTGAGCTTTGCGGAGCTCCATCCAAGGGTCTGCTCGGGCGCCGCCGCCAGGAGCGCATGGTGCGGGGCGGTGCCGCGAGCGTCCAGAAAGACCCAGCATTGTCGGAAGCCTTCCACTTTCTTCCCGGCCTTCATGAGCGAGTTTCCGCTGAGCACATCAACAAAGGAGACGCACGCGGATCGCTGGGTCCGGGCGGTGAATCGCAAGCTGAAGAAGTGGCGGAATTGTGCCATCGAGGGCCTCATGCCCACAAAAGCCTCGCAGTAGAAGGCGAAGACGGACAAGAGGAGAATGGAGTTGGGCCGAAGGTGAAGGGCATGGACTTGGTAGTGCTCAAGGATGGAGTAGAAGAATTCGGAGAAGGGCAGAACTAGCCTGGCGAAGAGTTGTGGAGGAAGAAGGGGTAGACGGACTCTGCCAGGTTGCTCCGCACCATGGAGCTGGGCCAGATCCGGGTCGCGCCCCATTCGTTTCGGTCACCGGCCGTCAACGGGAGGACCGGATTGAGGTCCTTCTCCTTGGTGATGGAGGAGGTTGAGAGCACCGGCGTGAGGGAGGAGGAGCTCGCCTCGGGGCTACGGGCTTCACTTTCCCGGCGGGCGCCATTCGCGGGATCACTGACACCGGCGAGGAGGAAGGAAGGGTGGTGCTCTGTCTGGATCTGGAGGAGCTTCACGAGAGAAAGGGGACTGCGGCAGGATGAGGAAGACGCAAGACACGGGAGACACAATGATGGCCCCACGGCTTGCGCCAGGCTTTTGTCAGCCCGGACAGTTGCCGAGGAGTCGTGGGGAAGTGGGGGCGTCCCGCGCCCCATCGTGCGCCACACGTCAAGCTTGGCCCGCAGGCGGTTGGGGCCCACATCACTTGCGCCTCCTCTTAGGCTTCGACTCCAAGCAAGGCCGTGCGCGCCGCGGGCTACCGTCGGGGCTCTAGGACTGGGGGTACCCAGGCCCGTTTGCCTGCGGCCCATCGCGTGGCATCAACAAAGGCCCGGTACGGCCCAGCGCCAAGACTTCATGAGCAAGACCCTCACGAGGGCCCCCACCTCGCGAGGAGAGCTATACCAGGGCCTCCCGCAGGGTGGTCTCTCAAGGCCGCCTCCTGAGGGGCGGACATCCCTAGGCTGGCAACCCAACCTCACGAGGCGCGGGTGACGTGAGCCATGACGAACGGAGCCAGAAGGGCACCAGCGGGCGCAGGCAAGGACAATTTCCTTTTTGGCGCTAAGGAGACAAGGACGTATGCGGGTTCCCAAGGAATCCCCAAAAGGTTTCCATTCCAATGCAACAAGGCCAAGACCACGAGCCCGACAGGACGGAGGTCAAGACCGAGCCCACCTACGCGTCACGACCAGATGCTTTGCAGACGAAGTCCACCTTTAGCCAGGATAGGGTGTACTCCTGCCTCCTTCAAATTTGGCTGCTGTGGTATCCCTTCCCGCCTACATCTTCGGGGGAAGAGGACCGGGCCAGTATAAATATAGGTTAGATGCTACCATAGAGGAGGATCGATCCTTGCGCCCTCCCGAGGCAGTTCATCCCTTGTACTAGTTCATACTCATCCTCCTCGCGAGGCAATCCACCACAAAGCAGGAGTAGGGTCTTACACCACAAGGTGGCCCAAACCTGGGTAAATCTCGTGTCTCTTTCCTCGTTCGCTCGCCCAAGCATGACGAAGCAAGGCCGTGGGGCGGTGAGCGGCAAGCCGTAGCCTAGCGGAGTCCTTCACGCACGCCCCAAAGTTCGAACCTTTCTTGGGTCCGCGGAGCCCCGATTCCGACAATCAACCTGCTTCAGCTTGAGATTCTCTTGGGTGAGCTTTTCCTGAGACTTAGTGAGTTCATCAACCTAGAACTGCAAGTTCCTCCTGGCTTCACTAAGCACTTCCTTCTCTTTCAAATGGTTGAACTCCAGGTTTCGGATGACAGTGCCTTGAGCTTTTGTCAGGTTCATAAGGACTGCATACTTCTCTTGCAGCTTGAAGATCTATGCCTCTTTCTTCTCCATCTCCGTTGTTAGGGCATGTCTCTCTCTAAATGGTTTTGGTGATTGATGACAACGCTTTTGCGGACTAATCGTGTGCACTGAGCTTTCAGATATTTATTCATTGGCACAAGACGATTCTTTTCCCCTCGGTGTTTAAGGAGAAGACGGTGTGTTTCCTTCGTTTTAGATTTGGTGGACTTGAGTCGTAGGAAACACCGTACTATCAAGAGAGGGTCCATATCAGAAAGGTTAGGATTAAATCAACACATACACGTCCCCTTTGCACCCCCAAATATTTCCGGCATCTTTGGAGGATCCTTCGTTGTCTCGGAAATGGGCTTGATAGTGATCCAGCGGTAGTACCGCGGCGCCGAGCGGCAGTACTGTTGGAAATATGCCCTAGAGGCAATAATAATGGTTATTATTATATTTCCTTGTTCATGATAGTTGTCTATTGTTCATGCTATAATTGTATTAACCGGAAACTGTAATACATGTGTGAATACATAGATCGTAATATGTCCCTAGTAAGCCTCTAGTTGACTAGCTCGTTGATCAATAGATGGTCGTGGTTTCCTGACCATGGACATTGGATGCCATTGATAACGGGATCACATCATTAGGAGAATGATGTGATGGACAAGACCCAATCTTAAGCGTAGCACAAGATCGTGTAGTTCGTTTGCTAAAGCTTTTCTAATGTCAAGTATCATTTCCTTAGACCATGAGATTGTGCAACTCCCGGATACCGTAGGAATGCTTTGGGTGTACCAAACGCCACAACGTAACTGGGTGGCTATAAAGGTGCACTACAGGTATCTCTGAAAGTGTCTGTTGGGTTGGCACGAATCGAGACTGGGATTTGTCACTCCGTATGACGGAGAGGTATCTCTGGGCCCACTCGGTAATGCATCATCATAATGAGCTCAATGTGACTAAGGAGTTAGCCACGGGATCATGCGTTACGGAACGAGTAAAGAGACTTGCCAGTAACAAGATTGAATGAGGTATGGGGATACCGACGATCGAATCTCGGGCAAGTAACATACCGATAGGCAAAGGGAATTGCATACGAGATTGATTGAATCCTTGACATCGTGGTTCATCCGATGAGATCATCGTGGAACATGTAGGAGCCAACATGGGTATCCAGATCCCGCTATTGGTTATTGGCCGGAGAGATGTCTCGGTCATGTCTGCATGGTTCCCGAACCCGTAGGGTCTACACATTTAAGGTTCAGTGACGCTAGAGTTGTTATGAAAAATAGTATGTGGTTACCGAAGGTTGTTCAGAGTCCCAGATGATATCCCGGACGTGACGAGGAGTTCCAGAATGGTCTGGAGGTGAAGATCGATATATTGGACGAAGGGTATTGGAGTCCGGAATTGTTCCGGGGGTACCGGGTGACGACCAGCGTGTCCGAAAGGGGTTTCGGAGGCCCCGACAAGCATTGGGAGGCCTTATGGGCCAAGGGGAGGGGGCACATCAGCCCACTAAGGGTCTGAGCGCCCCTCCCACCCCATCTCACGTAACCTGGAGAGATGGGGGCGCCTCCCCTAGGGCAGCCACCCCTCCCGGCTTGTGGGGCAAGTTTCCTAGGGGTGGGGGTGTCCAAACCCATCTAGGGTTTCCCCTGTGGCCTCCGCCCCTCCCCTAGGTAACCCTAGGACGCCTCCTCCACCCCTTCCCCCTATATATAGTGAGGGAGAGAGAGGGCAGCCGCACCCTTCCCCTGGCGCAGCCCCTCCCCCTCTCCTACACCACCTCCTCCTCCGTAGCGCTTGGAGAAGCCCTGCCGGAGAATCACAAGCTCCATCACCACCACGCCGTCGTGCTGTCAGAGTTCTCCCTCAACTTCTCCACTCCCCTTGCTGGATCAAGAAGGAGGAGACGTTCCCGGGCTGTAAGTGTGTTGAACGCAGAGGCACCGTTGTTCGACGCTTAAATCAGAATCGACCGCAATCTGAATCGTTGCGTGTACGACTCCACCAATCGCGTTCTTGTAACGCTTCCGCTTAGTGATCTTCAATGGTATGAATATGCACTCCCTATCTCTCGTTGCTAGTATCTCCTAGATTGATCTTGGTGACACGTAGGATTTTTTTTGAATTATTGCTACGTTCCCCAACAGTGGCATCATGAGCTAGGTCTATGCGTAGATTCTATGCACGAGTAGAACACAAAGCAGTTGTGGGCGATGATTTGTTCAATTTGCTTACCGTTACTAGTCTTATCTTGATCTGGCGGCATTGTGGGATGAAGCGGCCCGGACCGACCTTACACGTACACTTACGTGAGACTGGTTCAACCGACTGACATGCACTTGATGCATAAGGTGGCTGGCGGGTGTCTGTCTCTCCCACTTTAGTCGGATCGCATTCGATGAAAAGGGTCCTTATGAAGGGTAAATAGCAATTGGCATATCACCGTTGTGGTTTTGCGTAGGTAAGAAACGTTCTTGCTAGAAACCCATAGCAGCCATGTAAAACATGCAACAACAATTAGAGGACGTCTAACTTGTTTTTGCAGGGTTTGCTATGTGATGTGATATGGCCAAAAGGATGTGATGAATGATATATGCGATGTATGAGATTGATCATGTTCTTGTAATAGGAATCACGACTTGCATGTCGATGAGTAGTACAACCGACATGAGCCATAGGAGTTGTCTTAATTTATCTATGACATGCGTGTCAATGAAAACGCCATGTAATTACTTTACTTTATTGCTAACCGTTAGCCATAGTAGTAGAAGTAATAGTTGGTGAGGCAACTTCATGAAGACACGATGATGGAGATCATAATGATGGAGATCTTGGTGTCATGCCGGTGACGATGGTGTTCATGCCGCGCCTCGAAGATGGAGATCAAAGGCGCAAGATGATATTGTCCATATCATGTCACTTTATGATTTGCATGTGATGTTTGTCATGCTTACATCTTATTTGCTTAGAACGACGGTAGCATAAATAAGATGACCCCTCACTAAAATTTCAAGGAAGTGTTCCCCCTAACTGTGCACCGTTGCGAAGGCTCGTTGTTTGGAAGCACCACGTGATGATCGGGTGTGATAGATTCTAACGTTCGAATACAACGGGTGTAAGCCAGATTTACACATGCAAAACACTTAGGTTGACTTGACGAGCCTAGCATGTACAGACATGGCCTCGAAACACGAGAGACCGAAAGGTCGAACACACTACAAAAAAAAGACACATCCGTGACATTTTGGGCTGAACGAATTTTTTTTGTCATACATATGACACTTCTATGACGATAATTGTGACGAAACCCGGTATCATCATAGATGTGGTGGGCTCCTACTTCTATGACAAAAAAATCATGACAGAAAATGGGCTTTTTGTCCTGGGCGGGCCGGAGACGCAGCTGCATGACATTCTTTGGGCCGTCCATGATGGAAAAAACCGTGGTAGAAGCGAGGGCGAGGAAAATTTTGAGGAGTTCCCGGTTACGGTGGGAGGTCGGGGGCCGAGCGATGCGCGTTTCTCTCGTACACGTACACACGTGTGTGTGAGGCGTTGGCTCTAACTGAACCCGAGCGAGGCGTTGGGCTCTAACTGAACCCGAGCGATTGCACTGCAGGCTACGCGTTACTGAACCCAAGCGATCGATCGATGGCTGTTAACTGAACCCGATCGAGCGATTCCTTCGCTACTGCTGCTAACTGAAGCCGATCGATTGGATGAACAGTGAGCGTTGCGGGGGTGGGGGGGGGTTTGGATGAACAGTGAGCGGTGGCGTTGCCTCTGGATGAACATGACCCCGTGGTGTGGTGGAGGGCTGGATGATTAGTAGACGGTGGAGGGGTGCCCGTGGAGGGGTGGTTGAACAGGACCCCGTGGTGTGGAGGGCTGGATGAATAGTAGACGTTGGAGGGGTGGTTGAACAGTAGCCGGTGGAGTAGCGCGCAGTGGAGGCTGGATGGACAGGAGCCCGTGAAGGCTGGAGGAGGTCGACGATAGCCCATGGAGACTAGAGGAGGTCGACGGTGGAGATGAACAGTATCCCGTGGAGTCCCGTTTTGCGGTACGCCACACCCCTCCCGATGAACAGGACCCCCATTTCAACCGTAGGAGGTCCGTTTCATCCGTTTTGCGGTACGCCACACCCCTCCCGATCAACAGGACCCCCGTTTCGACCGTAGGAGGTCCGTTTCCTCCGTTCTACGGTACACCAGGCCTTGTTTCCATTGCCTGTTCCGTCCAAGCCCTCCCGATGAACACGACCACGCATTCCGTTCCGACCCAGCCGGTTGGCTCCCACGCGTTCCGTTGCCTCCCGATGAACACGACGCATTTCGTTGCCTCCCCATGAACACGACGCATTCCGTTGCCTCCCCATGAACACGATGACTACGCTGTTTCTCCGTTCCGACACAGCCATGTACACGAGCCCTGGCCGTACGTATGCGCGAGGTAGGCGTTCGAGACCCCGCCCGTATGTACACATACGTGGCCGTATTTTATTTCTTGCACCTGGCCGCTGTATGTACGTGTACATGCTACGTACGCACCTCTACTACGACACGTGCGCACCTCTACATCGACCAGTATGTACGTACACGTTCGTGATCAGAATGACAATGCTACGTACACTTGGACCAGGTGGGTCCCGACTGTCAGGCACTTCCTTGCGTGCGAAGATGTAGCTGGTGGGTCCCAACAGTCAGGGGGGCGAATCATTTTGTTTTTTTGCCCGGACGCACTTCATTGCGTGCGAAGGTGTAGCTGGTGGGTCCCAACAGTTAGGGGGGAAACGTTTTTTCGCAAAATATGGTGGCCCGTCCGGTGGGTCCCTGCTGTCAGGTGGAGGAATAATTATTTTGCACGTAATAAGGAGGCACTTCCTTGCTGCGGCTGTGGACCCAGCCGTCAGCCTCTCCACGTACAGTCCACGTCCGATGGAAGCCGTTCCTTGACCACGTTGACCATGCCGCGCTGAGAGCACCAGGGCGGTGGACGACGGCGAGGCCTAGGAAGGGGATGACGCGGAGCCGGGGAAGACGCGACAGTGGATGCCCACGCGTAGAGGAGTACGAGGGTTCACTGGTTCGCTGTGTGTGAGGCTGCCGTCGCTGCAGAATAACAGGGGGTGTGATTGAGTAGAGAGATGGCCTGGCCAGCGGTGGGAGTAATAGGGGGCGATGAGGCCTCCGCCGCATCGCAGCCGGCCACAGGAGGCAGGAGCACGAGGCACGACCGACACTGGTTTGGGCGGCTGGAGCAAGAAGACCAGAGGTTGAAGAAGCACTACGGCCGTTGGATGGACATCGTACGGTCACTGGAGCTAGAATCATGCATATTGACTAAGTTGACAAAGCCCTCCATCCCCGTCAACTTAGTAGGCCCACAAGTCAGCCTGCCACTATACTGGGTCCCAGCTAACAGGGGGAGTATTCATTTTTTTATGCGTAATAAGGAGGCACTTCCTTGCGTGTGAAGATATAGCTGGTGGGTCCGAGCTGTCAGCAGCGGTAACGTTTTTTTCGCGAAATACAGAGGCCCTTTCGGTGGGTCCCTGATGTCAGGTGGAGGAATCATTATTTTGCACGTAATAAGGAGGCATTTCCTTGCGTGCGGCCGTGGACCCAGCTGTCGGCCTCTCCACGTACAGTCCACTTTAGATGCATGTCGGTCGTTAACCACGTTGACCAGGTCGCGCCGAGAGCACCAGGGCAGTGGACGACGGCGAGGCCTAGGAAGGGAACGACACGGAGGCAGGGAAGACTCGGCAGTTGTTTCCCACGCGAAGGGGAGTACGACCGTACGAGGGTTTACTGGTTTGTTTGCCGTCGCCGGAGAATAACAGCAGGCGTGGGTGAGTAGAGGGATGGCTAGGCCAGCGATGGGAGTACGGTGGGGCGGTGAGGCCTGCGCGGCAGCAGAGCCGTCCGCGGGGAGGAGGGAGCAGGCAGTCCCACCGGCGCATGTTTGAGCGGCCGGAGCAGGAAGAGCAGAGATTGAAGAAGCACAATGGCCGTTGGATGGCCATCCAACAGTCACTGCTTGTGCGTCAACCTTTTTTTTAGGAAAGCCTCAAATCTGTGGAAAACATCATACATCCCATCTGCCATTATTTCTAATAATTTACAGCCCATTTGCTAATTATTAAGGTTTTTTTGGAGCCCATATTCTTTTTGTTAGCATTACAACCCATATTGTGACCACGGTTAAAAAATTATACGAAATTTTGCATATTTCGGTGCGGTCTGAAATGTTTTTAATCCCAAAATTTCGACTCACATTCAAACTGATTTTAAAAATAAATGTATATCAATATAAAATCCAACAAATTCTCCATGCATAAAAATTAGTGTAATTTAAAATCTCGAAATGAAAAAAAGATATTTGAAACTAATTGCCGGTTTGATGTGTTTTAAAAATGTACAACCCATTTCTCATTACCGACGGGCCATTTTCTCGGCCAGCAGAATGAAATCTCTCCTCGTCTTGAAAGATTTGCAGCCCAACAGGCCTGACAAAGCGACTTACTTGGCAAATCACAAAAAAACTGGGCTGTGGCCATGGACCCAGCTGCCAGCCTCTCCACGTACAGTACTCTTCCGATGGAATGTCGTTGACCATGTTGACCACACCGCGCCGAGAGCACCAAGACGGTGGACAACGGCGAAGCCTAGGAAGGGGACGACGCGGAGCCGGGGAATATGCGGCAGTGGATGCCCACGCGGAGAGGAGTACGAGGGTTCATTGGTTCGGCTGCAGTGTGAGGCTGCCGTCGCTGCAGGGCCTGGCTAGCGGTGGGAGTAGTAGGGGGCGATGAGGCCTCAATGGCAGCACAACTGGCCACTGAAGGCAGGAGCAGGCGGTCTCCCCGGCGCTGGTTTAGGCGGCTGGTGCAAGAAGAGCGGCGATTGAAGAAGCAACATGACCGTTCGATTCAAATCCAATGGTTACTGCTGCTAGAATCGTTTGTTGACTAAGTTGATAAGCCCTGCGTACGCGTCAACTTAGTAGGCCCACAGGTCAGCCTCCCAACCGGTGCGCCCCAGATGTCAGTGGGAGGAATCATTTTTTTCCGCGTAATAAGGAGGCAGTTGATTGCGTGCGGCCAGGCCAACAGAGGGAGTAGGGTGGGCCGGGGAAGCCTGCGCGGCATCACAGCGGGCCACAAGAGGAGGGAGCAGGCAGTCCCGCCAGCGTTAGTTTAGGCGGCTGGAGCAGGAAGATCAGAGATTGAAGAAGCACGTCGGCCGTTGGATGGACATCCAACAGTCACTGCTGCTAGAATCGTGTGTTCATTGACAAAGCCTTGCGTAAACAAGTCAGCCTCGAAATATGTGGCGTGTACAACCCATTTTCTATTATTTTTATAATTTTTACTCATTTTCTAATTCATATGGAATTTATTGCAGCCCGTTTTCCATTTTTAGAATTGCTGGCCATTTTCTGGTCAGTACTAAGGTAAAAAAATTAACTAAATATGTGGGAAATTTTGAAAATTCGCAAATTTTTGCTGGGGGACGAAATATTCTTAATCCAAAAATTAATAGCCATACTAAAACAAAGTTAAAATAAATTAGTACTATGTCATTTTAAATCCAATGAAATACGTATAAGATATCAGTGAAGAACAAAAACAAAAAAAGAAACTTATATCCCATTTGCTATAATTTTTTTTGAATTTTTAACCCCTTTTGATATTACTTTTAACAGACATTAACCATACTCTTAAGCTAGGCTGGAATGCATCCCTCCTCGTCTTGAAAGATTTGCAGCCCAGTAATTCGGAGAAAACAAATAGGCCTAGCTTGGATATTCTTCAAAAAGAAATACTGGGCTACCTATTTTTCCAAAGAACTGGTGCATGAGCATTTAGCTTTATTTATTTATTTACTTATTTATGTTTAGGGGACCATGAGCATGCACCTGAGCCGGATTCATGTGAGAGCCTCCCTTCCAGTTAATTATGGGCTTCTCTATTGGGCCTTCATCAGTGGGCTGCATGTTATCAACAAGTGGAAAATGTGTTCCGTACGAAAAATAGTATGCGCTACGTATGGTACGGGGCACTAAAGGATCGAACCATGCAACGACTTCCAAAACATTGTGTTTTTCGTTCTAACAACATATTTATTCAACCAATAGACGAAATATACTACTGATTGTACATTGAAAATAGCAGCAGTAACCAGGGCTGGGGGTGCAACAGAAGCAGTAAGCAGGCCAGAAGAGTGAAGACACAACTCTCTCTTCCAAACCAAACATTAGCCATCATTACAAAAGGGCTACCAAAAAAGAACAAGTGTATGCATCAAACTAAATAAAGATCCTACTACACCAAGTGTACGCATCTAACTAACTAGCTCAGTTAGACGTTACTATTTATTAAGCTGTGGAGATTGGCTGACGACTTGAACCAGATGGGTGACTGATGGGGAAACTCCAGCCAGCAGGTCGAAGTCTGATACTTGTGACCCTCTCTCCTACTTTGGGCTGCAGAGCGTGGCGGCACATATCAGGGTATGGTGCATGCAGAGACACATGGTATGCTGTGTACACACAGTTTTGCCTGATGAACGAAACCGCGCTGCCATCATGATCCTTGCCGTCGGTTATCTCCTGGTTAATCGGATAATTCAGTCCGACAAACAGAGAGAGTGTATCAAGACTACTTACCAGCCTCCAGTAAAAAATTCGTGAAGGCCCGGAGAAGCTAGGATCCTGCTCAAAGACCTTGCAGTGACTGTGATTATATTCCGCGAAACAACACATCTGGTACGTGCGAACGATCATCAATCTTTCGCCGTCGTCTGATCGAACCAGGAACCACATGCAACTGCTATGCCGCTTTTCTTTGAAAGGTTCTGGGATTAGGAAGGGTAGGGACACCAGGCGGCCTACAACATCATATCAAGTTGGAGTCAAATAAAAAAGGGCTCTTGATTTAGTCAATCTTAAGAACAGCATGTTATGAGCATGACTATTTTTTCAGCAAATGTTGACAGTAATATAAGCAAGCCATCATGATATCATAGGAAAGCAACATACTGCTATAATAGCCGTTTGTAGCGATGACTGGAGTAGGCCAGCAATACGTCCATCCATAGAAGGAGTCGACAACGTAAGTGAAGCCCTTGTGTTCAATGGCATCAAAGAACTATGGAGGATGTATGATCCTGTGATGGACATGCAGATTTATCCACTTACCGCAGTGACCTGTCAGATAGGCGAGACCGCGGTTGAAGAATGCAATTAGCCTGAAGTCTTTATAATTCATAGATCTTGTGGGCACTTGGCAGATTACAACCTTGAGCAAATCAAACTTGGTATCATGTTGGCTATTGTAAGATTCCGAGTATTCTGGGCCGCGGTGCCAAAGCAGTGCAATGTTAATCGAAGGAAGGGGGATGAATCGCCGGGTGTAGACCTCCACGAGCATCCAGCTGCCGCGACCATTGACGAGCACCATCCAAGACATGTTCATGCCGACCCAGTACATGAGGCTGACGGGGATCGGATCACAGTCAAGGGGGTTGATGCTCGCCACCCTACGATCGTTATGCTGCGTGACACGCCGTTTTTGAAGATCAGGCGGCATCAGCAAGCAAGGAGCTGGCTTAAAAAGCTCCGGTCTGAGGGCTTTGAGTAAACGGTACAACCCCGACGAGCACGTGGCGAGCGGCATGGTACTGAGATTGTCCACACACGAAACAATGAGCTTGATTACCTCCGTGGGGAGTGAATTCCAGCCACTCTTTCGGCGGACGCTGCTCGGTTCTGCCATTGTTAGTGCTTGGGTTTCGGACGAGGGGGGAGGCGCCTTAGCGGGGATGGAAGATTGGAAGAGATTATGTGCGGACAAAGATGGAGAAGCGAATATGTGCTGCGGGAAGTGGACATGTGATGATGACTACAACACGCCGCTTGACTTACGAGACACATACCAGCAGCGTAGGGTCATGTCGATGCCAGACAACTTGCTTGAGTGATCACAGTACTGGCACTCCCTACAGTGCTATGCCCTAACTTGCTTGAGTAGAGTAGCAGAGTAGGACTCTGCTCTACTACTAGCACCAGAGGAGTAGTATATTATAATCTAAAATAGTTACAAACTTTAATGCCCGAGCGTGGAATGACTACGAACCGTGCTCAAAGACCGTATCTACGTGGTGTTTGGACATGGGCGACAACCTCAACGCCAATGGTGCTGCTCCCGTTGCACCGTATGTATTTCTGTCCTTCCTGTTCGAAATCGTGGTAGAATTCATGATTTATTTTGTGCTTATTCGGATTAAATCTCATAGTAACTGCTGGCCGGTGGCGGACATGGTGCATCACCTCACGGATGCGTGCAACGGTCACTGCTGGCCCTTGGCGGAGAACATCAAGTACGAGACGTGCTACCCGTTCACCATGCCGGAGTCGCTGGAGGATCGACGTGAGAGGGAGGGGGAGGAGATAGCGTTGAACGTGAACGTGAGGGGGAGGAGATAGCGATGTCGTGGGAGGCGCAATATTTATAGCGAGCAATGGCACACCTACGTAAGATATGGACTGAGCTACACTGACGTAACTGCAGGTCCAGTTGTGTCACCGACATGTGGGCCAGACCCCTGTTGGGCTCATATGTCAGTGACCCAATGCACCTGTAGTTAAGTAACAGCTACGTGGGCATATTTGTTGGAGTAAATTATGGGGGAGCGAAGGGGTGGAAATATTGCTGGTCACAACGGATTGGACGAGCGTGGGGGGAGGAGAGTCATGCATGCAAATTTTTTCACACGGGGTGGAGTGGTGGGACCGCCGGAGGGAGAAGGAGAGTTTGGCAGGCATATTGTTTCCACACATGGAGAGGAAAATATTTGGAGAAGAACGGGCTTCCTGCAGGTATGAGGAACGGTGCATAATAAGTCATCTTGCATGCCGGGCTAGGTATAGTCTCAAGTCATTAAAAACATACACGCCCCACACATGTTCATATTTCAAGGTGCACTAAATTATTGCATGCGATGATTAAGGCTGGCCATAATGGTGGTATCTTAGCTGGTATCATGCACACGGGAGTAGCAAACATGCTGATGTGGCAAAGAATTAAAGAAGAGAGGGGGGTTGGAGTAACTAGTGTTCATGCATGCATTGGTAAACACATTTTTTTGTGAAGAACGACAACACTAGTTGAGTACTTTTGCAGACTTCAAAAACTATTCCACCGCCTCTACTATCTTGCTAAGAGTAGGTGAAAATTTTGAATCGAGCCCTTTAAACTAGAAGGGAGGTAGTGGTACTCTAATAGCTAACCTTGTTGTGATGACAAGATAGGACATGGCACGCACCTGGACGGAGGAACTAGTCTGCATTGTGCATTTAAGTTTTATCTGAAGTCAATGTACCTCTACTTTCACCAGACTTATAGAAAAATGTGTCAACATTCACAATGTCAAATCAATAATTTTACACTCATTATAAAACATAGTTCTTATACTCATTATAATCAGTATTGTAGATATTGATATTTTTGGTATAAATTTGGTCGTGGGATTTCATTGATGCCTGTCAAAGCGCGGAGGAAGCGGAGCTTAGGGCTTGCATTGCCGGTCTCTACATAGGTATTTCTCTTCATAATCCTGTAATTTTAGAGACTGATTGCGCTTTTGTGGTAGCGTCTCTTGCATCGGGGGACTATGACAGGTCTGCTATGCGTGACCTGAAGATGAAAGCGTTGAGCATCTCAAAGTTGATCAACAATCTTCAATTGTCAAAGATTAGCCGTTCAGCCAATAGGGTGGCACATTGAATAGCTAAGTATAGCTTTGACAATAGATTAGATGGTATTCTTGTAAATAACTTACCGCCCTGTGTGGTGAATATTGTATCGAATGAGTGTACTAGTGTGGCTGGGTAATTAATATAAGGTGGTGTTCAAAAAAAGTATAAATTTGGTCAAACACTTTGCAAACGGTTGACGGGAGTAAAAAGGACCAAAGGGAGTATCATGCAGCAGAGTAGGCAAAAAAAATTGCTTGCCTAAAAAAGGCAAAAAAATTGCTCATTTATAGCCGGTCGAAGTCTCAAAGGGCGCGACCGCGCAAGGGAGGCGAAGGTCGTGGGAGGCGCGACGTTTGATGGAATTAAGTGAAGTTACATCCACGCGCCGGCATGGCGTGCGAACAGGCAGAAGCTATACCGTTAGGCCTACAATATGGGTCTAGTAGACATGACATCTAGTGGGTCCCGCATAGTTCTTGAGAACTCTTTGCGGGCTTGCAGCCGTTTATCCACCGGGCAAGCCAGCAACCCCACGCTGTTCGCACGCCCTACTCGTCCCTGTCTTCTACCTTACAACAGTTCGCTCCCAGTCGTCCCGTCCTTTCACATTAGTTCGCTCCCAGCTTTTTTTGCGGGGTACAACAGTTCAACTTCTCCTAATCCTCCTCCAAAATCCATGGCTTCCCAAATCTCCATGGTCGCCGCTGAGTACCAGGTTAGAGCCATCACCGGCGATTAGTTCATCGTCATCTACACACGTGGATCCGAGACGGTGAAAGCATGGCTTGCTCGCTTCCGACGCATGTTCAACAGTTCAACGGATGAGTGGGTCGCTGGGCTAGATGTTGAGTACACCACAGTCCTAGGACGAGAGAAGGATCTAAAGGACGAAGAGAGGAAGAAGCCCGCCGTGATCCAGGTTTACGTACATAACGTTTGCTTGGTCTACCACATATGCCATGCCGACGTTGAGTGCCAGGATTTTAAGAACTTCCTCAAGGACAAAAGAGTGAAATTCGTTACTGTAGGCTTTAAGAACGATAGGGATGTCCTGTGTCGGATAGGTCTCGTTGTAGGCTAGCCCTTCGATCTCCAGAAGGCAAGCCTGGTGTCCTCCTCTCAACCTTCAATGCTGACCCTGGCAACAGCCATGATTGATCCTTCGTACGCTAAACTAAAGAAACCTCATCACGAGTTTCATCATGCATGGGAGTCAAAGACATTAGATGAAGATCACATCGTGTACGCAACAATGGATGCCTACCTTTGTTTAAATATCTACAAGGGTTGGATGAAGAAGCAGAGCCCAGTGTCCGGTTCAAGCAAAGAAGCATCGGCAAAGAGGAAGAGGAAGAGGGACGAGGACGAAGTCGAGGACGTGGACTCGGACTCCGAGTAGGTGGCAGTGCCGTCGCTCATGCTGGTTCTACTGCAGTGTCAAGCGGACTAGTTGCTTAGTTTATTTTCAAGGGTGTGTTGTGCTGAGGCCCCAACAGAACTATGTTTATGTTCTTTCTTGTTATTTGAACTCTTTAGTACGTACAGTAGTACTAGTACTATGTCTTACTACTGTTCTTCTTGCAGTTGGTACTAGTGCTCGTATCTTCATGTTCCTACTATACTTAATACGCTCGTACTAGTAGTATAATTTGGGTCAGTCGATTTGTTAAAGAAGTTCGATGGAGCGAAGGAAGAAGACGACAGAAGAGGTGGAAGAAGCCCTTCTAGCCATCCATGTTGCATCAAACGGCTCACATGAGTCGACTGACCCAAATTGCTCCTTCAGATTGCAGGATCCACGTGGCATTCAAGGTCTCTAAGGTAGATTCCGCGTCCACACCTGGTTTGCAGGCTCGACGCGCGCGCGACCGGCTTCCGCCGCGACAACCACCATGCGCGCCTCCTTCGCGTGGCCGGGGACAACAATGACACGGTAGTTCCTCCTCGCCGGCGTGCTGGAGCACGCGCTCGTCCTCCTCTTCGTACGCTGCGTGCATAGACGCGGCTCCACCAGCTGCTCGCGTGCTTGGCAGCGCGGCGACATCGCGTGGAGGGACTGCAGACGACGTGAGCGGGCGAGCCTTCGGCTTCATGGCACAGGGATGGCGGCGACACAGCGGTGATGGGCGATAAATTGTTGGCCGGAGCAGGCGGGCGCCGGCATGCGCAACAGCGGCGACGGCATATTGATGAGTGCGCGTGTGGGAGCTTACTTTAGTTTTACATATATAAGGTTGGTCAAACTTAAAAGAAAACCGTACTAGTACACATAAACATTAGACTTAGGCAACGCTTTTATTAGTTAGTACCACATCCACGATACGGAATCCTGTGCAAGCGCGTGAACCGCGGCCGCGCGGTCGATCGGACGGTGCGTCACCGTGTCGCGCTCGAAGGACATCCACCGAACCTTTTTGTGTGTGTGAAAACAATCCTCGAATATTACTCAATTTTTTTCTTGTGAAAGTTCTTGACGCTGCAATATTTCCATATATTTGAATTTAGCTCCAGTTCGTGTTTATTTGGATTTGGACGTTTTAGGTGCGCCCTAGTTTTTTTTAATACTGATTTTGTGTGTGTGACTGAGAGAGAACGTGTGTATGTGTCCATATGTGTGTTGTGGCGGAAGGGCAATGTGGAGATGGTGTGCGTGTGATACAGACATAGAGAGGTGTGAATGTGCAAATGATCATGCATGAGTGAGACATAGACAGATGCCGATACGTTGTGTATACATGAGAGAACGGTCTTCTAGTTTAGGGCCTGTTTGGTTCCAATAAGTCACTTGAGTTATAAGTCAGGTGACTTAAAATCAGTGACTTATAAGTCACGCCTGTTTGGTTGTCATCTGACTTATAAGTCACCTGACCACACCTTCCCACCTTGTTTTTAATGTAAAGGTGACGGGACCCACGTAAAAAGGGGTGACTTATAAGTTTTAAGTTGGGGTGGAGCAACTTATGACTTATAAGTTGGGGTGACTTATAAGTTGGGTCCGTTTGGCAAAATAAGTCACTATTTGCACTTTTCGACTTATAAGTTGGTGACTTATTTGGAACCAAACAGGGCCTTACTTGTGTGTGTGTGTGTGAGAGAGAGAGAGGGAGAGAGAGAGACAGAGAGAGGAGCATTCGTAACACAACAACCATCTCTCTCGATTCGTTCATCCCTCGCACGGTCGCATGCAACACATGCATCAACGCGCACATTTTGACACCCTTACCCGACCCCTATGTTGGGGATATTACTATTGGACGTAAACCGGCCACGAGTAACCGGATTAGCTTTATGAAGATTAGAAGTCCATGAAGACGTAAGAATGACAACGCTTTATGAAGGCCCAAGGCCCAGAGGCGAGTTAAGGCCTGTAGATGTAAACTGACCTAATTATGTAACTTGCATTGTAAGATAGGAAGTGTAGAGACCGAACCGGACACGTTTATGATCCGGCTTCGGGACTCTGTAAACCGGCGGGCGTCAACCTATGTATATAAAGGGATGACCCGGCAGTGGTTTAGGGACGACAGACAATAATTCGAGAGCCAAACAAAGCGGATTCACTCCCTGGTCTTCGAAACCCTAGCAATACCAATCACAACTAGACGTAGGCTTTTACCTTCATCGAAGGGGCCGAACTAGTATAAACTCCCATGTCCCCTTGTCCGGTTTAACCCCTTTAAGCTAACCCGTTGCGATGGCTCCACGACTAAGTCCTTTCATGAGGACATCTGCCATGACAAACCCACGACAGTTGGCGCCCACCATGGGGCTATGGCATGATGGTTTCGAGTTCTTAAAGGGCAGCTTTGATGGACTCAAGGGATACGCTATGGGACGGATGACAAAGAGTCACCGCGACAAGCTCTACATTGACAACGCAGGATGGGGCCCCGAGGCCGATTCAATCGAATACGGGTACCGGGTCCCCTTTGGTGGGATTCATGTCTTCATCGGCAAGATTGGCGAACCGGGCCCTGAGCCGGACACCTGCACCGACATCATCGAGACGGCTCAGCGTGCAAGCCCTTCCCCGGTTCAGCCCATGGCGAAGCATGTTTTCGTAGGTGTCATCCATGGAGCAGAATACGAGGACGGACCGGCGTCCAATGGAGAAACCGTTGTCTGTTCCGACGACGAGTCTTCTGGAGAGACCGAATCGCTCTATCAGTTGCAGGATGGCCGGATTAGTGGAGGTTCCGAGGGTAATAGTATTTCGGACTCTCCTGATCTGCCAAACCGGGTTGCCATCTTCATGGCCGGTACACAGTCAACACCTCACTCATCAGCCGCCGCAGCAATACTCTCCGGTTCAACAACGGCCACGCCAGCGGGTGCAGGAAGCTCTGCGCCGCCGCCGGCTCAAGTCCTGTCTGACTTGTTCGACACTTTGGCAACATTGATGGCCGCACAGGTGGATGCAGCAGCCCAGGATCAGCACAACACGGAGATTGCAAAGGTGAAAGATCAGATAGCTCAGGCTAAAGCGGACCTAGCGGCAGAGAACGCTAGGGTGGCTACAGAATGGGCCGAGTTGGAAGCTCAGGCCTACCGGATTAGGCTGGATCAGAACGCTTCCGAAGAAGTCATGAGAAGAAGATACCGACCGCATCTCCCGTTGGGTTATGAGCCACGAAATCTCTTCAATACGCCAGGAGCAGGAACTAGTAACCAGCCAATATCAAACCGGACAGAGGCGCCAGGAACAGGAGCGCCGGTTCAGCCGCGCACAATGGACCCGCCTCATCAGAAAAACATTGTGCCATAGTATGTTCCAACACCTCCCGGGCATTACTCCAACCCGTTGGACAACATTGTGGCCGCCCCTTCACGATTGGCAGCCCTCCCGACCGACGGTGAATCACCAGTTGCAATTGAGGCATGACGGGCCAGAGATCTCCTTTAAACACCTCTAAACCAGTAGCAGGCATATTCACACAGCCGCGAGAGGATTCATTCCACCCCCCGTCCAAGCGGAGCTACAGCAGGCACGTGGAGGATGAACCGACCGTATCAAGTAGCGCACGTCACCATAATCCGCAGTGAGGGCACAACCCAGCAGGGGGAGGTGCTAATGCGCAGGATGTGGTAGACCATGGTCGCGCGCGTCGAGAGGCCGAGTTAGCAGCTCTGCACGGAGCCCGTCAACCTACTCCGGTTCACCCTACCGCTTCAGTGGAGCCAGGTGTGGTATTCAGTTCCTTAGGGGTGCCGTGTCTTACCCCTGTTTGCGTAATGTGAGACTGCCCAAGGATTTCAAAGGACCTCGTAAGGTACCCAATAATACCACCGATCTGTAACCAGAGGCATGGGTTGAAAGCTACGAGATGGCAATGGAGATGTTAGATGTGGATGAAGCAGTATGTGCTAAATACTTCACCATGATGTTGGAGGGAACAACTCGTACTTGGTTGAAGAGCTTACCCACTAACTCTATCGGATCATGGGCCGAACTGAAGCACCGGTTTGTCCAGAACTTTAAAGATACTTGTAAGCAGCCCATGTCAATTGTGGATCTGGCCGCTTGTGTCCAAGAGGATGGGGAGTCCACAACACATTGGGTAAAACGGGTCTCGGCTATTTTGCATTCGTCAGATCGTATCAATGTAGATACCGCAGTGCTAACGTTGGAGGGCAATTGCCGTTTTCTGCCGCTCAAATAGAAGTTAGGAAGGCTCAAACGTCACTGCAATGATATGTCAATGCTTATGGCCGCTTTGGTTAAATACGCCGATTCAGATAATACCAAAGACCTATTGGAAATATGCCCTAGAGGCAATAATAAATTGGTTATTATAATATTTCCTTGTTCATGATAATCGTTTATTATCCATGCTAGAATTGTATTGATAGGAAACTCAGATACATGTGTGGATACATAGACAACACCATGTCCCTAGTAAGCCTCTAGTTGACTAGCTCGTTGATCAATAGATGGTTACGGTTTCCTGACCATGGACATTGGATGTCATTGATAATGGGATCACATCATTGGGAGAATGATGTGATGGACAAGACCCAATCCTAAGCCTAGCACAAAGATCGTGTAGTTCGTATGCTAAACTTTTCTAATGTCAAGTATCATTTCCTTAGACCATGAGATTGTGCAACTCCCGGATACCGTAGGAATACTTTGGGTGTGCCAAACGTCACAACGTAACTGGGTGGCTATAAAGGTACACTACAGGTATCTCCGAAAGTGTCTGTTGGGTTGGCACGAATCGAGACTGGGATTTGTCACTCCGTGTGACGGAGAGGTATCTCTAGGCCCACTCGGTAGGACATCATCATAATGTGCACAATGTGATCAAGAAGTTGATCACGGGATGATGTGTTACGGAATGAGTAAAGAGACTTGCCGGTAACGAGATTGAACAAGGTATCGGGATACCGACGATCGAATATCGGGCAAGTACAATACCGCTAGACAAAGGGAATTGTATACGGGATTGATCGAATCCTCGACATCATGGTTCATCCGATGAGATCATCGTGGAACATGTGGGAACCAACATGGGTATCTAGATCCCGCTGTTGGTTATTGACCGGAGAACGTCTCGGTCATGTCTGCATGGTCCCCGAACCCATAGGGTCTACACACTTAAGGTTCGATGACGCTAGGGTTATAAAGGAAGTTTGTATGTGGTTACCGAATGTTGTTCGGAGTCCCAGATGAGATCCCGGACGTCACGAGGAGTTCCGGAATGGTCCGGAGGTAAATATTTATATATATGGGAAGTCCTGTTTTGGTCACCGGAAAAGTTTCGAGGTTTATCGGTAACGTACTGGGACCAGCGGGAGGGTCCCGGGGGTCCACCAAGTGGGCCCACAAGCCCCGGAGGGCTGCATGGGCCAAGTGTGGGAGGGACCAGCCCCAGGTGGGCTGGTGCGCCCCCCACAAGGGCCCAAGGCGCCTAAGGGGAGGAGGGGGGGCAAACCCTAAGGGCAGATGGGCCTTAGGGCCCATGCCTGGTGCGCCTCCCTCTCCCCCTCCACCTGGCCGCCACCCAGATGGGATCTGGGGGCTGCCGCCACCCAGATGGGATCTGGGGGCTGCCGCCACCCCTAGGGAGGGAACCCTAGGTGGGGGCGCAGCCCCTCCCATCCCCCTATATATACTTGAGGTTTGGGCTGCCCAAGACACACGAGTTCCTCTCCTTCTTGGCGCAGCCCTACCCCTCTCCCTCCTCGTCTCTTGCGATGCTTGGCGAAGCCCTGCTGGAGTACCACGCTCCTCCACCACCACCATGCTGTTGTGCTGCTGCTGGATGGAGTCTTCATCAACCTCTCCCTCTCTCCTTGCTGGATCAAGGCGTGGGAGACGTCACCGGGCTGTACGTGTGTTGAACGCGGAGGTGCCGTCCGTTCGGCACTAGGATCTCCGGTGATTTGGATCACGACGAGTATGACTCCTTCAACCCCGTTCTCTTGAACGCTTCCGCTTAGCGATCTACAAGGGTATGTAGATGCACTCTCCTTCCCCTCGTTGCTGGTTTCTCCATAGATAGATCTTGGTGACACGTAGGAAAATTTTGAATTTCTGCTACGTTCCCCAACAGTGGCATCATGAGCTAGGTCTATGCATAGTTACTATGCACGAGTAGAACACAAAGTAGTTGTGGGCGTCGATATTGTCAATTATCTTGCCGTTACTAGTCTTATCTTGATTCGCCGGCATCGTGGGATGAAGCGGCCCGGACCAACCTTACACGTACGCTTACGTGAGACCGGTTCCACCGACTGACATGCACTAGTTGCATAAGGTGGCTGGCGGGTGTCTGTCTCTCCCACTTTAGTCGGATCGGATTCGATGAACAGGGTCCTTATGAAGGGTAAATAGAAATTGGCAATTCACGTTGTGGTTTTGGCGTAGGTAAGAAACGTTCTTGCTAGAAACCTATAGCAGCCACGTAAAAAACTTGCAACAACAATTAGAGGACATCTAACTTGTTTTGCCGCAAGTGTTATGTGATGTGATATGGCCAAAGGATGTGATGAATGATATATGTGATGTATGAAATGATCATGTTCTTGTAATAGGAATCACGACTTGCATGTCGATGAGTATGACAACCGGCAGGAGCCATAGGAGTTGTCTTAATTTATTTATGACCTGCGTGTCAACATAAACGTCATGTAATTACTTTACTTTATTGCTAACAGTTAGCTGTAGTAGTAGAAGTAATAGTTGGCGAGACAACTTCATGAAGACACGATGATGGAGATCATGGTGTCATGCCGGTGACGATGATGATCATGGAGCCCCGAAGATGGAGATCAAAAGGAGCAATATGATATTGGCCATATCATGTCACTTTTTGATTGCATGTGATGTTTATCATGTTTTTGCCTCTTATTTGCTTAGAACGACGGTAGTAAATAAGATGATCCCTCATTAAAATTTCAAGAAAGTGTTCCCCCTAACTGTGCACCGTTGCGAAAGTTCGTCGTTTCGAAGCACCACGTGATGATCGGGTGTGATAGATTCTTACGTTCGAATACAACGGGTGTTGACGAGCCTAGCATGTACAGACATGGCCTCGGAACACATGCAAAACACTTAGGTTGACTTGACGAGCCTAGCATGTACAGACATGGCCTCGGAACACAAGAGACCGAAAGGTCGAGCATGAGTCGTATGGTAGATACGATCAACATGAAGATGTTCACCGATGTTGACTAGTCCGTCTCACGTGATGATCGGACACGGCCTAGTTGACTCGGATCATGTAATCACTTAGATGACTAGAGGGATGTCTATCTGAGTGGGAGTTCATAAGATGAACTTAATTATCCTGAACATAGTCAAAAGGTCTTCGCAAATTATGTCGTAGCTCACGCTTCAGTTCTACTGTTTAGATATGATCCTAGAGAAAATTTAGTTGAAAGTTGATAGTAGCAATTATGCGGACTAGGTCCGTAAACTGAGGATTGTCCTCATTGCTTCATAGAAGGCTTATGTCCTTAATGCACCGCTCAGTGTGCTGAACCTCGAACATCGTCTGTGGATGTTGCGAACATCTGACATACACATTTTGATAACTACGTGATAGTTCAGTTAAACGGTTTAGAATTGAGGCACCGAAGACGTTTTGAAACGTCACGAAACATATGAGATGTTTCGAGGGCTGAAATTGGGATTTCAGGCTCGTGCCCACGTCAAGAGGTATAAGACCTCCGACGATTTTCTTAGCCCACAAACTAAGGGAGAAAAGCTCAATTATTGAGCTTGTGCTCAGATTGTCTGAGTACAACAATCATTTGAATCAAGTGGGAGTTGATCTTCTAGATGAGATAGTGATGTTTCTCCGAAGTCATTACCACCAAGCTGCTAGAGCTTCGTGATGAACTATAATATATCAGGGACATATATGATGATCCTTGAGATATTCGCGATGTTTGACACCACAAAAGTAGAAATCAAGAAGGAGCATCAATTGTTGATGGTTGGTGAAACCACTAGTTTCAAGAAGGGCAAGGGCAAAAAAGGGATACTTCATGAAACGGCAATTCAGCTGCTGCTCTAGTGAAGAAACCCAAGGTTGAACCCAAACCCGAGACTAAGTGCTTCTGTAATAAGGGGAACAACCACTGGAGCAGAATTACCCTAGATACTTGGTAGATGAGAAGGCTGGCAAGGTCGATGGAAGTATATTGGATATACATTGTCTACATTACTAGTACTCCTAGTAGCACCATGGTATTAGATACCGGTTCGGTTGCTAAGTGTTAGTAAACTCGAAATAAAAGGTTGCGGAGTAAACGGAGACTAGCTAAAGGTGAGCCGGCGATATGTGTTGGAAGTTTTTCCAAGCTTGATGTGATCAAGCATCGCACGCTCCCTCTACCATCGAGATTGGTGTTTGCGTTGAGCATAGACATGATTGGATTATGTCTATCGCAATACGGTTATTCATTTAAGGAGAATAATGGTTACTCTATTTATTTGAATAATACCTTCAATGGTCTTGCACCTAAAATGAATGGTTTATTGAATCTTGATCGTAGTGATACACATGTTCATGCCAAAAGATATAAGATAGTAATGATAGTACCACCTACTTATGGCACTGCCACGTAAGTCATATCGGTATAAAACGCATGAAGAAGCTCCATGTTGATGGATCTTTGGGCTCACTTGTTTTTGAAAAGTTTGAGACATGCGAACCATGTCTATTGATGTATATGCATGAAGAAACTCCATGCAAATGGACCGTTTGGACTCACTTGATTTTGAATCACTTGAGACATGCAAATCATACCACATGGGCAAGATGACTGAAAGCCTTGTTTTCAGTAAAATGGAACTAGAAAGCAACTTGTTGGAAGTAATACATTTTGATGTGTGCAGTCCAATGAGTGCTGAGGCATGTAGTGGATATCGTTATGTTCTTACTTCACAGATGATTTGAGTAGATGTTGAGTATATTTACTTGATGAATCACGAGTCTGAATTATTGAAAGGTTCAAGTAATTTCAGGGTGAAGTTGAAAGATCGTCGTGACAAGAGGATAAAAGATCTATGATATGATCATAGAGATGAATATCTGAATTACGAGTTTGGCACAGAATTAAGACATTGTGGAAATTGTTTCACAACTAATACAGCCTGGAACACCATAGTGTGATGGTGTGTCCGAACATCATAACTACACCCTATTGGATATGATGCATACCATGATGTCTCTTATCGAATTACCACGATAGTTTATGGGTTAGGCATTAGAGACAACCACATTCACTTTAAATAGGGCACCACGTAATTCCGATGAGATGACACCGTATGAACTACAGTTTAGAGAAACCTAAGCTGTCATTTCTTAAAAGTTTGGGGCTGCGACGCTTATGTGAAAAGTTTCAGGCTGATAAGCTCGAACCCAAAGCGGATAAATGCATCTTCATAGTACACCCAAAACAGTTGGGTATACCTCCTGTCTCAGATCCGAAAGCAATAAGGGATTATTTCTAGAATCGGGTCCTTTCTTGAGGAAAAAGTTTCTCTCGAAAGAATTGAGTGGGAGGATGGTGGAGACTTGATGAGGTTATTGAACCGTCTCTTCAACTAGTGTGTGGCAGGGCACAGGGAGTTGTTCCTGTGGCACCTACACCAATTGAAGTGGAAGCTTATGATAGTGATCATGAAACTTCAGATCAAGTCACTACCAAACCTCGTGGGATGACAAGGATGCATACTACTTCAGAGTGGTACGTAATCCTGTCTTGGAAGTCATGTTGCTAGACAGCAATGAACCTACGAGCTATGGAGAAGCGATGGTGGGCCTGGATTCCAAAATGGCTCGAGGTCATATAATCCGAGAGAGGATCCATATATGAAAACAAAGTGTAGACTTTGGAAGAACTACTTGATGGTCGTAAGGCTGTTAGGTACATATGGATTTTAAAAGGAAGACGGACAATGATGGTAAGTATCACCATTAAGAAAGCTCGACTTGTCGTTAAGATGTTTTCCGACAAGTTCAAGGAGTTAACTACGATGAGACTTTCTCACTCGTAGTGATGCTAAGAGTCTGTTGGAATTATATTAGCGATTACTGCATTATTTATGAAATCTTGCAGATAGGATGTCAAAACATTGTTTCCTCGACGATTTTTTGAGGAAAGGTTGTATGTGATACAACCGGAAGGTTTTGTCAATCCTGAAAGATGCTAATAAGTATGCAAAGCTCCAGCAATCCTTCTAAGGACTGGAGTAAGCATCTCAGAGTTGGAATGTATGCTTTGATGAGATGATCAAAGATTTTGGGTGTATACAAAGTTTATGAGAAACTTGTATTTCCAAAGAAGTGAGTGGGAGCACTATAGAATTTCTGATAAATATATGTTGTTGACATATTGTTGATCAGAAATGACGTAGAATTTCTGGAAAGCATATAGGGTTATTTGGAAAGTGTTTTTCAATGGAAAGCCTGGATTAAGCTACTTGAACATTGAGCATCAAGATCTATAAGGATAGATCAAAACGCTTAATGGTACTTTCAAATGAGCACATACCTTGACATGATCTTGAAGGTGTTCAAGATGGATCAGTCAAAGAAGGAGTTCTTGCCTGAGTCGTAAGGTATGAAGTTAAGACTTAAAGCTCAACCACGGCAGAAGAAAGAGGAAGGACGAAGGTCGTCCCCTATGCTTTTGTCATAGGCTCCATACGGTATGCCATGCTGAGTACCACACCTGATGTGTGCCTTGCCACATATTTGGCAAGAGGGTACAAAGGTGATCTAGGAGTAGATCATCAGATAGCGGTCTAAATTATCCTTAGAGGAATAAGGATATGTTTCTCAGTTATGGAGGTGATAAAGAGTTCGATGTAAAGTGTTACGTCGATGCAAGCTTAACACCTATCCGGATAGCTCTGAGTAGAGATACCGGATACATATAATGGAGCAACAATTTGGAATAGCTCCAAGTAGAGCAGTTATTTGAAATGGCTCCAAATGTAGCATAGTAGTTGCATCTACAAGATGACATAGAAATTTGTGAAGTACATACGGATCTGAATGTTGCAGACCCGTTGACTGAAACCTCTCTCACAAGCATAACATGATCAAACCTAGAACTCTTTGGGTGTTAGTCACATGCGGATGTGACCTTGAGTGTTAATCACATATCGATGTGAACTGGATTATTGACTCTAGTGCAAGTGGGAGACTGTTGGAAATATGCCCTAGAGGCAATAATAAATTGGTTATTATTATATTTCCTTGTTCATGATAATTGTTTATTATCCATGCTAGAATTGTATTGATAGGAAACTCAGATACATGTGTGGATACATAGACAACACCATGTCCCTAGTAAGCCTCTAGTTGACTAGCTCGTTGATCAATAGATGGTTACGGTTTCCTGACCATGGACATTGGATGTCGTTGATAACGGGATCACATCATTGGGAGAATGATGTGATGGACAAGACCCAATCCTAAGCCTAGCACAAAGATCGTGTAGTTCGTATGCTAAAGCTTTTCTAATGTCAAGTATCATTTCCTTAGACCATGAGATTGTGCAACTCCCGGATACCGTAGGAATACTTTGGGTGTGCCAAACGTCACAACATAACCGGGTGGCTATAAAGGTACACTACAGGTATCTCCAAAAGTGTCTGTTGGGTTGGCACGAATCGAGACTGGGATTTGTCACTCCGTGTGACGGAGAGGTATCTCTGGGCTCACTCGGTAGGACATCATCATAATGTGCACAATGTGATCAAGGAGTTGATCACGGGATGATGTGTTACAGAACGAGTAAAGAGACTTGCCGGTAACGAGATTGAACAAGGTATCGGGATACCGACGATCGAATCTTGGGCAAGTACAATACCGCTAGACAAAGGGAATTGTATACGGGATTGATCGAATCCTCGACATCGTGGTTCATCCGATGAGATCATCATGGAACATGTGGGAACCAACATGGGTATCCAGATACCGCTGTTGGTTATTGACCGGAGAATGTCTCGGTCATGTCTGCATGGTTCCCGAACCCGTAGGGTCTACACACTTAAGGTTCGATGACGCTAGGGTTATAAAGGAAGTTTGTATGTGGTTACCAAATGTTGTTCGGAGTCCCGGATGAGATCCCGGACGTCACGAGGAGTTTCGGAATGGTCCGGAGGTAAAGATTTATATATGGGAAGTCCTGTTTTGGTCACCGAAAAAGTTTCAGGGTTTATCGGTAACGTACCGGGACCACCGAGAGGGTCCCGGGGGTCCACCAAGTGGGGCCACAAGCCCCGGAGGTCTGCATGGGCCAAGTGTGGGAGGGACCATCCCCAGGTGGGCTGGTGCACCCCCCACAAGGGCCCAAGGCGCCTAAGGGGAGGAGGGGGGGGGGGCAAACCCTAAGGGCAGATGGGCCTTAGGGCCCATGTCTGGTGCGCCTCCCTCTCCCCCTCCACCTGGCCGCCACCCAGATGGGATCTGGGGGCTGCCACCACCCCTAGGGAGGGAACCCTAGGTGGGGGCGCAGCCCCTCCCATCCCCCTATATATACTTGAGGTTTGGGCTGCCCAAGACACACGAGTTCCTCTCCTTCTTGGCGCAGCCCTACCCCTTTCCCTCCTCGTCTCTTGCGATGCTTGGCGAAGCCCTGCTGGAGTACCATGCTCCTCCACCACCACCACCACGCCGTTGTGCTGCTGCTGGATGGAGTCTTCCTCAACCTCTCCCTCTCTCCTTGCTGGATCAAGGCATGGGAGACGTCACCGGGCTGTACATGTGTTGAACGCGGAGGTGCCGTCCATTCGGCACTAGGATCTCCGGTGATTTGGATCACGACGAGTACGACTCCTTCAACCCCATTCTCTTGAACGCTTCCGCTTAGCAATCTACAAGGGTATGTAGATGCACTCTCCTTCCCCTCGTTGCTGGTTTCTCCATAGACAGATCTTGGTGACACGTAGGAAAATTTTGAATTTCTGCTACGTTCCCCAACAAGACCCTGACTTAGAGGAGGACAAACCGGGGAAAGGGAAAAAGAACGGCAACACCAAGGGGCAGCAACATAATCCGGCAGGCCATGGCAATAATGGTAAATGCAAGGCCGACAACAGTTTGGACTTTGTGGCTAACACCAATGCTCAGGAGAATGTCAGCGCCGTAAGGGCAAGCAGCCCCAGAGAGGCGGAGGTTCAGGCCCCAATTTGGAGCGCGTGTTAAATCAACCCTGTCCAAAGCATGGATCCAAGGAGATGCCGGCATCGCATCTTTGGAAGGATTGTTATATCATGCGAGATTTCAAGAACTCCAATATGTTTCAGTACGATAATGGCCCGCCCGGTGGTTCAGGAGGTGGTTTCCACGGGCCGGGTTACGGGGGTGGCAGTTCCGGTTCAGGATTTCAGGGCAATCAAACCAAACACATCAATCAAGGGCACCAAGGCAACCAGGGAGGTTACAACCATCAGGGGAACCAGCAGCAGCAGCAGTCAGGTTATCAGAGCAATCCTAAGCAGTTAAATGGGGGGCAATATCATGTCTTCACCACTAGCTTGTGTAAACGTGATCAGAAGCTTCATAAGAGGGCAGTGAACTCTGTTGAACCGACGGTGCCTCAGTATTTGTGCTGGTCTGAGCAACCCATTTTATGGAGTAGAGAGGATCACCCGCACCGGGTTGACAATCCGGGTCATCTGGCATTGGTGGTGGCCCGTCAAGTTGGGGGATATAAGTTCACTAAGGTACTCATGGATGGGGGAAGTAGTATCAACATCCTATATTATGATACCTTCTGTCGTATGGGGTTGACAGATAAGAATCTTAAACCGTCAAACACCGTTTTCCATGGTGTGGTGCCTGGTAAGTCTACATATCCAGTGGGCAAGATAGCCTTAGAGGTGGCTTTTGGAGATGATCATGATTCAAGATCAGAAACATTGACTTTTGAGGTGGTAAAAATCAAAAGTCCGTATCATGCTTTGTTTGGGCGACCGACTTATGCTAAGTTCATGGCAAGGCCGTGTTATGTTTATCTGCAGCTTAAAATGCCAGGTCATAAGGGGACCATCACAGTACATGGGAGCAGGAAGATCGCTTTGGAATGTGAGGAAGGTGATGCAGCTTATGCTGAGTCGGTTTGTGCCACGGAGGAGCTGAAGTTTTATAAAGACCAAGTTGATCCGGCAGATATGACTTCTTTGAAAAAGCCAACTACGGAGCACGATCCGGCGTTGAAGTTTAAGTCGGCCATAGATACTAAGATGGTTGATTTTGTTCCTGGCGATTCATCCAAACAGTTCAATATCAGCGCTAACTTGGATCCCAAATAGGAAAGCGCGCTCATCGAGTTCATCCGTGAGAACCAGGACATCTTTGCATGGAAACCTTCTGACATGCTAGGTGTACCGAGGGAACTCGCTGAGCACACACTTAATGTTGATCCTAAGTTTAAACCGATCCGACAGTTTCTCCGCCGCTTCAATGAAGAAAGGCGCAAGACTATTGGTGAAGAGGTAGCTCGGTTGTTGGCCCCAGGGTTTACCGTGTAGGTTTTTCACCCAGAGTGGTTGGCTAATCCGGTGCTGGTTCTTAAGAAGAACGGTACTTGGCGTATGTGTGTGGATTACACAGACTTGAACAAAGCTTGCCCTGCAGACCCCTTTGCCCTCCCTCGTATTGATCAGATCATTGATGCTACGGCGGGTTGTGACCGTTTGTGTTTTCTGGACGCTTATTCTGGTTATCATCAGATCAAAATGGCAGTTAAGGACCAGGAGAAGACATCTTTCATAACTCCCTTTTGAGCCTTCTGCTATGTCTCCATGCCCTTTGGGCTCAAAAGTGCCCATGCGACTTATCAACGCTGTGTTCAGAATTGT
This sequence comes from Triticum dicoccoides, assembly GCF_002162155.2. NCBI lineage: Eukaryota > Viridiplantae > Streptophyta > Magnoliopsida > Poales > Poaceae > Triticum > Triticum dicoccoides. The sequence goes on along the minus strand of NC_041388.1, from coordinate 549,893,423 downwards.
CTTCATAAGAAGATTGGGCGCAATGTTCATGCGTATGTGGATGATATTGTGATAAAGTCTAGGAAGGAGGAAACATCGATAGATGATTTGAGAGAAACCTTTGACAACCTCCGGGTTTACAAGATGATGCTCAATCCGGAAAAGTGTGTCTTTGGTGTTCCGGCAGGCAAACTCTTGGTTTTTTTGGTGTCAAATAGAGGCATTGAGGCTAATCCGGAAAAATTTCAGCAATTACATCTTTGGCTAAACCGGCGTGTATCAATGACGTTCAACGTTTGGCCGACCGGATTGCGGCTTTGAGGCGGTTTATCAGTCGTCTTGGGGAGAAGGCTATCCCTTTATATCAGATGCTCAAGAAATTAGATGATTTTTTCTGGAGCGAGGCGGCTGATAAAGCATTTGAGGATCTGAAGAGGCAGTTAGCTGAACCGCCTGTGCTTGCAGCCCCGATCGATAAAGAGCCATTGTTGCTATATGTGGCTACTAATGCCCGAGCTGTTAGCGTGGCTATTGTGGTGGAACGCAAGGAAGCTGGCAAGGAATATCCGCTTCAATGGCCGGTTTATTATATCAGTGAAGTGCTCATTGCGTCAAAGTAGAGGTATCCACATTGGCAGAAGCTAGTGTATGGAGTGTTTATGGCAAGCCGGAAGCTTAAACATTATTTTCAGGGTCATCCTATCACAATGGTCAGTTCAGACCCTCTGGGAGATATCATTCAAAACAGAGAAGCAACTGGCCGGATTGCCAAATGGGCTATTGAGCTTGGACCTCACGGGCTCAAATACATACCTCGCACATCAATTAAATCCCAAGCACTCATGGACTTCATCAATGATTGGACAGAATTGCAGGCACCAGAGGAAAAGCCAGATAACACATATTGGACTATTCACTTTGATGGATCCAGGCAGTTGGAGGGCTCGGGGGCTGGAGTCATACTAACTTCCCCACGAGGTGACAAGTTTTGTTATGTCCTCCGTTTAATGTTCCCTTGTACTAATAATGCAACTGAATATGAGGCCTTGCTCCACGGTCTTCGGATGGCTAAGGAGATGAACTTAAGCCGGGTTAAGTGTTTTGGGGATTCAGATCTGGTGGCCCAACAGGTGTCTGGCACTTGGGATTCTAAAGACCCACTCATGGCTGCATATCGACGAGAGGTGGACACAGTGGCTGGTCACTTCAAGGGTTATCAGGTGGACCATATAGACCGGCGAAAGAATGAAGCGGCGGATGCTTTAAACCGCCTTGGTTCTCAGCGTAAACCGGTCCCACCAAATGTCTTTCTTGACGTGCTGCATAATCCGTCGGTCAAAGTACCAATAGAGGAGGAGTTGGCTATTCCTGACCCGGAGGCTCAATTGGTGGCAGCTTTGCATGTCATACCGGATTGGACAATCCCATACCTGGCTTACATGAACCGGGGCGAGTTACCAGAGGATGAAACCTCGGCCCGGCAGATAATCCGGGGTTCCAAATCGATGACTATACTCAATGGAGAATTACATCGTTACAGTGTCTCAGGGGCAATTCAGCATTGTGTTTCTCCTCAAGAGGGTTGTGAGATTTTGCGAGAAATCCATGAAGGGGATTGTGGTCATCACGCCGGTTCAAAGTCCTTGGTGGCTAAAGCTCTTTGCCACGGTTTCTATTGGTTAACAACTCATGCTGATGCTGAGGATTTAGTCAAACGATGTGGCGATTGTCAAAAATTTGCATGTCGTGCTCATATTCCGGCTCAGGAGTTGAGGATGATTCCAATAACATGGCCGTTTGCGACTTGGGGGCTTGATATGGTTGGACCCTTTAAGCGCTCCAAGGACAAAAAGACCCACTTGTTAGTGGCAGTGGACAAGTTCACCAAATGGGTGGAAGCAGAGCCATTCAGTAAGTGTGATGCGGCCATGGCGGTTCAGTTCATCAAAAAGGTGATATTCTGGTTTGGCTTTCCACACAGTATTATAATGGATAATGGTACTAATCTGTCAAAGGGAGAGATGGAGGAATTTTGCCAACGTGAGCACATCCGGCTTGATATAGCATCGGTGGCTCACCCCCAATCCAATGGACAAGCGGAGAGGGCATCAAGAAATTTTGCGAGGTATTAAACCCCGGCTTATGGTTCCTTTGAAGCCGACACCGGGTTGTTGGGTGGAGGAATTACCTTCTGTGTTATGGAGCATCAACACCACACCTAACAGATCTACGGGTTACACACCTTTCTTCATGGTTTATGGAGCGGAGGCGGTTCTTCCTAGTGACATCCGTCACGACTCGCCCCGTGTGACGGCTTATGTTGAAGTTGATAATGAGAAGGCACGTCAGGATTCTCTGGACCTATTAGATGAGGAGCGTGATCTTGCAGCAGCACGTTCGGCGATTTACCAACAAGATCTCCGACGTTATCACAGTCGCCGGGTTAAGACCAGAACTTTTCAAGAAGGCGATCTGGTGCTCCGGCTCATCCAGGATCAGACTGATATGCACAAGTTATCCCCACCTTGGGAAGGACCTTTTGTGGTCAGCAAGAATCTGCACAACGGGTCATACTACCTCATTGATGTTCAAGAGCACAAAAACTCACGTAAATCGGAGGAGGAGACCAAACGGCCATGGAATATAGCTCTTCTTTGGCCTTACTATACTTAAGCCACAAGCTTCTTCATATGTACATATTTATGGCAATCTATATATTATATAATAAACCGGAGCCTCGAATAAAGCAGGGTCTCTGTTCTTTTTACATCATGTGTGTGCCTACAAGAGTTTCTACTGACAAAGCAAAGTTTTGTTAAACCGGTCTCTGCAGCCGCACATATACAAAGAAATATCACTAGGGGGCTTGGTTGTTGTCACATCATAGCTACACCTCTTGATCGGTTTAAACACCACAAAGGGATTTCACTAGGGGGCTTGGTTGTTATCACACCATAGCTACACCACTTGATGGGCGTTAGCCACAAAGGAAATTAGGTGGGGCCAAAGAGAGTGTTGCACAAAGCACAAACTCAAACATGGGCACCCACTGAGCACAGCTCACAAAGTTACTTGGAGGCTCTTTGTGCAAAGCAACAAAGAGTTTGAAAGGACCCTTGTAATTGGCTATCAAGCCACGGCTTGGAAGCTTGGTGTATTCACCTAAAACCCTGGGTTAACCTGCCTTCATCAAGTAAGCCACTCCTCTCCAGGTAATCCTGGTATGACCCGCCGAACGTTTGACAAGTCAATCTTATACAGACCCCGAACTAGTCAAAGTTAAAACGACGATTGGTTAATTGGAGGCCCATCTTAAAAGGCTTTGTTAAATTGTTTAACTCAGAGGCCTGGCAGCCCATGAAAAGCCTCGATTTGGAGCCCGACAGCTCGTAAAAAGCCTCACATATTTCTTTTTTGAGTCCTATTTGCTAAGTTTTTCGCCTTTATTGAGGTTCCTAATGTCTTCTGATAAACCGGTGTCCTTGACCCGGCTTGGCTTTCAACTACAAGTTGTCAGTACAAGATCAGTTATAAACCGATGTTCATTACCCCGGTCTGGTTTTGACTAACAAGTTGTCAGTGTTATAAGAAAAACCCGGTGTTTATCATATCTCGGTACGATTTATTATCATAATCCGACAAATTAAGGACGGAGTTATCACTGCTCCGGATTGGTGTTTACACCTTTACCATACAAGTAGTTGGTCAGCCAACGAGGTATGTTGCACATGTTATTTTTTATATACAAACTTTGATTATCCATCCAAGTATTGTCTATTCTTGGGCATCATGACCCGTCCAGTGGTAAACCACTAGGACACTTTTCAAGTTCTTGTATCCAGGAACACAACTCATCATGGGTTATGCATAAATAGATCCCAAAAGGTGGAGCAAGTTTTCACATTATCAAAGCATCACAAAACATGCTCGATGGCATGACAGATAAAGGAGTTTTGGCTATCCTATTACATGAAGCTTCCAAACGGCTCCAATTGAATAGTTGTTTTTAAGCATTGGCACACAATAGCTGGTAAACCGACTGCCGGTTTAAGACACTTCATCTGGACGGTTTGACGGTTGAGGGTCAGTTGGTGTGATCACTTCTTCTTCATCCCTCCCCAGACGCTGGAAATCAACCGTTGACCAATCGATTCCAGTTAAAGCTTGAAACACGACTTTTTCATGGATAAGGCTAGAGGGGTTAATGTCAGGAGCGTAAGTATGCTTATGGATTGGAGGCACAAGTTCTTCGACTTCATGGATTTCAGCAGGCTGTCTCTTCCCTTCAGCGTCATAAGCCGGTTGGAAATGAGACAAGTCCGTGTCCTCTGCCAGTTTGCTGGCTATTGGCCACATTTCTTTGGTCAGCCTTTGGAGATCATCATTGTCAAAGTTTGAACCATCCTCCTTCACACCTGGATATCCTTAATGATGTCCTCCGCTTCAAGATCTGGAATCCATGCCTTGGCTCGGATTAGTGTGGTTAATGCTCCTGCTCTTGCAGCTGCCTTCTTCAGTTCAGTAATCCGGGCTGGTAACATGGCCAGCTTCTGAAGAGTTTCCTTTATCAGTGATGGCACCGGTTTATTGTAAGCGCAGTGAAAATAGCACGCTGGGACCTAGAGTACAGCTGTTCAATCAAGGTATAAGCCGCTTTAAGCTTCATCCGCATATCTGTGCCCAGATGAGCAATACGAGTGCCTGTCATGGTTTAAAATCAGCACTCTGATAAATGATAAGGTTTCATGAATTGGACAAACTGCATAAGGAGATACTTACCAAAGACAGCGGAAGTCATGGCGTTGATTTGCTGCTTCAAACCAGTTAGTTCATCTGTAACTGATTTCAGGGCTGCTTCGGCATCCTCAGCTCTTTTCGTTAAACCGGCCTTCTCAGTTTCCCAGTTAGCACGATCTTGTTAAAAGACTATTTTAGCTTTTCCATTGCTGCCAGGGCTTTGGTCAGTTCCTCTTTGGCTTTCGCAGCCTCTGCTTGTTGGGACTTCACGTTCTCTTGCAAATCAGCGGTTCGGGCATCTCTATTGCTTAGTTCGGCCTGCAATAGTGAAGATATGTCAATAACAGGATATATATTCTCTAAGCACAAAGCGTATAACAAGTTATGCACTTCATACTTGGGGGCTAATGCCTATTTGCTCTAATTCACTACATCTTTTATAAGTCTCCAGAACAATGCAAGCATTATCCTTGACACTTGGGGGCTAATGTACATCTGTTCAAAATGGATATATGGATTAAAACCTGGATTACCTTGCAAAGCTAATCCGGCCTTTGGGGGCTACGCTGAGGAAAGCTATATAATTACATTGGTAAAGTATCGGTCTTGGTTTTCACTAAGGACCTGGCATTTTGAGGGTCAGTGGGAGAGACTTAAAGTGTTACAAAGACCCGGTTTATGATTAACATCATAATACAGCCCTTGGGGGCTACTTGGGTTAGAACTTCAACTTTGGAATCAAGAAGTAAAGGGAGATGAAAATACCTCATAGCGTTCCTTCATCAAGTTTACCAAACCGGCTTCATAGTCACGGTTTGAGTGCAGACGGTTTAAGAAACCGGAGTGAAGTTCTTCAACATTGAGATGGGCATAACTTGATAAGTCAGTATTCCATTTGCTCTTTTCCCTAGCAGCACACTCTTCTTTGGCACTATGTTAGGCCAAGATTACGGGATAGCCAGGAGAGCTGTGACCCATGCCAGTAATGATAACATCATCTCCTTGGCCTTCAGTGGTTTTTGTGGGTGATGACGGAGTCTCAGTACCTCTCACCGGACTAGCCCGGTTTGGAGCTGTCGGTTCAGTATCAGGCACGGCAAGATCAGCTTTTGGTGGTTCATCAGTATTCCGGTCTTGAAGGTGCGGTTCATCAGAGGACCCTCCGGTTCACGAGTTTGGTCCGGTTCACCTATTTGCTCTTCTTCAAAAACTGCCTGGTCTTCTGACGGATTGTTGACCCGAGCTTTCTTGCTGGGTCTGGCTTTGGCTCTGCAAAAAAATTAAAAGAGGTTTAGCATCTTATTTAAGATTTGCAACGCATTGGAAGAAAGGGTTTGAAAGCTTACCCAACCATAGTTTTTAGAGGAGGGAGTTGGGTTGCTGTCGACTCGCCAGAGGATGAGGGAGGTGTCACCTGATAATTTGAATCGGACGGATTAAGAGGTTGTCTGAAATAATCTTCCTTGGGATAAGAATTGTCAGAAGTAGGAGTGACCTTAGACCGGCGCTTCCGAATCGGGGTATTAGGTAAATCGGCCGAAGTAACCTATTGGCCACTGTGCCGGGTTGTTCGGTGAGCTTCATGCTGCTGTGTCTTCAAAATAAATGTTGGATCCAAGTAAGCAAGAGGATGAGAAAAGCTTACTTTCCGGACTGCTGGATGGGTTTTTTGTGTTGGTATAGAGTCTGAACCGGAGGAAAGGGTAATTACCTCTACATCATTAGCCTGGCTGCCTTCTACGTCCTCCTGATAAAGATCATTGTTAATGAGGTGCATGAAAAGGGAGCCAAGTGAGTCAAGTTCTGCCTCAACTTCCGGATCATCTGCATATTCATCAAGCTCCATGCTGATCCGGTCAGCCATTTTCCGCTTTGAGGTATGCTTGTCAGCTTTGGTTTTGGGACGGGATGGCTTTGCCGCTTTATCTGCGGATTTCCGTTTCCAGAAGGGATCATCACCCTGTTCACACACAAACAGAGGAAGGTTCACAAGTTGAACAAATCAAAAGATATCAAAGATAAAAAGCAAGCATTGTGATTACAGCAGGCGGTTTATTCTGAGTGTAGAAGGGGCTCAAGCCGGTTTGGCGACAGACTGATTCCGGTTCATTCAAAATTTTCTTAACGCTTTCAGTGACCTCTTCATCGGTTACCTGAATGTTGATGTGGCATTGGGGGTCTTCAACCTCACCGGTATACTCACACATTAAACCAGGGCGGCAGCTTAGTGGCAAGACGCTCCATGATATCCAGCAACGCACAAAATCAACGGCTATTAAACCGTTGGCCATAAAGGCCCGGAGCTTGGCGAGTTGAGGGGCATATTTGGCCCGTTCCACAGAGCTTAAACGTTGTGGAAGTGGATGAGTGTTGGAAAGCCGGTGATCACGATAGCCTGGAAGAGGGTTTTCATCTTCAGGGGAGGTATCTATGTAGTCGAACCAAGTCTGGTTCCATTCCTTAGGGTGACTGTGCAATTTGACATGAGGGAATTCAACTTCCTTCCGCTTTTGAATAGAAACACCACCAAGTTTAGTGTTGGGACCATTTACAAATTCTGTACGCCGGTTCAGATGAAAGAAGTCCCGGAACAGCTCAACAGTCGGTTCTTCTTGTAAGTACACTTCACAGAAGACCTGGAAGTTGCATAGATTGGATATCGAGTTGGGTCCGATATCTTGAGGATGGAGTTGGAAACTGGCAAGCACATCTCGGTAAAACTTTGACCCTGGCGGTTTGAAACCACGACCTATGTGGTGGACAAAGACTACAACCTCACCCTGCCTCGGGGTTGGAGGATTTTCTGTTCCTGGAACTCGCCATCGAATTTCAGTTTTCTTAGGCAAGGTGCCGATGCTGACCATTCCGTTCAACTGTTCCTCGGTGACTTGGAACAAGCCCAATTGCAAGCGGCAAACTGTTTGGCCATTGTGAAACAAAAAGCTGGAAAAGAAATGTCAGTTTACAAATCATTCACGATGGTACGCGAGATGCAATGGAATAAAAATATACAGGTATGTCAAATTGCATAAATCGGAGATTAATACAATAGTGAATGACAAGGTAATATTGTTAAACCGGACTATTACAATCAACGTAAAGAAGGTTTGCTGGTTTACTAGGGGACTAATGGTATGATATAGATTATTTTTACAAAGGTAAACCGCCTAGATGGTAAAGAGGATACAGATCTAAGGCGAAGAGGGTTAAATAAGGTAAAAACAGGTTTCACAGGATCACAGAGGCATTTTGGATCTATCACAAGTCAGGAAAAGAAAAAGATTTAGACCTAAAAAATTTGGTCTCAAAGCAGTTCATGACAGCACATATCAAGGTTCTTTTTTATGCGCATAAAGGCTTGATTTAAAACAAACAAGAAGGGGAGCTCTAGAACTATCACACGGAGCGTATCAAGCCTAAGGTCTACTGTCTAAAGACTGGTGAAGAATGAGAAAGGAACACCATGAACTTGCGGGAACCCTAATGGATCTAGAAAGGAAGGAGGGAAGGACTTACTGCGGCCGTGGAAGCATCAGAGGTGTGCTACGGGGCTCTGGTACAAACAGGTTGATGCAGCGGCCGGCGGTGAGGCAGAGGTGAGGCTTGACGATGGCGGCGACGCTCAAGTGTGGAGGCGTCGCGAGGAAGAAGAAGGGATGAAGGGGCAACAAAAAGAAAAGAAAGGGGTCCTCTGCCTCTATTTATAAGGGTAAAGAGATAAGCGACAGGCGCGGGAATCGAGGAGCCCAAAAATGGATAGATAACGAGATTGTTGCCTCGATCGTTGGATGCTCATTAATAAAGGGTATTTCCGGCTTTAATGAACAGGATGATGTCACGATGGTTTACTACAAATCTGGAGGATGATGTCACGACAGTTTACAAGATCTATGCCAAGATGAAAAGGGAGGAATTTTTCTAAGTATTGAAGATTGACATGAACAAATTCAAATCAATCTGGGGCCTAATGTTGGGGATATTACTATTGGACGTAAACCAGCCACGAGTAACCGGATTAGCTTTATGAAGATTAGAAGCCCATGAAGACGTAAGAATGACGACGCTTTATGAAGGCCCAAGGCCCAGAGGCGAGTTAAGGCGTGTAGATGTAAACCGACCTAATTATGTAACTTGCATTGTAAGATAGGAAGTGTAGAGACCGAACCGGACACATTTATGATCCAGCTGCGGGACTCCGTAAACCGGCGGGCGTCAACCTATGTATATAAAGGGACGACCCGGCCGACAGTGGTTTAGGGACGACAGACAATAATTCGAGAGCCAGACAAAGTGGATTCACTCCCTGGTCTTCGAAACCCTAGCAATACCAATCACAACTAGACGTAGGATTTTACCTTCATCGAAGGGGCCGAACTAGTATAAACTCCCGTGTCCCCTTGTCCGGTTTAACCCCTTTAAGCTAACCCGTTGCAATGGCTCCACGACTAAGTCCTTTCATGAGGACATCTGCCGTGACAAACCCACGATACCCTGCCCACCTCAAGGCCCGCACAATGTCTTTGTGAATACCCATTTCTCTCCTTAGGTTTGTTTTCTCTCAATATCTGACACACACACACACACAGAGAGAGAGAGAGAGACACACGCAGCACAACACACACACACACACTCCCCCGAGTACACAATTCATCCCCATCCAAGGTTATACGGCGACCACTCTCGCTTGTGCTTCTTTGCACCCCAACATGCACAACACCTTAATCTTCAAAGAGGGCATCGAGCAGATCGAAGACGGCGACCACACCGCGCTAGAGAATGTGGGGTCATTTGGAAGCAGGGTGATGTGACGATGGCTGACTGACTCCTCCCCCACCCTCTCTCTCTCTTGCACAAAATTACCAATCCCTCTCTCCCCCGCACAAAATTGTCAATCCCTCAACCCACGAGATCCTTCCCCTCTCGTCCATGTTTTTCCAGCTCTCTCATCAAACATGTTGTCTCTTCTCCTTCCACGTATACAGAATCCAGATGCACACGCATCTCATGTATATTACATGTATCCATCTTTCTCACAGACCTAACTTCTTCCTCTCTCTTTCTCTCTCTATCTCTCTCTCCCTCTCTCTCTGTCTCGTTAGGTTTGTCTCCTACTCTCTCATCCACATACATACAATCTTATAACTATGCTCAATTCTGTCAATTGCTCAACAGTAATTTGTTCACCCACCGTAGAATACTTATGCTCTCGGGAGAAGCCACTAGTGAAACCTATGGCCCCCGGGTCTATCTTCATCATATTAATCTCCCAATACTTAGTTATTTCCTTTGCTTTTTTACTTTGCTTTTATTTTACTTTGCATCTTTATCACAAAAATACCAAAAATATTATCTTATCATATCTATCAGATCTCACTCTCGTAAGTGGCCATGTAGGGATTGACAACCCCTTATCGCGTTGGTTGCGAGGATTTATTTGTTTTGTGCAGGTATGAGGGACTGGCGCATAGCCTCCTACTGGATTGATACCTTGGTTCTCAAAAACTAAGGGAAATACTTACGCTACTTTGCTGCATCATCCCTTCCTCTTCGGGGAAAACCAACATAGTGCTCAAGCGGTAGCAAGAAGGATTTCTGGCGCCGTTGCCGGGGAGGTCTACGCAAAAGTCAATATACCAAGTACCCATCACATACCCTTATCTCCCGCGTTACATTATTTGCCATTTGCCTCTCGTTTTCCTCTCCTCCACTTCACCCTTGCCATTTTATTCGCCCTCTCGCTCTATCCTCCCTCTCTTTCTCTATTTGCCTTTTTTTGCCCGCTTGCTTTTTGTTTGCTTGTGCGTTAGTTCGTTTGCTTGTCGTTATGGCTAGTCCCTTATCTTCTCCGTTGTCCCCTGAGTTCGAAATCTTTCACTTCAAACAAAGACTAGGAGAAAACTTAAAAGATGCCTGGTTGAGAATAATGGAGTCTTGTCGTAATTGTACCTCTGAAATAAACTTGAGAATTTTGCTTCGCAATTTTTATGTTGGATTAAATATGTCTCATAGATAACTCTTGGATTGTGTTTCCAAAGGCAATTTTATTGAAATCGATCCCCATATTGCGCTTGAAATTATAGAAGGTATAGTGGGAACACTACCTCAACAAAAGGGACCTGATCCTACTCAGGAAGAGACGCAAGTTTTTGAATTTTTTTGTGAAGTTACTAAAATTTTACAGAAGTCTCTTGAACCTCTTAAGAACATTAGTGGAAATATTCACCGCATGAATATGTTGATTACCCTTTGTAATAAGCAGTAGGATTCGTTAGATCTAAAAATTTCAGAATATGAAGGGGAACATAAAGAACCTCCCGGATTCGAGCTTGATTCCGCTAAAAAGTTGAAAACTAAAGATGGCAATACCTAGATCTATCCTTGCTTGTTATGCCTAGCTAGGGGCGTTAAACGATAGCGCTTGTTGGGAGGCAACCCAATTTTATTTTTATTACTTGATTTTTGCTACTGTTTAGTAATAAATAATTTATCTAGCCTCTTTTTAGGTTGTGTTTTTTGTGTTTAATTAGTGTTTGTGCCAAGTAGAACCATTGGGAATACTTGGGGAAAGTCTTGTTACACTTGCTGTAAAAAACAGAAACTTTAGTGCTCACGAGAACTGCTGCCATTTTTATTTGAAAAGTGATATTTAGTTAATTATTTTTGCAGATGATTAATATATAAATTCCTCACGTCCATAAATTTATTTTAGAATTTTTGGGGTTCCAGTTCTTGCGCTAGCTACAGATTACTACAGACTGTTCTGTTTTTGACAGATTCTGTTTTTCGTGTGTTGTTTGCTTATTTTGATGAATCTATGGCTAGTAAAATAGTTTATAAACCATAGAGAAGTTGGAATACAGTAGGTTTAACACCAATATAAATAAAGAATGAGTTCATTACAGTACCTTGAAGTGGTCTTTTGTTTTCTTTCGCTAACGGAGCTCACGAGATTTTCTACTTTGAGTTTTGTGTTGTGAAGTTTTCAAGTTTTGGGTAAAGATTTGATGGATTATGGAACAAGGAGTGGAAAGAGCCTAAGATTGGGGATGCCCATGGCACCCCCAAGATAAACTAAGGACACCTAAAAGCCAAAGCTTGGGGATGCCCCGGAAGGCATCCCCTCTTTCGTCTACTTCTATCGGTAACTTTACTTGGAGCTATATTTTTATTCACCACATGATATGTGTTTTGCTTGGAGTGTATTGTATGATTTGAGTCTTTACTTTTTAGTTTACCACAATCATCCTTGCTGTACACACCTTTTGAGAGAGCCATACATGATTTGGAATTTGTTAGAATACTATGTGCTTCGCTTATATCTTTTGAGTTATATAGTTTTGCTCTAGTACTTCACTTATATCTTTTAGAGCACGGTGGTGGATTTGTTTTATAGAAACTATTGATCTCTCATGCTTCACTTAGATTATTTTGAGAGTCTTAAATAGCATGGTAATTTGCTTAAAATCCTAATATGCTAGGTATTCAAGATTAGTAAAATTTTCTTATGAGTGTTTTGAATACTAAGAGAAGTTTGATGCTTGATGATTGTTTTGAGATATGGAGGTAATAATATCAAAGTCATGCTAGTTGAGTAGTTGTGAAATTGAGAAATGCTTGTGTTGAAGTTTTCAAGTCCCGTAGCATGCACGTATGGTAAACATTATGTAACAAATTTGAAACATGAGGTGTTATTTGATTGTCCTCCTTATGAGTGGCGGTCGGGGACGAGCGATGGTCTTTTCCTACCAATCTATCCCCCTAGGAGCATGCGCGTAGTGCCGAGGTTTTTGATGATTGGATTTTTGCAATAAGTATGTGAGTTCTTTATGACTAATGTTGAGTCCATGGATTGTACGCATTCTCACCCTTCCATCCTTGCTAGCCTCTTCGGTACCGTGCATTGCCCTTTCGCACATTGAGAGTTGGCGCAAACTTCGCCGGTGCATCCAAACCCCGTGATATGATACGCTCTTTCACACATAAACCTCCTTATATCTTGCTCAAAACAGCCACCATACCTACCTATTATGGCATTTCCATAGCCATTCCGAGATATATTGCCATGCAACTTTCTACCATTCCATTTATCATGACACATTCATTATTGTCATATTGCTTAGCATGATCATGTAGTTGACATAGTATTTGTGGCAAAGCCACCATTCATAATTCTTTCATACATGTCACTCTTGGTCCATTGCATATCCCGGTACACCGCGGGAGGCATTCATATAGAGTCATCTTTTGTTCTAGTATCGAGTTGTAAGCATTGAGTTGTAAAATAAATAGAAGTGTGATGATCATCATTTTCTAGAACATTGTCCCAAGTGAGGAATTATAAAAAAAGAGAGAAAGGCCATATAAAAAAAGAGAAAAGGCCAAATAAAAAAATGAGAGAAAAAGAGAAGGGACAATGCTACTATCATTTGCCACACTTGTGCTTCAAAGTAGCACCGTAATCTTCATGATAGAGAGTCTCTTGTTTTGTCACTTTCATATACTAGTGGGAATTTTCATTATAGAACTTGGCTTGTATATTCCAACAATGGGCCTCCTCAAGTGCCCTAGGTCTTCGTGAGCAAGCAAGTTGGATGCACACCCACTTAGTTTCTTTTGATGAGCTTTCATACATTTATAGCTCTAGTGCATCCGTTGCATGGCAATCCCTACTCCTTGCATTAATGATAACCCACAAGTATAGGGGATCGCAACAGTTTTCGAGGGTAAAGTATTCAACCGAAATTTATTGATTCGACACAAGGGGAGCCAAAGAATATTCTCAAGTATTAGCAGTTGAGTTGTCAATTCAACCACACCTGGAAACTTAGTATCTACAGCAAAGTATTTAGTAGCAAAGTAATATGGTAGTAGTGGTAACGGTAGCAAAAGGTAACAGTAGTAAAAGTAATGTTTTTGGTATTTTGTAGTGATGATAGCAATAGCAACGGAAAAGTAAATAAGCGAAGAACAATATATGGAAAGCTCGTAGGCAATGGATCGATGATGGAGAATTATGCCAGATGCGATTCATCATGTAACAGTCATAACCTAGGGTGACACAGAACTAGCTCCAGTTCATCAATGTAATGTAGGCATGTATTCCGAATATAGTCATACATGCTTATGGAAAAGAACTTGCATGGCATCTTTTGTCCTACCCTCCTGTGGCAGCGGGGTCCTTACTGTCGTGGTTCTAACTCTGACAGTGATGTAGGGGGTATGTATGGAGAGGCTAGATCTCAGCTATTGGGAAGTTGTAAACACACCAAGATGTACGAGTTTAGGCCCTTCGCGGAGGAAGTAACAGCCCTACGTCTCGGTGCCCGGAGGCGGTCGACTGGATTACTGGCGTGTGAATAACAGGGGTGCGAACCCTTCATACTGAGGAGGGGGGTGGCTTATATAGAGTTCGCCAGCCCCCTCCTGCCCTCAGTAATGCAGGGTTTAAGATACATTTAAGGTTGGGCGTTACCGGTAACGCCCTTAATAAAGTGTGATAATGACCATAAAGACTACTTAATAGCCGACCGTTTGCCTGCGGAGTGACTCTAGGTCTCCTGGCAGTCGAGTGGTTGGCAGTCGAGTGTCTTGAACCCGTCGAGTGGGATACCTTCAAGTCGATTGAAAGGTGACTTCTCCTAGGGATGTCCCAGGGCAGGGCTCTTTGGACAGGCCCGTGCCCCTACCCTAGGTACATGGCTTCATCATTAGCCCCCGAATGGATCGAGGTTAGAGTGGGGAAAGAGTTGGAGATCTTTCCGACCGGTTCTTTGGGCTACGTGAGCGCCTCGTCTTGGGCCAACCGTCACGGATGACGTCATCAACCTCTTTCAGTCGCCTTGCTCCATTCCAGGCCTTTCGTCGAGTGAATTTCTTTATGTGTGACATACCGAGTGTCAGCGCGAGCGGGGTCTTCTGTTTTAGCAAGTTGTTCTGCGGCCCGCGGGTGTCGCGGGATTTAGATTTCGGGATGCGCGCGGGATGGGAGCGGTCGCAGTAATCGGAAGCGATAAAGTGGAAGCTCCTCGATCCTCGCGTCGCCTTTTTCGCCACGTACTGCGCGCGCGTCTGTTGCGGATTTGACTGGATAGCCTGGGCCTACCAGTCAGCCACTCAGGAGCGGCCCCTTATAAGTTGCCGGCTCGGGGTTTCCAAACAGTGCGCTTCCTTCTTCCTCTCTCCCTTCGCGAGTTCCTCTGCCACCTCCGTTCTCACCCTAGCGCTGCGGGTCCGTGCAAGATTTGCCGGCGATGATGGCGAAGGACAAGACATCCGCCCTGGAGCGTGCGAAGAAGGCGGCGGCGTAGGGGAAAGGGAAGAGGTCCGCGCAGGGCGGATCCTCCTCAAGGTCTGCTCTGCCCTGAGGCTGGATCCAAGGCGACTGGATGCCGTCGGTGATCCGGCAAGAATATCTCGATGACATGGTCGAGGGGGGGGGGCATTCCCCACGAAGCCGCACATCTCCCGGGGAGAGAGATCGAACCTCAGCCCCGCGACGGTGAGTGCGTGCTCCTAGCCACTCATGTTGACCGCGGGTTTTCTCTGTCGCCCCATCCTTTTTTCCGGAGCTTCCTGAACTTCTTCGGAGCGCAGCTTCACCACTTCACTCCCAACTCCATCGTATACCTTGCTGCTTTCATTTCCATGTGTGAGGGTTTCTTGGGTTGCCGCCCCCATTGGGGTCTCTTCAAGCACATCTTTACCTGTCGTTCTCAATCGGTCAAGAAGGCCAAGTCGAGTGATGAAAGGACGCAGGTGATCCAGCTGTGCGGGGGCCTGGCGATCCAAACGAGGGGAAAGAGTTGTTTTCCATCTATCACTTTCCCGGAGTCGGTCCGTGGCTGGCAGGCGACCTGGTTCTACTGTCAAGACTAGGCGACCCCAGGACAGTCAACTGGTCTCCCCCCTTTCTCACTCGACCGAGCTGAAAAACCTGCTTCTCTGAAAGTGGCACCGGAGGAAAGGGCCCAAGTCAAAGTGCTGGCCGGTCGAGTGGTTGAGCTTGTCCGTGAGGGCGTGACGGGCATGGATTTGCTGGAGGTCTTCCTCCGGAGGCGCATCCAACCGCTCCAGGCTCGTGACCACCCGATGTGGCTGTACTCGGGTCTTGACGACACCACTCGGATCCACCCGGAGGAGGTCACTGATGAGATGCTGGAGGGGTGGCTGTCGAGCATCACAGGAAACAAGGACAACCCTCGAGGAGCCAGGAGGGTAATTCCACTTGACAACTCGTACGACGTGGACCAGGTATGTCTCTATGCTCCTGACTGAGATCTTGTTTTTCTTCATTGGTCTTCTTTGAGTTGGTCGATTGACCTTTGTCTTGTCTGTTGTTTTTCAGGCGACTACTGAGATGTACTCGACGCCCAATGGGGCACAGGGGCCAACTGAGGAAGGGGAGGCGAGCGGAGGTGAGAGCGGGGACGATCAAGGTGAGTGGGAGCCCGACAGTGAAGGAGAGGGAGGCGACGACGTCGACTCCAGCGAAGAGGAGGAGGAGGAGGTTGAACCCCCCCCGCCCGGAGGGGCGATCCAAGCTCACACACGATCCAGCGCGGGAGCGTGGTAGTGCGACTGCTCCTGTTGGGCAGTCGTCGAAACGCCCTCGGACCTCTTCTCCTACGCCGACTGGAAAGGCTCCCAAGCACCCGCGCGCAGCGCCGTCCAAGCCGCCCAAGGCTCTGCCCAAGATGAAGATGGCTGTCCCCACCATTTCTGGGTAATAATAAAACTTGTTTTCCTTTGTCGACCGTGGACGGATCCTTGGTCGATCCATTGAGCCAACCGACTGACTTTCGAGGCTTGCAATGCTGCTACTTCTGAGATCTCCGCCAAGGACGACGACCAAGAGATGGAGGATGCTGTTACCTCCAACCCTGGTACGATTACTGACGTTCCGCTTTGAGTCGACTAAACATTTATTGCAACCCTGGTCGATTGAACGTTTCCTTTGTAGCCCCTCCTCATGTTATAGACCTCCCGAATGACGACGACAACGGTCCGTTGAGAGTGAGGAGGCACAAGAGGGCGTCGGCTGACAAGACCTCCCAATCCGCTCCGACGTCCGAGGCCGTGGCTCGGGATGGTGGTGACACCACTCGGGCTTCTGTGACCTTCGCCGTTCCTCTGGCGAGTGCGCGGCCCTCGTCGTCGACTGCGGATCCGTCTTCGCTTTTTGCCGCATACCCCGTCCCTGAGGACCAAGCGGCTGCTGCAAAAAGAGGCTATACATCAGGCGGGGATCATGATGGAGCAAGTGAAGTTGGCTCGGGAGGCCAGCCAAGCAGCTTATGACGCGAGCTCGGCTCTTCTGAGCAACGTCCAGGTCAGTCGACTCAACGTTTGGTCTGTTATGATATGCTGTTTGAAGAATCTCTTTTCCGAAGATCTTTGTATCTGTACACCCACTGGGTGTGTCTGCCAATTCTTGGATGAGTGGGGGCACGCTAAGTGCACCCACTGGGTGTAGTCCCCGAGACTACGGTGGACTGCGAGCAGTCGACTGTAGTCTTTATATTGTGTTGATGTGGCTGTATTTCTTCATTCGGTCTGGTCAGGCCATGTCGAATGGGACTGTATCCGGTCGACTGTGGGCAGTCGACTTCTTCTTCTTTTTTTTACAGTGGGGGCACGCTGAGTGCACCCACTGGGTGTAGTCCCCGAGACTACTGTCGAATGTTCTTGATTCGGCTGAAGTCTTAGAAACGTCATCATTGTCTCTTGGTTGCTCGGAAGCAACTTGTCTTGGACGTCTGTCGACTGATTTTTCTTTTTACAGAAATCATGCAAACTTGTAGCTCGCTATACTGAGTTGGAGAATCAGCAGATCCAGCTCAATCTTAACTTGAAGCTTGCTCAGGAGAATTTGAAGAAGGCGTAAGAAGAAGCAAAAGGTATGGCTGGTGAGGTTCTCCATTCTTAACAGATGGCTTTTCTTTCTTGTCCATTCTTGATGTTGGTTCCACTCGACGCGCCGCAGATAAACTGGAGGAAGCTCTGAAGAAGAAGGATCAAGACCTTGCAGAGGCACAGAAGGAGGCCTCGAGCAAAACGAAGCTCGAAGAAGAGAAACTGGCTTCGGTCAGAACTCTTGAACAGGAGAACTCCAGACTGAAAACTGCTCTCGAGACAGCTAATCGAGATGCCAGTCGACTGAAGAAAGAAAAGATGGCTCTGCACGACAAGGCGGGTGAGCTGGCGGGGAAGGTAAAAGATCTGGAGGCTTATCTCGGTGGACTCGCCAAGAAGCTGTTCGTCATGCTCGAAGGTAATTATTCCAACCCGGCAGTCTTGTAGTTGCCGAGCCCGCGTACGGCCACTGTCTTATTCTTGAATCGTGTTTGCAGAATTCTGCCAGAGCTTTGAAGAGGAAACCAGTCGAGTGGAGCCAGGCTTGGGTCCCGCCAATTCTCTCGTGAAGGACGAGGCTGCTATGAACGTGCTCCGACTGGAGTCTCGTGTTACCAGCGTTGTTGATTATCTTGCTCGGCTGAAGGTTGCGATGTCGCGGATCGACACATCACTCTGGCCCGGAATGACACTTCAGAACGACCTCGAGTCCCTGATGGTCCGACTGAATGAAGTCCCGGGTCAAGTGGCGGAATGGAAGAAATCTTCTGCTAGATGTGGTGCTGATGTCGCTCTGTCTCTGGTCCGCGTCCATTGCAAGGAGGCACGAGAAGAAAAGCTGGCCGCCATCCAAGTTGCCAATACCAGGAAGCACAACTTTCAGGACTTCATGGAGACTTTTATTGCTGCTGCCACTCGTATTGCAGACGGGATCGACTTGGACGAGTTCGTCTCCCCTTCCAGTCCTCCTCCTGAGGAATGAAAAACTTTTATGCTTAACTTTAAATTTGCCTTGGAATGCCGAGTGGATTTGTAACCGTTAAACTCCGCCGAGCCGAGGGCTTGAGTACTTTGATCTGAGGTCTGGGACCTTTTAGGCTTTATCTGATCTTGATTTCTCGTTGAATATCTTCATGGTTTGATTCGTCGAGTGGATCTTGATCTTCACTCGGAATAACCTTGTATTTGCGGCGCAGCTCCGAAGGGGAAGGTAGCAGTCGACTCACGGATTGGGTTGTGTCTTGTACTTAGGTGAGCACTGGGATGCAGCTAAGCCCCCGAGTGGGAGGTTTGCTCTCCACTTGGTAGGATTTTTAAACACTTAGGCGAGCGCTGGGCTGCAGCTAAGCCCCCGAGTGGGAGGTTTGCTCTCCACTCGGTAGGATTTTTAAACACTTAGGCGAGCGCTGTGCTGCAGCTAAGCCCCCGAGTGGGAGGTTTGCTCTCCACTCGGTATGAGTTTTAAACACTTAGGCGAGCACTAGGCTGCAGCTAAGCCTCTGAGTGGGAGTCTAGCTCGCCACTCGGTAGGATTTCTAATCACTTAGGCGAGGGCTTG